>NC_041226.1:23441664-23458767 GCF_002837175.3 Physeter macrocephalus | reverse complement strand
TGTAAGGTTAGGTTGTTTATTTGAGATTTTTCTTGTTTCTTAAGGTAGGATTGTATTGCTATAAACTTCCCTCTTAGAACTGCTTTAGCTGCATCCCATAGGTTTTGGGTCGTCGTGTTTCCATTGTCATTTGTTTCTATGTATTTTTTTATTTCCTCTTTGATTTCTTCAGTCATCTCTTGGTTATTATGTAGTTTATTGTTTAGTCTCCAAGTGTTTGTATTTTTAACATATTATTTCCCTGTAATTGATATCTAGTGTCAGAGCGTTGTGGTCGGAAAAGATACTTGATATGATTTCAATTTTGTTAAATTTACCAGGCTTGATTTTTGACCCCAGATATGATCTATCCTGGACAATGTTCCATGAGCACTTGAGAAGAAGGTGTATTTTGTTGTTTTTGGATGGAATGTCCTATAAATATCAATTAAGCCCATCTTTTTTAATGTACTTCCCTCTTAGAACTGCTTTAGCTGCATCCCATAGGTTTTGGGTCGTCGTGTTTCCATTGTCATTTGTTTCTATGTATTTTTTTATTTCCTCTTTGATTTCTTCAGTCATCTCTTGGTTATTATGTAGTTTATTGTTTAGTCTCCAAGTGTTTGTATTTTTAACATATTATTTCCCTGTAATTGATATCTAGTGTCAGAGCGTTGTGGTTGGAAAAGATACTTGATATGATTTCAATTGTTAAATTTACCAGGCTTGATTTTTGACCCCAGATATGATCTATCCTGGACAATGTTCCATGAGCACTTGAGAAGAAGGTGTATTTTGTTGTTTTTGGATGGAATGTCCTATAAATATCAATTAAGCCCATCTTTTTTAATGTATTATTTAAAGCTTCTGTTTCTTTATTTATTTTCATTTTGGATGATCTAACCATTGGTGAAAGTGGGGTATTAAAGTCCCCTGCTATGATTGTGTTACTGTTGATTTCCCCTCTTATGACTGTTAGTATTTATGTATGTATTGAGGTGCTCTTATGTTGGGTGCATAAATATTTAGAATTGTTATATCTTCTTCTTGGATTGATCCCTTGATCATTATGAAGTGTTCTTCTTTGTCTCTTGTAATAGTCTTTGTTTTAAAGTCTATTTTGTCTGATATGAGAATTGGTACTCCAGCTTTCTTTTGATTTCCATTTGCATGGAAAAACTTTTTCCATCCCCTCACTTTCAGTCTGTATGTTTCCCTAGGTCTGAAGTGGGCCTCTTGTAGACAGCATATATACAGGTCTTGTTTTTGTATCTATTCAGCCAGTCTATGTCTTTTGGTTGGAGAATTTAATCCATTTATATTTAAGGTAGTTATTGATAGGTATGTTCCTATTACCATTTTCTTAATTGTTTTGGGCTTGCTGTTGTAGGTCTTTTCCTTCTCTTGTGTTTCCTGCCTAGAGAAGTTCCTTTAGCATTTGTTGTAAAGCTGGTTTGGTGGTGCTGTATTCTCTTAGCTTTTGCTTGTCTCTAAAGGTTTTAATTTCTCCATCAAATCTGAATGAGATCCTTGTTGCGTAAAGTAATCTTGGTTGTAGGTTTTCCCCCTTCATCACTTTAAATATGTCCTGCCAGTTCCTATGGCTTGCAGAGTTTCTGCTGAAAGATCAGCTGTTAACCTTATGGGGATTCCCTTTTGTGTTATTTGTTGTTTTTCCCTTGCTGCTTTTAACATTTTTTCTTTGTATTTAATTTTTGTTGGTTTGATTAATATGTGTCTGGGCGTGTTTTTCCTTGGATTTATCGTGTATGGGACTCTCTGTGCTTCCTCGACTTGATTAACTATTTCCTTTCCCATATTAGGGAAGTTTTCAACTATAATCTCTCGAAATATCTTCTCAGTCCTTTTCTTTTTCTCTTCTTCTTCTGGGACCCCAATAATTCGAATGTTGGTGCATTTAATGTTGTCCCAGAGTCCTCTGAGACTGTCCTCAATTCTTTTTCTTCTGTTTTCTTTATTCTGCTCTTCAGGAGTTATTTCCACTATTTTATCTTCCAGGTCATTTATCCGTTCTTCTGCCTCAATTATTCTGCTATTGATTCCTTCTAAAGAATTTTTAATTTCATTTATTGTGCTGTTCATCATTGTTTGTTTGCTCTTTAGTTCTTCTAGGTCCTTGTTAAATGTTTCTTGTATGTTCTCCATCCTATTTCCAAGATTTTGTACCACCTTTACTATCATTATTCTGAATTCTTTTTCAGGTAGACTGCCTCTTTCCTATTCATTTGTTTGCTCTGGTGGGTTTTTACCTTGCTCCTTCATCTGCTGTGTCTTTCTCTGTCTTCTCATTTTGTTTAAGTTAGTGTGTTTGGGGTCTCCTTTTCGCAGGCTGCAAGTTCATAGTTCCCATTGTTTTTGGTGTCTGCCCCCAGTGGCTAAGGTTGGTTCAGTGTGTTGTGTAGTCTTCCTAGTGGAGGGGACTAGTGCCTGTGTTCTGGTGGATTTGGCTGGATCTTATCTTTCTGGTTGGCAGGTCCACGTCTGGTGCTGTGTTTTGTGGTGTCTGTGGCCTTATTATGATTTTAGGCAGCCTGTCTGCTAATGGGTGGGGCTGTGTTCTTGTCTTGCTAGTTGTTTGGCATAGGGTGTCCAGCACAGTAGCTTGCTGGTTGTTGAGTGGAGGTGGGTCTTGGAGTCGAGATGGAGATCTCTGGGAGATTTTCACCATTTGATATTACGTGTTGCTGGGAGGTCTCTTGTGGACCAATGTCCTGAACTTGGCTCTCCCACCTCAGAAGCACAGCTCTGACACTTGGCTGGAGCACCAAGAGCCTGTCATCCACCTGGCTCAGAATAAAAGGGAGAAAAAAAAAGAAAGAAAGAAAGAAGAAGAGAAAATAAAATAAAATAAGGTAAAATAAAAAATAATAAAAAAATTTTTAAGTAATAAAAAAAAGAAAGAAGAGAGCAATCAAACCAACAAACAAATCCACCAATGATAACAAGCACTCAAAAGTATTAAAAAAAAAAAAAGACAGAACCTTAGGACAAATGATAAAAGCAAAGCTATACAAAGTCACACAGAGAAGCATACACATACATACTCACAAAAAGAGAAAAAGGGGAAAAAAAAATATATCGTTGCTCCCAAAGTCCACCTCCTCAACTTGGGATGATTCTTTGTCTATTCAGGTATTCCATAGATGCAGGGTACAGCAAGTTGATTGTGCAGCTTTAATCCGCTGCTTCTGAGGCTGCTGGGAGCGACCTCCCCCTCTCCTCTTTGTTCGCACAGCTCCTGGGGTTCAGCTTTGGATTTGGCCCCCCTCTGCGTGTAGGTCACCTGAGGGCGTCTGTTCTTCGCTCAGACAGGACGGGGTTAAAGGAGCAGGTGATCAGGGGGCTCTGGCTCACTCAGGCCGGGGGGAGGGAGGGGTACGGATGTGGGGTGAGCCTGTGGCGGCAGAGGCCAGCATGACGTTGCACCAACCTGAGGCGTGTCGTGCATTCTCCCGGGGAAGTTCTCCCTGGATCTTGGGACCCTGGCAGTGGCGGGCTGCGCAGGCTCCCGGGAGGGGAGGTGGGGATAGTGACCTGTGCTCACACACAGGCTTCTTGGTGGCTGCAGCAGCTGACTTAGTGTCTCATGTCCGTCTCTGTGGTCCACGCGGATAGCCGTGGCTCGTGCCCATCTCTGGAGCTCCTTTAAGAGGCGCGCTTAATCCCCTCTCCTAGTGCACCAGGAAACAAAGAGGCAAGAAAAAGTCTCTTGCCTCTTCGGCAGGTCCAGACCTTTTCCTGGACTCCCTCCCGGCTAGCCATGGTGCACTAGCCCCCTTCAGGCTGTGTCATGCAGCCAACCTCAGTCCTCTCCCGGACTGAAGCCCGAGCCTCAGCTCCCAGCCCCCGCCCGCCCTGGCAGGTGAGCAGAGAAGCCTCTCGGGCTGGTGGGTGCTGGTCGGCACCGGTCCTCTGTGCAGGAATCTCTCCGCTTTGCCCTCCGCACCCCTGTTGCTGCGCTCTCCTCCATGGCTCCGAAGCTTCCCCCCACCACCCCTCGTCTCTGCCAGTGAAGGGTCTTCCTAGTGAGTGGAAACTTTTGCCTCTTCACAGCTCCCTCCCCGAGATGCAGGTCCCATCCCTATTCTTTTGTCTCTGTTTTTCCTTTTTTCTTTTGCCCTACCCAGGTACGTGGGGAATTTCTTGCCTTTTGGGAGGTCTGAGGTCTTCGGCCAGCATTCAGTAGGTGTTCTGTAGGAGCTGTTCCACATGTAGATGTATTTCTGATGTATTTGTGGGGAGGAAGGTGATCTCCACGTCTTACTCTTCTGCCATCTTGAAGCTCCTCTGAAAGTGGTGTTTTTGTCTCATCTAAATTAGTGAGTTTTTGTTTCATCTAAAAGTTAACCACCTGCTGACCTGATGGACCTCGTGGTACCACCAGGGCTGTCCTCTCCGCATGCTAAGCAGTTTTATTATAGTATGCCTTGCCATAGTTTACTCGTATTTGTCCATCATGTAATTCATAGAGCTATTTCTATATGTGACTTTTGCTGTTCATGTTTTGGAAAACTCTCAAATATTGCTTCTGCCCATTCTGTTTTTCTCTTCCTGGCACTACAATTATACACTTATATATGATAATTTGTGATGTCCCATGTATATCTTATCTTCTTTTTCTGTTTTGCATCCCTTTTTCTTTTTGTAGTTCAGTCTGGATATTTCTATTGACTTACAGTTTGGTTCATTATTTCTCTCTTCAGCTACATCTAATGTGCTCCTAATTCATTTATTGAATTTTTCAATTTTATTTATAGTATTTTTTGGTCCTCTGACTTCCTTCTTATTCTTTTTATAGATTCCAGTTGTCTGTTGAAATCCATCTAGTCACTGATTTTCTTGAATATAATTAACAGTATTTAAAGTGTGTGTCTGATAACTCCAGTGTCTATATAGAATCTGTACCCACTATGGATCTATTTCTATTGTCTTCAAATGATTTTTGGTCATTGGCTTATCTCCTCATACACTAGAATTTTTTAAATTGAATACAGGATTTATTCTATGAAAAATTATAAAGATAATTTGAGGCTCTGGGTGATGCTGTCTTTCTTCATAGAGAATAACCTCTAGGTAGTTAAGCTAGGCAAATCACCTTAATCCAACCTAGGGTGAAGCAGCTTTTAGATTTTGTGAGAGCTAGTCTGTACTTACTTTGCCTTTACTCATAGAGTGTTGCCCTTTAGAGCTCAAAACTGAAAGCTGATAGTGTTCCTCAGTGTTCCTTCTCCTTAGCAGGCCATGAACTCTAATTTTGTCCCATGAGATTGCTGAAAACTATCTTCAGCCACTTATGATCTTACAAATGCTTGCAGGAGAAAGTAGAGCTGCATTTTGATCTTACCTCTTTGTATTTACCTTCTCTCTGGAATCTTGTCTACTAGTAACCTTGCTCCCTTGGTAACTCTCATATTCCTTCAAACAGATTTTAAAAAAATATTTTATCCAGTTTCTCCCAATTACTCTTTGTGGAATGGTTTGTCTGATAAAAACGAACCTGTCCTAATTACAAAGTAATGTCTGTCTTTAAATAACTACTATTTATTGATCATTTACTCAGAGGCCCTATTATTTTCTCACAGCACTCTTGAGTTTTCCCTTTGTAGGATTCTCCACAATTTTTAATTAATTATTTTTATGTTTCCTTGTTTGACATCTGTCTCCCCCGCTAGATTGTAAATGCAATGAGCCAGGAGGAATCACAACTGTTTTGATCACCTTGGTATCTAGCTTATATTAGGCACTCCACAACTATTTTCAGGGAATGAATGCAGGCTTTTGGGCTAAGAATTTTAAGTACATTATGCCATCTTCATCATAACCATGTAAGGCAGGTATTGTTATGGCTGATTCAGAGAAGAGATAAAAGAAAATTAAAGAAGTGAGCAGCCTCCCAAGGTTACCATATGTTAAATGTTCTGTAAAACTCCTCTTCTTGGACACTTACTCATTACGCTTTTGAAACCTGTACATGCAGCCAGCTTTTTATTTTTCAATATGCAGGCTATTAAAGCATCCTTTACTTCCTCTCTTTTCACTGTCCCCTTCCTTCTTTTTCATATTCCATGTCTTAATTTTGAGGGCTTCAATGCTCATAAACATTTCATTAGGGAGTAAACTGGAAAAATAAAAGACTAAGAAACTCACAACAGCTGCGGAGGTGTCTATGCTCCAACACATCAAAAGAAGGGCATATCCTCCCCTCCCTTCATGCCTCAGAGGACAGCTTTGGGATATGGGCTCATTCATTTAAATTTTTTAAAAGTGATTTTATTTTATTAAATAGGCTTTACTTTTTACAGTAGTTTTAGGTTCCAAGCAAAATTGAGCAGAAAGTACAGAGCTCCTACCTACCACCGCCTACACACACACACACACACACACACACACACATTTGGGATATGGGCTCATTCATTTAAATTTTTTAAAAGTGATTTTATTTTATTAAATAGGCTTTACTTTTTACAGTAGTTTTAGGTTCCAAGCAAAATTGAGCAGAAAGTACAGAGCTCCTACCTACCACCGCCTACACACACACACACACACACACACACACACACAGAGCGGTTATCCATGAACCCACATCAACTCATTCATTTTTATCCATCTGGGATTGTGTGTTTGCCCAATTTCAGCCATCATGTGTTAAAAGTGTTAAAAGTTAAAAGAGGTTTTGACCTACCGTTAAAATAAAAAACCTCTGTCTCTTTGTCAGCATTTATTCCGTTCTCAACATGCTGCAGTAAAGTTCACTTACCCCTGAACTTTGGCCCTTCCAGTGCATTTCAGTGTTTGCATGCTCAAAGCCAGACAATTAATTTTAATATTGCCTTCTTAAAGGAAATCAGGTATAATCTCTAAAAGCCATAAATGATCACACTGTCAGGGTGAGTCTGGAATCTTTGAGATGCTACCCACACTCGTGGTGCTCTCTAGTCCTGCCCACCCCACCAAGGTCTGGCTCCGCTCCTACCACATCTGTGAAGCCTGTCTTCACAAGCTCCATCCCACAATTATTTTCTTCTCTCTGGCACCATATCCGGCATCAAACTATCCTTGAGAAAGTCATTAACCCCTCCTGAGCTTCAGTTCCGTCATTGGAAAGTGTGAATCAAAATACCTCCATACAAGTTTGTAGGTAAATTTAAATGTATCCAAATTTATTCATGCCTGACGTACAGTAGATACGCAGTAAACATCAGTAATCTCTCTCCCTCTCTCTCCTTACCTGCTCAGGTGTGTTTGGAGGACAGGTGCACAATGGGAGAGACAAAACTATATAAAAACGTGCTTGGACATAGGTTGTAGCAGAGAGCAATGTCTCAGGGATATTACATTTTTCCTGGGTTTGTGAAGAAGGAGGACTGTGAAATAGCCAGAGCAGAGAAGCTGAAGTATAGTGGAGCTGCCAGGGAAAAGTCAAAGGGAAATGGGGGCACCATTTTGCCCAGGGATATCATATTACCTCCAAAGGGCAAAGGGAAATGGAGCACAGAATGATTGCTCACCAAGATGGATGACCACATGCATATCTTGGTGGAGGCTGTGCTTCCAGCTCAGAGGACACGGGTAATATTTGTACACACATCAAGGAGGAGGGGAAGGATTTCTGAGAGGGGGACGCAGAGGGCTCCATAACTCTAGGCACCAAGTAAAGCTATTCCAGGACTATCATAGGACAATGAGTAGACCATTTGGCAGCAGTGGGGTCCCTGGAAAGTCAGGAGGAACCTAATAGTAAAGCACCTTGAATGTCCATTGAGGAGGATGGAATTTATCCTGCAATCGCTAGGAGCTATTAGGAAACTAGCTGGACTACAATGTAATGACTGAGGTACTTGGGCAGCACAGACTGCAGGGGAAAGAGGCTGGAGGCTGGGAAACAAATATGAAGTTCTTGCAGGGTATTGGTATGAGCTGACAAGGCCTTATATCCAGCGGCATCAGTGAGAAGAGAAGGGAAGGGTTTGTGTTCAAGCACTGCTTTCTAAAATATTCCTGTGGCCTCTTGTTTTGGATTTTCCCCCTCTCACCATTATATGACAGACTATAAGTGTTTAAATATGCTTTTTTCACTTGATGAGCATTTAAAGTCTATTTAAGAGTAGAAGAAAATAATAACATGGACTTGATTCTGAGAGCTTATTTTTAAAATATTGTAAGGGAATGAATTAGCAAACCCTCCTCTGCCACCCACCATCAAAGAGATCCATAATATAATATAATTAATTATAAATAATGAAATATAATCAAACCTGGTGCTATTTCCCTCAGGAAGCAAAGGGCATAATTATGACAACCATTGTGATTTGTCTTATAAAGTAGACAGACTCAGCACAGGCAGAAACAAAGGCTTCTTAATGTTAGTGAGTGTTCCAAAATGGGTAAAGTGAAAGTCATGGTAATGGAGAAATAAAGTGACCTGGTGTGGCTCTCTCAGGGGAGGGGGAGACAGAAATGAAGCTGGGAGACCTTCACACTTACCCTTGATCCTGTAACCATAGCCCAGCCCTCACCGCCCTGCCCTCCGTATACATTGACTGAACAGGGGTGTGTCCATGAACATCCAAGCGAAGAGCTTAAGGAGGAATACGTGGCCGTGTTTCAAGGGGCAGAAAGGGATCAAAAAGTGAATCATCCACTTTTGGAAAAAGGTAGAAACTTCTGAGAGCAAGGGTTTGGGTGACTGCACTTAGAGACTTGAAAGAGGGCTGTGTGGTGAGGGGGACTGGAAACAGGAGGGTCACATCAGGAGTGCAGGAAGCAGAGCTGCCACTGGCTGAGACCCTATCTGTGCCAAGCCTGAGTCCTCTTCTGCTGCCATGTCACCTAATTCTCCCCTCCAAAGTAGATTGGGGGACACTCTCAGCCCAATTTTGTACATAATAGTGGTGAAGCTCAGAGACCTGCAGGAGGTCATCCACAATCCTACTTGGTAGAGCCAGGAATGAAATCCAGGAACACCTCCCTCCGAGGATCTATCTGTCTGCCCTTGTTATGCCCTGTTATGACATTTGATATTATGAAACAGAATGCTTACCGAGGGGGAAAATGACTCTTTCACGCAGTGCCTGTGTTTTGTGTATTGTTAACCTCATCTGAGTCATGTTTTTTAGTCCAAAACCTAACACTCCTCCCCCTGCAAAGCTGCCTCTACCTGGCCCATGCCTTCTTGGGAAAAGCTCTTTAGTACAGCTGGCAGGCCTTTGGAACTACATGTTTCTGTTAAAAAAAAAAAAAAAAGAATCTGAGTGAGGAATCAGTCTCACTTTGGACTCAGCTCTTTGGCTTGAACAGAGAGAAGGAAGTCCAAGTCTGAAACCTAGAGAGGGAAGTTTCTGCTACGCCAATGTGGCTATCCAACAAGGAACACCTTTACTGAAGCAGAGGATGGAATCTCTACCCCTCTGCTGAAGCTGCCTGCTTCACTGAGCGCACCATCTCCCCACTCTCCACCGGCTCATCCTGCTAAGCAGTCAGGAAGTCCCAAATGAGGGGTTGCCCCTCCAGGCCCCTACCGTCCCCACCTCCCAGCTGGACCCAGGGCCCCTCCCTGTGTTCCCACCACACCAGGTGCTACCCCTGTCATCATGCTTGCTCTTTATGTGACTTCTTCCCTACTGAACTGTGAGTTACTTAAGGTCAGGTCTTATTCCTCTAAGAATGTCTAGAGCTTTAAACCCTTAATGACTGTTTACATGAGTAAATACGTGAATGAAAATGGCTAGTCTAAGGCTTTGTGGGGAGTATAAAAGTAGGAGTCAGATGTGAATTACAGAGAAGGTCAGACACATCCCACCCCAGATGCCAGAAACTTCTCCCCTCCTTTCTTCATCTTTCAGAGTGTGATTCTTTCCCAGCCATTCCCAAGTGGGAGGACACAAAGGAGCTGAATGTGTGATTTGTGTCCATGCTTCATTCTTCTTTTTCTTTTTTAAGAAACATGATGGTCTCATGTTTGAGATATGTTCAATTAGCTCCAGATATAGCCTCCTCTACCTTCTTTTATTCTTCAGATATTTAGTCCTCATCTTCCCAGCAGGGAGAAATAAGAGTGTTGCTTCAGAATCCTACTTGATTATATTTATTTCAGGCAGTTATGGTGAAGGGTGCTCATGGGTGGGAAACAAGAATAGAGGATGCCCCCTTTCCACTCTATAGGGTCTCAATCAGCATGACCTCCTTGACTTAGCACCAGTGTTTCAGAAGCCCAGATTAGAGGTGGAGGGAACTTGCCAGCCCTGACTGACACAGCACAGGGTGAGAAGACAGAGCTGGGGAAGAAAGCTCCTCTCCCTGCAGCAGTACGACGAGGCAAAGGGTAAATGGGTGTGTGGGGGGCATCCTGCCAGCTGTTCCCTGTTCAACTTTCTGCCAGGTGTCTCCTGTGTGCCATCCACAGGGCTTGGACAGAGGCCAAGGACTGCTGCCACCACGAAGGGGGGTTATTTGCCCACTTGGCTTCTCTCCTTTATGAATCTTCACCTACGGGCTGCATAACTGGCTCAGGGCAAGGTAGAGCCTCCTATATAGAGTTCCAGGTGCCTGCGCAGTGCTATCACCCTGGGCTTCCTTCCTTCTCCCTCCATGTGCTCTCCCTGTGTCCTCTTTACCAAGGATTCACTAAAGAGTACAGGAAGCAATTGCGAGGGGGGTTGGTGGCCAGACTCAAGGTTGAAGTGCCTGATCTTGCATTTAGGCGAGGTACTTTTTCTCTCTGGCTCTATTTTTTCCCCCTCATCTATCAAATGAAGCTAAATATCTCTACGTTGCACACTGTCATGATCATTAAAGTTGTGGTTCTCAATTTAGGCATTAGAATTCTCTGGGAAGCCTTAAAATGCCAATGTCTGGGCTTCCCACAAATCACTGAAATCAGAGCCTTTGGAGGGTGGGCCCAGGCGTCAGTATTTTAAAGCTCCCAGGTGACTCACATGGGCACCCAGGTTGTGATCACTAGATTAGAGGTGATGTATATAACCTGAACAACATAGCACCTTCCGAATATAATAATAATTAATAAATGATACCAATAATACTATCATTACTCTTTTATTATTCCTGCCCTTAATCTTACTTCTGCCAAGAAAAGAAGTCTGGTTATATTGAAACTGTAAATAACAGAACACTCACAAGTGATTATCACTAGCCTCTAAGCTGCCCAGTGAGAATGAAAGTGACTTGAAATAGCCAGTCATCTGTGAAGACCCCGTTCTTTAAAATATGCACATATGTTCCCTCACGTCCCATGGCATGACTTCTCACCCAGCACGCTTCATCCAGCCTGGGTCTGTGCCACTGGAAACAGTTGAAGAGCCCAGTGCCCTCACTTCCAGGTGCGGATGGCAGGCAGCTGTCTACTTTTACAACCCAAGTTACCTTTGCTCTGCAGTAAACAGATGAGTCACAGTTGGTCCCAGCAGGTCAACTAACAAGCAGCTCTGGGCCATCCTGTCTGGTGGCTTAGGCTGTTGAGACAATGACCTTGGTACCTATGAGGGTGTCATAAAGTTGGGCTTGACACTCTTTAAACTTATCTTTTTTTGCTGACTGTTTGGCTAGAGGGACTCGTGTTGAGTTATTCCTGGCGTCTATGGGCCCTGGATGATAAGCATAATTAGGGTGAAAAGCAGGCAAGCAGTCCTTCATTAGCTGAAGCAATGGGACAAGTAGATTAGCACAGACAATTGACATGGGTAGACAACCCCCTAGCTCCACTTTGGATATCAGTTTTCCATATTTCTCCAGACGAAATATGTTTTGGGTGTTCTTAGCAGAAGAGCAGGTTGAAGGTTAAGGTTTCTACCTGTCCCATCCCTATCTGGATGGCGGGGTGGGGTTAGCTTTGGTTTTAAGCCTACTGTTTACATTTCTCTCAAATCTACCCATTTCTTTGCCTCCAAACCACCGAAGTGTGGGCCAGGATCATCAAGAGATGATGCATTAATCCTTCTTACCAGGATCCTACATTCCCTCTTGCCTCACAGAGCAGTCAGAATGATGCTTCCTAATCTCAGATAGGATCATTTCCCTTCCCTACTTGAAACACTCTGGTGATTTCCCTCTCATTCTCAGGATCAAGCCTCACTCTTTGAAATGCCTCCAAGCCTATATCAGAATCTGGCCACCATCCCACCTTTCCATCTCTTCTTGCTACCAGCTCTTTTCCTTCCAGATCTCGGATCCACAACCTTTCACCTGCCTGCAGCACTTTCTCAAGTGCAGCTAATACCTAGAATCCTTCACTTTCCAGCTTAAACTTCATTTCCTTAGGGAAACATTTCCTTCCTCCTCCTGTGAGTTCCTGACACATAACTCTCTCACACTCTGAGTTTCCAGCTCTAACACTTCTCAGGCTTTGTTGTTACCTCCCATCTAACCAGAATTTAAGTTCCATGAAGGAGGGACCCCATCCACACTCTTGTCTGCCCCTCGTCCCTCTCTATTCTCAACATCTAGTGGGTGTATGCATTTAGAATGAACCCTGTAAAGACTTGCCAAAGTCTTTGTTATCCCTTCAACGGGTCCACTGGGAAAGGTCAAAGCAGTGGAAATGTCAAAGGAGCAGAATATCATTCAGAGAAGTAACACATGCTATCCTTCTACATAGCAGTCAAAGAGCCGATAGTTACCTATATTGTGTGATATCCCTACAACATGTAAAGTACAATGTTAGATTTTTTTAAAACAGCTTTGTTGAAATATAATAGATATACAAAAAAAAACCCCAAATCACAATGATATATATATATCACCTCATACCAGTTAGAATAGCTATTATTAAAAAAAAAAAAAAGACAAGTGTTGTCAAGGATGTGGAGAAATTGGGACCCTTGTGCACTTTTGGTGGGAATGTAAAATGGTGCCGCCACTGTGGAAAACAGTGTGGAGGTTCCTCAAAAAATTAGAAGTAGAACTACTATATGATCCAGCAATTCTACTTCTGGGTATAGATCCAAAATAATGTTAGATATTTTATCTTTATGAAATATGCACTTAATTGGTCATTGTCTTCAAAGAATTCTTTGCTAGACTATCAAGAGGTGAGACCATTGTTAATTACTGAGACGAATGGGCATAATAGCCCACAATTACTTAGTATCTACAGTGTGCCAGGCACAACTACGTTATGAGGTAGGCACTATTATTACTCCCATTTTGTGGATGAGGAAACCGAGAAGCCCAGGGAATGAAGTCATTGCCCAGTGCCATAGAGCTGGTACATTGAGACCATATTTGAAACCAGACACTGCTGTTCCAGGGCAGGCACCAGTTATACTGTCTCCCTGTGGAACTGCCTTCCCACTACCTTCCAGAACTTAGAGTCTCCCACGTTGGCAAGAAAATATCACAGGCTGAGGTTGCGCAATAAATGTTCCATCCCCCTTTCAAGAGCTAGAGCAATTGCTAACAGCTCAGAACATAAGAGGTGAGGCTTCATTTCTCACCTCCATGAATTATTTCTGAGGAATTTATTGTATTCTCAGTGACTAAGGAACTGAGGCCATGAGGAGATATAAAGGTATGTCATTACAGATGGTGTAATCTTTAACTTTATTTAAAGGACCTGGAACTCTGTGGCTTCCCACCCATTTTGTGACCCAGAATTGTGCTTATCTGAAGGTGCTGTGTGACTTTGGGGAAGTGATTATCAATCGACATAGTTGCAAGTCCTCTTGCAGGATCCAAGGAGGCCCACAGTGTCTGGCTGTTTCCACGCCAGCCTCCTGGTCTGGAGAATTTGCACAACGCTTTGCCTCTCCAATTTAAATCAAGAGCACAAGGGGCCTTTCCACTTTAATTAAATTTCCTGCAAGGGGCATCTGCTAGCTTTTTCTAGTTTTGCTGCCACCACTTGTATGGTTAGTGCAGATCCACTGCCGCTGAGCAGGGTTATTTGCCTACTAATTATTAAAGGAATGTAGGTGCTCCGAGGGCTCAGCTGCCGACAACCTTGTGATTATTACTATTTATTGGTTAGGTGTCCTCTTCCCCATGCTTTGTAGGCCTTGATATAGGTGTCACATTGACTTCCACTAATAAAATCACTTGCTCTATCACTAAGCCTGGTGACAATTCCTGTTGCGATTAACTCTTTCCTATTTCTTGAACCTGAGAAATACATTATTCTACTACAAGGAGCTCAAAAATGTTAGATATATCCTCCTTTTGATAATAGCACATTTTTATGAAGAGTTAGATACTTTACAGGCACTTTCTCATTTCACTTTTACAACATCCTTGTGTGTACTTACTATTATTGTGTCCGTTGTACAGATGAGAATACTGAACACACAGGGTTTGCTTGTTTGTTTTTAAGTGACCTATCAAATGTCGCACAACCAGTAAGTAGCAAAACCTGGATATAAACGCATGCAACTGATTTTAAGAGCCTGCAGACTTAACCACTGTGCTGTGCTATTCTATCTTACTTCCCTGTACTGTTTTTGAGTCATTTTATCCATCAGAGTTGTAGCCACGAATACTTGATTGTTTGATCATCAAAAATATTGTCCTGAGCGTCATTCAATTTCTGTTACGCACATTCTTTCCCCGCCCCCAGCACACACACGACTATGCCCACATATACCCCCCAAATTCAGGCATATAAACTTTGACGCATTTTCCGTTTCATAGAATCAAATTGTTCTTTCTCATACACAATCACCTTACCAATTCTTCCAAGGTGATCTAAAACCTATACCTTGTAAACCTTTTTGGAAGTTAGGGTAACCTTTTTGAAAAGGGAGAAGTTTCCCTGAAAACAATATGAAATTCCTGGGAAAGTATATACAGGGTCTAGAGAGATGGTCAGACAGTGCTTGTCTCTTCATATAGGTTGAAATAATGTCTGAAACCTCGATTTCATTTCACCTTGGAAACTAACCACAGGACAAACTGGGTCGGATAAACATATCCTTGGCATCTCTTGAAGCAGAAGAAGTGCAAATTTCCTCCTGTGATAATAACCAGGCAGTTGCAGGCAATGTGACAAGCAAGAGACCTGAGCCAAGCCTCAGCTTTGCTCCTTACTAGTCTTGTGACCCTGAGCACATCACAATCTCTTAGAGTCTTGGTTTTTATTTCTTTGACGTGAGCCTGACAATACTTGTTCTCCCGCCAGACTCTTCAAAGGGTTCAATGAAATAGCTTGAGAAAGCCACCTAGCATGGTGGCTAGCACAGAGTAGGCCCTCATGAAAAGTGGAATCTTAACCTAATGTATTAGTGAGGCTCCTTAATATTCCAGGAAGTGTCTAAACATTCTCCCTGTAAGATAATTTGTTAAAATGAGCACATTGCTGGGTCTCAGATCCCCAGATTTCCAGAAGTATACTAGAAGTGAAGTTTCAGTCACTTTACATTGAAACAGCAAAGAACAAAATGGGAAAATAAGTGATTTGAAGACTGTCAGTGAAACAAAGAGGTAGTCGCTAAGAGACATTTTTTTTAAGTTAATTTAGTTAACTTTTTTACAGTCGGACAACTTAAGGTTAGGAGTGAGGATAGACAAAGGCTAATGATCATTTGACGACAAGACAAAAAGTGTAAATCATACTAACTATAACAGACTAAAATCTATTTTCCTCACTTCAGGACAGTGACTACTATATGGACAGAACCCAGAGAAAACACTTTAACAGCATTGTTTGCCGAACAGAATTCCTGTAATGAAATCAAAAACATTATTATCATGGGTCATCTACCAGGGCAGAGAAATAATTTTGTTATTACAGGCTCAACTTTCTAGAGGTGGTTTTCTGAGAGGATTTTGTGAATGGTCACTTTTGTATTTTAAAGATAGATGTTGATAAATACACTGAGGAATCAACTTCAGAGCATATGTGAAGCTCAGACTCAGCACGTACGTGATCTATGTCTTTTTCCCCTGAGAGATGGGAACCTCTCCTATGTGTCTGTGCTGTTGTAATGACACAACATTTTACGTTCTGTCAAGCCAGGTAGTAGTTTGAGGGGCAGACCCCATTCCATCATGTTTGGTTTTCCGGCCCTTTGCCTTCTTCCTCTCCGTGGAACCACTGAGGCTCCTGCAGAAACTCATCAACAGAACCCCTTCCCCCATTATTCTGGACTTGCAAAGGGGTTATTTTGTTGTTAGTGGTTAACAATTTGCTAGAAGAAGGTGAAAGATGATTCTATACCTCCGCGGCTATTTAGTTTCTTGAGAATTGTTTGTTTATGAAATAAAGCAAGACTGCAAGGGGATGCTCTGTGACAGTGAAAGAGGCCCAGGATCAGTTATGTTAACTGGTAGGAGCAATGGTGACTGCCACAACATGCAGCCACTTGAGACCATGACAACATATCTGTGTCACTGTCTGTCTAAATGTCATGGTAGATGCTGGATTGTGGGTAGGGTGTCATTTTGCCTTTAGAAAAAAAGAAAAGAGTACCTAAAATATCTCTGCTAGTATTCGTTCATTCATTCATGAAGTATTAATTGAGTGCCTATCAATGGGCAAAGGTCTGTGCTAGTTGCTATGGTGATCAGAGCCAGGACCCAGGGAAAGGCAAGTGAGGCACTGGCCTGAAGCACAACATTTAGTGATGCCAAAAAACTCAGCAATCAAGATAAATAACACATTAATGCAATTTTTTAAAAAAAATCAAAATTAATGCAAAACTCTATGATGAATGACATATTAAAATTTCCAAAAAAGACATAATCATTAACAGTGCTGGGCCATACTGGAGCCTGAGGCAAAAGGGAAAATCTGAAAGAAAAAAAAAAAAGAGAGAAAATAAAAGGAAAAATACTGATTCAGTCTTCATTGAAAAATTTGATATTTTGTTCATCATGGATTTTTTTGCACTAATTTTTATTTTTTAAACTGTCATGTTATGATGCTATTTATTGTGACTGGATTTTGGGGGGGCCCCCTTAAATCTTGCATCTGAGGCCAATGCCTCAATCATCTCACACGGTCCCAGCCTGTTGGGGATCTGAAGATCCCTTATCACTTTAAAAAGTGATACATGCATGGGCTTCCTTGGTGGCGCAGTGGTTGCGCATCCGCCTGCCGATGCAGGGGAACCGGGTTCGCGCCCCGGTCTGGGAGGATCCCACATGCCGCGGAGCGGC
>NC_041226.1:23418122-23441498 GCF_002837175.3 Physeter macrocephalus | reverse complement strand
CACACACACACACACACAAAATAAAAAATAAAAAGTGATACATGCAAGTAGAAAGGTTATGGAGAAAGGTCAGGAGCTAAGGGGAAGGAGAGCTTATTTCCACAGTGGGGGTCAGTGAAGGCTTTGGACAAGCTTGTGTTTAAACAGGACCTTACCATGCTATGGCATAAGGCAGCATTTATAGGGAGAAGATACCAGAAACCCAATCACGCTTTTAAATGAAGCAAGGAGCATTACTAGGTCAGAATAAGGGAAGGGAATTCTCAGGCTGTAAATGGAGGAGGTGTGCCAGGTGATGAAAATGTGTATTTACACAGCACAGAGTGCATCTGGGAGTCTTTCCCATGGCAAGGGAGGAGGCCTTGCAGGGACAGATTCAGCTTATAATGCCTTTATATAATCAAGACCCCTTTTTCCAGCTCTGTGGATGGAGACAGAAGCCAGTGTGTGGAAGCGAGTGAATAAATCATGCTTGTGAATTGTGAAGGAGATGCCTTGCACCTAAAAGGTATCTTCATTCGGCAAGTGAATTCTCACCCCAAGGACTGGTTTCTGACTCAGCAAGCAGAATTCTGCTGTGGTCAATGTCCACGCCAATGAGAAAAATCCTCATATGGAAAACCAAACCGTTATAAGCCACAAAAATATAGAGGAGAAAGCATGAATTTAAAATCGTCTAAAAATTAAATTAAAATTGTGTCTGAGAAAGAATCAGAGCTTAGCTAGAGGGCTTGATTCTGAATCCTGTAATTCATTTAGGCTCCACCATCCTTTATTGACTACTCACCAGGTTCAGAAACAGAGATTTCAGAAGGTTGTTTTGACTCAGTTCTCTTTTTTGAATGAGCAGAGTCATTTGTGAATCTATACCGACCCAACCCAGAAGGGGCAGACTGCTGGCAGAGAGAAGGCACTTGATATTCAGAATGAAAGGGAGTGTTTCAAATAATTATTAGAAGTCACCTAATGCACAAAAAGTCTAACCCGGACTGTTTGGGCACAAACAGGGGTATGGGTTACCATAGGCAATTCTCTGTTGAATTAATAAATGAACAGCACACAACCTACAGGTTGTGCTGCAGGTCACAATCCTATAATATTTAAATTAGCTCACAATCCTATAATATTTAATTGAGAGTGGGAGAATAAAGCCCACTTTTTTTTTTTTTCATCTTTCACCTGAAGATGAAATCGATGGCATTTGATGCCCTTAAAAGATGTTCAGGGGTTCCCTTCCCTGGTGGCGCAGTGCTTGAGAATTCGCCTGCCGATGCAGGGGACACGGGTTCGTGCCCCGGTCCGGGAGGATCCCATGTGCCGCGGAGAGGCTGGGCCCGTGAGCTATGGCCACTGAGCCTGCGCGTCTGGAGCCTGTGCTCCGCAACGGGAGAAGCCACAACAGTGAGAGGCCCGCGTACCAAAAAAAAAAAAAAAGATGTTCACATTCCTCTTCCAAAAGGAGTCATAGTTTTTGCCTTCAACTTGGTGGGTTTAACACCCAGGTCATTAAAGCTTTTACCTCACCCAAAGGTCCTACTTTCTCAGAAAACCAAATGATAAAAAGTGACTAACCAGCAAAACAATCTAGTTTAAGAATGAAAAAATTGTGGCCTAAAGTGTATTCGTTTACTTACTTTCAACAGAGCGATGGAAATAGGTTTCCATAGACTTCAAGGATGTGAGCACTGAAAGGGCATGTGGGCAACACTTAATCCAATGGCTTTCAGATGCTGTATAGTGGTATAGCGCTGTATAGTGCTTTCTCCCAGGGAGGTCTACCTGCTCCCACAGCATATAAAACAGACCAAGGGGAGCTGCCCTGACCGAAGTGGGGCAAGGGTCTAGAAACCTCAAACTGAGGCTTCGCCTAACACCAAATGAAGCCAGGTTTAAAAAAAAAAAATCCCTGAAGGAAAAAAAATCCTGGAGGAAACAGAAGCCCAGAAAATTCAGATGATTTATTCAAAGTCACACAGCTGTAAGGGTTGGGTCTGGGATGTAGCTTCTGGCTCCACGTTCCTGCTTTTCCTGTTGTGCCCACAGATAGGACGCCAAATCCAAACAGAGCCATTTCCCATTGCAGTGCACGTGCACCCATGTTTGTGGTTTTGCCCTAATTTGACTAGGTCAGTGCCCCCTAACTTTGTTTATAACAGGACCCACATACAGTGTCTGTTGAGGCACTCTGGGCAAAGAGCCAGACCACTGGCCCAGGGGTTTGGGTGGTTCCAAGCCTGGCCCTGCCACCCTGAGGAGTGAGAGGAATCTCTGTCCATATACCTGTAACCCATCACTGTGAGAACACAGGCTGGGAAGCTCGAGGCTCTGCAGCCCAGCTAACTACTTCTCCAGAGAAAATTAAGAGAGGAAAAGACTTTGGCCTGATCATGTTCTAACTATGCCCCCAGAGCCTATGATGTGCCGTTTTCTAGCACTTGTTCAGTAGCAAGATGTATGCATCCTGGGCAGGGCTGTGTGCTCAACAAAGTCAGCAGATATACAGCCATATTATTTCCATGCCACAAAGTTTTCTTAGAATCTATTTGGCCAAATCTCCATTCTAAAAGCTGTGGTGAAAATGAAATTGAATGAGGTCATGAAATAAGTGTCTGATGAATGCTGTCAGAGGCAGATCAACCAGGTGTTTTCAGAGCAGGTGGAGGCTTCAAGGAGAAGGGATAACTGGACTGTCCTGAAAAAGAATAGGGTTTCAACAAGCAGAGAAAGGAAAAAGGGCCATCCAGGTGAAAGCAACAGACTGGAGAGTGACAGAATTCCCCTATCAAAGTGGGAAAATTCAAGCCTTGTTAGGGGAAGGGTTTGCTTTGTGATTTGTAAAGGAACAGGGGCCATGGAAAGGCACACTGGAGAAGTGGGGCAGGCCAAGACTGTGGAAGGCCTGGAGTGCTGTACCAAGGAGACTGGATTTTATCCTACACAGGCAGACCTTGGAGATATTGTAGGTTCAGTTCTAGACCATCCAAAGGAGCAAATATTGCAATAAAGTGAGTTTCACAAAATTTTTGGTTTCCCAGTGCACATAAAAGTTATGTTTGTATTACAGTGTAGTCTGTTAAGTGTGCAATAGCATTATGTCTCAAAAAAACAATGTACATACCTCAATTAAAATATACTTTATTGCTGAAAAATGCTAGCTGTCATCTGACCCTTCAGTGAGTCATAACATTTTTGCAATAGTACCATCAAGGATCACTGATCACAGACCACCATAACAAATATACAATAATGAGAAAGTTTGAACTATTGCAAGAATTACCAAAATGTGACTCAGAGACACAAAGCGAGCCAATGCCATTGGAAAAATGCCGCTGATAGACTTGTTCAATGCAGTATTGCCACAGACCTTCAATTTGTAAAAAACACAACATCTGCAAAGTGTAATAAAATGAGGTATGCCTGTATTTATTCTCTAAGACAAGATATTAGACACTCACTGGGTGCTAGGCACTACGGTAGGTGTTGGGGATGCAAAAGTAAATTATAGTCTTAGAAGCAGGAGAGCGATCTAAAGAAGTAAACTGTCATAAGTACTATGATTGAAAGCTGTATCAGAAATAATAGGTAAAAAGTGAGGGTGGTCAACTCTATATGGAGCTTAGGAAACCCTCCAGGGATGAGGTGGGAGGGGGCATTGAAGTTTTTTGTTTGTTTTTTTTAATGATGGTGTATTTTATTTTATTTTATTTTTTAACATTTTTATTGGAGTGTAATTGCTTTACAATGGTGCGTTAGTTTCTGCTGTATAACGAAGTGAATCAGCTATACATATACATGTATCCTCATATCCCCTCCCTCTTGCATCTCCCTCCCACTCTCCCTATCCCACCCCTCTAGGTAAGATTTAAGAAAACAGGACTGCTGGGCCAGGGATATGATTGGAGTTGCACTTTAGCAAGATCGCCCTCACTGGGTCATGTGGGATGGTTTGGAGAGAGGAGCAACTGGAGACAAGGATCCTGGCTGGAGGTCATTGTGTGGTCCAGGAAAGAGACAATGAGAGTAATGGCAGCAGTGATGGAAAGGAAGACACTGGTGGATCTGGCTGGTCCAAGTGTCAAATCAGATCATGCATTGCTTAGCAACTACCTACAACAAAGTCTAATTCATATAATGAAGCTATGAGAGCAAAGTTATGTCTATTTCTCTGCCAGCTATGTTGGAGTGCCTCCAAGGACTGATACAATCAGGTAGTCCAACTTCTAGAACGTTCCCCATCCCTGTAATGTAAAACTAAATCCTAAATAAATGACTCCTCTTTCTAAATATATCCCTTTTAAACCAAGTTACCAAAATCCCTTTTAAACCCATCTCCTGGTATTTATACTAAGAATCTTTACCTATCCCTCCACTCTTAGCTTCCAAAGTAAATAAATCTTTCCAAAGAAGATTTATGGGGAACTAGGATATTTATCTTCACATATTTGAAGATTTAATCATGAGGCTTAGATCCATTTTTTTGTGTAAATGGAAGAACAAATCTTTCTGCCTCTGACCCCCAGGTCAGAGGGGGGTCTGCTATACATAATGATAGTAAATCCAATAAATCCCTCAGCAAGCCTATAGGCACCCCCCCCCATATATATTATAGCTCAGAGATGAGCGGACAAAGATACTTTCAAGAAATTAACCAGGAGAGCAGGGCCTCAAATCTTAGAGAAGCTGCTAAGAGTGGGTGGACTCAGAAGCAACCTTTTTCCTCCTCAATATGTGAGAAGAAGGTCCCTGATGGTGGGTCATGGGCAGGGCAGGCATATGGGCTGTATTTGGATCAGTGAATGTGCTTTGTGCCTAAAATGGTATAATTTGTACATAGTAGTCACTCAATAAATATTTATGGAACTGAATTTTTCAAAGATTTCAGATGAATATAGGGAAAAACTTTCCAACAGTTAGAGCTGTTTAACCATGATGACTGGAGAAGCAAAAAAGCTCTCTATCATCTTCTTCTCCTCCCCTTCCTCTTCCTCAGCCTGCTCTTCCTCCCCCTCCTCCTTCTTCTTCTTTTTCTTCTTAACAACATTATGATTGCAAATACCACTTCATGAGAAAGACCATACTGGAACTACAGGGAATACAAAGTCCCAACTGTGTGTGTGTGCTTGTGTGTATGCGTGTGTGTGTGTGTGTGTGTGTGTGTGTGTGTGTGTAGTTGGGGAAGGAGGGGGGCAAGAGACCAGAGAATTAGAGATAATAATATGCAGAAATGTCTGCTCATTTTATGACAGAAGAGTTCAAAGGAAGAATGATTACATCGGATTGAGAGAATCTAGAGAGACTTTTTGGAGAAGGATGAATAGAATCTAGAAGGACGGCTAGCATTTTAATAGAGTGAGGAATGGATGAGCAAAGAGAAACACAGGAACCAGTTATCTATTATACTTTGGCTGGGGCACAGGGTTCAGAGAGTAGAAGGTAAGATTGGAAAACCTGTTGGGATCATAAGGCAAAGTTTATTAGGGGCTAAGGGGAGGAGTTTGCGTCGATTTCCCCTTTTATGGCTGTTAGCATTTGCCTTATGCATTGAGGTTTGCACTGGATCTGGGTAGCTATTTAGGGTTTCGTTACAATAAAATGATTTAAAAGGATTTAAACTGCATTTTGAGGAGACCTATCTGGCAGCAATGAAATAAAAAGAATATAAGAGAAAGAGGAAAGAGGCAGGGAAACAAGTGAACAGACAATGGCCCAGAAGTAAGATAATGATTACCTGAACTAAGGATGGAGAAAAGGGAACAGATGTGAGAGAAATAGTGAAGCATGAGGAGGCACTAAAATGGCCCTGAGCTGCTAAGTCTGGCTAACTCTAGGTAAGTTAGCTCTATAGATGGAAATAGAACACAGAAGGGATCCTCACAAAAAAGAAAGGATTGAAAAGAGAGGAAAATGAAGAATTGTTCCTTTGGAAATGTGTTGACATATATACCCACCATGCCTGCTTCATTTTGATTTTAAACATCATAGTATCACTTCTTTTGTATCTTGCCTATAGTTCATTGCAAATAATGGTGGCAGTGCTGAAGTTAGCAAATGATGTACTATTTTATATAAATGAGTATGGATTCAAAGTTATGGTTCCAATAACCAGAGTATTCACTTCCATTCTGATAGGCCTTCTGAAGTGAAAGAGAAAAGAGTGTAGATGTAGCAAATTTATCACAGCCCTGAGTATACCCGTGGGAGTGCGTCATTCATTGGAACAAAACACGCCATTTATTTCACACAGGAAAAGTGAGATAAGCACTGGTTTAAGAGATTAGAGCCTGTGAATTTCTCTGAATACTGTCAGAGTGGTTAGTGAACAAGTAAGAAATAAGCTCTCTGTGCCTGTTTCCTCCAAAAAGAGGATGAGAGTACCACCCTCAGAAGATGGTGGTGGCGATTGAAGGGCTGATGGATGCCAAGTGTCTAGCATGGCACTGACAATAGGAACTCAACAAGGAAGGATTCTCTCCGACCTCTCAGCCCATTCCCCAGAAATGGGATCAATATCAGGCTCTAAGCCACAAGGGAGACGTGAAAGCTCACCTCCAGTAAACCAGGCTCGCCCAAACTGAGAAAAAGGGACTTTTACTTTAGGCATAGCTTTGAGGAGGAAAACTGTTTCTCTTTCAACTAATATGAATATGTTTAATATTTGAGATGTTAGCTAAATCTACTTTTAATACTGTTTTAAAAAATTTAAGCAATTGTAGACCAGACATTGAGAAATTAAGACTTCTGCAGACATGCTAGCTCAGCCCCACTACTGATCCCATGGACTTTCTGCTTAGAGATTAACTGTAATGGTTTCATTTCACACTTTCCCATTTAAAATGGTGGGTGGCTAGCCTAATGCACTTAACATAGCTATTTCCTATTCGGTTTTCCATTTTTATAAATACTATATAAGATATTGTACTATTCACTGTGTGAGCTATAATCAGTCATTATAATTTTGCTGTGTAAATTTGTATAACAAACGACCCACAAAGACATGCTTCTAACAAGTTGTGTGACCTTAGCAAATTTACTTCTCTTCCTTGGTCTCAAGTCTTCAGCTGAGACAATAGTTTTAATAACGTCCCATTGTTATGAAAATTAATTGTTGGGAGGATTGAGATAGGTAAATAAATTTCCTCGCATAATCCTCTTCCTGACTTCCTGTGATAAGGCAAGATGACAATAATTCAGGTTCTGAATGTGCCAGAACTCTTCTAAGTGCTTTCGGCACTAACTCAATGTTCTCAAGGACCTTATGAGTTAAGAACTATGATTATCCCCATTTTATAGAAGAGGAAACTGAGGCACAGGGAGGTTAAGGAACTTGCATAAGGTCACTTACAAGCAAGCATGGTCAAGTCCAGATCATTGGTACCAGAGTTTGGATTCATATGCTCTATGGCTCTTGCCACATTTGGGTTCATGACTTTAACATTTTTGGTGATTTCATGTCTGTGATCCATAAGTTTTCATGAAGGAAGGTGAGGATTTCTATTAAAAATAGTCAAAATGCTGGATAGACGTTTAAATTTCTTTTGGTTTGATCTCTTTTTCCAGGTAACACTAGTAGAACTAAATCAAGCCAGTAAATGGCTGCCCAGCCCTCTCCCCCTACTTGATAAATGTGCTCTTAATTTAACCAAGGCTTCAGAAAAAAACAAAATCTGCCCTTTGAGTCTCAGATGAATCGCCTCACATTCCCATGTGAGGGGCCTTACACCCCTTTTGCCTCCTGGATGCTGGACGCATAAGGAAGGTATGCCTTTTTATATTGCTGGTCAAGTTCCAGTTCCTCCCATTGAAACACTGACTCTGTGTATCTATGTGTACATCATCTCATTGTGCCCTTGGTGCTTTCTCTAACAAGGGGGTATGGATGTAGAAAATCCAGAATAGTCCCTTGATTTTCACACACGCACACACACACACACACACACACACACACACACATTGTCTTATATGTATTTGATATAATTTATAAGTACTTTATGCTCTTTTACTGAAGACTTAGATAGAGGGGTTTACATCATACCCATGCAAACAAATAAATTAATATTTATATGATATAAATATTTTTTCCATCAACTGAGACTGACTACCACAATATTCTCCCCTACCTCCTAACCCCCACCCTCACTAATAAAAAATATTATACTTTCATTTTTTTAATACGGAATTCAGCCCTCTCCTTGTTCTCTTTTCTTTCCATAACTCACCTGGGGCCGAACTTTTCTGCTCAACTCTTCACATCAGTCTGGCTCATCAAGGTAGGAGAAATTCTGAGGCCAGGTGCTAAGATAGTCTATTCCCATTCTGTTCCATTAAGCTTGTCCACAACCTTAGTGAGGAATGCATCTCTGTGAACAACCAACCTTGACAATTAGGTGGCAAGTGCAAACATCTCACCTCAAATCTCCTTCTTCTGCCTCTTGTCCTATGTGCAGAAGCCCAGAGTGTGGGATCCATCCAGCCTGACATAATATTCCATCCCAGAGACTGCTTCTTGGCGAAGAATCTGTTTTTAATTTTCCCCCACTCCAGAGGCAATTGGCTGGAGGGGAAGAGATTGGAACTGAGGCAAGAGAAGTGTCACCGTGGAGGGCTCTTTGCACCACGGGGTGGGAAAGAAAGGTGCTGATGGAAGGACGAATGAGCAGAGTTTAGGGGGCACCACCAGGGGCGAATCAGAGAAGGGATTATGGCAGAGAAAGACCCGGAAGCTTCAGTTGACTGAGAGTCCTACAAAAATAAGTTGGAGATTGAGAATCAGGTCCGGGTCTACTGGATGATCACCCCTGTTTTATCCTTTGCTCATGGGCAGCAAGCTGCCATTTTTCTCTCCCCTCCTCTATGTCTTTTACCTCATGGTCAGCATGTCCAATTAATATTTATTTAACACCAAGGATCGGGTAGATATTTGGAGAATAGACTAAGAAGAAAAGCCTGGATCCTGCCCTGGAAAGCTTTTGGGGTCTTTCCCAAAGATGACATCTGATTCTTCTAGAGCTGCTGTATTAGGTAATTTGAGAGCAAGTGGGAAACCCATTTCGCCCAGATTTAGTCCCAGCTATCTTCAAACCAGGGTAATAAAGAACACAATATGAATTAGTAAAATTTCCAATTATGCCAAATACATGGACTTTGGCACACAAAAGTCAAAAATGTCTCGAGAAGGTATACACCTCCTAAGCAGAAAGCTGCTCAGCGCCAGGAGAGTCAACCCCTGGGAGTGTGGACAGTCTGGGCTCTGAAGGAGGGTGCGTGGCTGCTGTGAAGTCTTCCAGCAACACTTCAGAGTCAACACCATCAGCCAGTTTCTCTTCATGGAAACCATTTTGCCATCAAAGAAAAATTCTATTTTCCCCTCATTTAATTACCTGGACTTTGCTAAATTAAATGCACTAAGAGACTGGGAGCCAACATCTACAAATGGGAAATCCCAGCCTCCTCTGTTTTCTGCAGATCCGTGCCTCCTTGAAAACAGACACTGGGCAATGGAAAATATGGTAAAAGTTTTAACATTCATGCTAAAAGGAAAAACACCTTTCCTTTCCTTTACATTGGCCAGCCACACCTGGCAAGGCAAAGACCAGCTGAGTGAAGAGTCACTTGTGCAAAATCCAGCTGAGCTGTCAGTTGAGCTCAGCAAGCAGTGACTTGGAAACAAAAACATCAGGGGAAAAAAATCTTCAGCTTAAGATATATTGCAGTTCTGGTGTTAGAATATATATATTGGGTTGGCTGAGAAGTTCATTTGGGTTTTCCGAAAGTTGTTACAGAAAAACCTGAAAGAACTTCTTGGCCAACCCAGTATTATATATGTTTAATTATATGTGTTATGTACATAATATATAGTCAATTTTTTTGAATTGACAAGAAGTAGGTCATTCACCTTCCAAGAAATGTTCTCAAGAAAATATCCCAAAGTATCCAATTTTATTTAATGTTCTATTAATGCCTAGCACACAATACAAGAAAACTAAAAGCAGTGAAAACAATTCTCTGTAAAGCAGAAAATATTTGCTCTAAAATTTCCAATGTGATGCCAGTCCTTTGTGAAGCTAAGTAGAGGAGGAGACAGGAGATAGGGGCACCTTAATAATCCCTTTAAGTCTTCTCTCTAATTTGGCCAGAAAGGAATTTACATCTTTGCTTGATCTAAAACATGTGTTCCCAGGTGGGAAAAGAAGTCTGGCTGTGGGGAGAGGAGGTAATGCTACTCTTTGCTTTTCCACATGGCTTTAGTCAAAACCTGCTTAACTTTTTTGGGAACAATTTCTCTATTTGAAAAATAGAAATACAGATGCTTCCTAACAGACCCTGATTGTCACATGTCTTGAGATTGAGGTGAGGAAAGTGGAAACGTTTTTATCTGTTCTGGAATGAGTGGGGTGGTAGCACAGAGCCATGCCCCAGCACACTCTCCTCCCCATCCTAATGCCCAGACCAACCTGAGATTCTTTGGAGTCTGTACATGGCATTAACGAAAGCTGAAAAAGCTTTCCCTAACATTCAATTCCTTAGTCAACTTCTGGGCCCCTTTAAACTGTGAACAAGACGACCCTTGTTCTGGAAAATATATCACCTCTTGCCAACACACACACATATACAAAAACACAACTGTTGGGCAAATAAATCTTTCCAGAGAAAATAGATTCCTTTCCAATTCAGTCAACTGTACTGAGCTGGAAAGAGAGAAATGTTATTTTTCCAGGATGAAGGGAAAACAAGATCTCTCCTATTTACCCTGTCTAGCCCATTTCAAAAGAAGGTCAGTTTAGTGCCTTCTTAAAAAAAAAAAACAAAAAAACCCCTCAAGTGTTGTTTATCAGAAGACACTTGGTTCCTTTCAGACTGGGAATCACACATTGGAGCTCTATACTTTTTCTCTTTGACCTAAGATACACATGGCAGGACTGAATTCCCTGCTGCTCTGGAGAAGTCAAAAGTGTTGGGAATGGGAAAGACGGAGGGTAGGGACAGATTCTGATGATGCGGGATTCTTTGTTATGGACCACCCTCTCCATTGCCAGCCTGTGTCTCACCCAAATCACTGAGCATGAAATATTGAGCTTATCAATTGATCTCCACTTCATTCAAGGCTGCACACATATTCAATGCTTACTTTTACCTATATTCCCCATGGTTTGTGGACCTGACTCATCACCTAGGAGAGTGAGAAACATGGAGTAATGAAGTGCCTGGCAGAGGAGCATGGGTAGAATTTAAATTGGACATAAGGCTGTACATTCCCCGGCATGTTCTCTAAAGTTTACTAGAGTGAGTCTCAAGGAAATCCCATCCATGGCTCTGCTAACCTGAGACTGAAGATCCCAGCTTTCTAGATCTCCAACAGGAAGACAGGCTTCATGTGTATGGCATAGAGAATATAATTGTTACTCATTTAAAGTCTGGTGGAAAAAATCAAATTTGTTTTTTTGTGATGAATTTGGGAGACTAAACTTTAAAAAATCTTATTAAAAAATGTTCCCACAACAAGAATGAACCTTGAGGACATTATGCTAAGTGAAATAAATCAGTCACAAGAAGACAAATACTGTTCAATTCCATTTATATGAGGTGTCTAAAGTAGTCAAACTCTTAGAAAGTAGAATAGTGGTTAGTAGCGTCTTGGAGGAGAGGGGAAAATGGAGTTGCTATTTAATGTGTATAGAGTTTCAGATTTACAAGATGAAAACGTTCTGGAGATCTGTTTCATAACAATGTAAATATACTCAAAACTACTAAACTGTACACTTAAAAATAGTGAAGTTCATGGTATGTGTTTTTATCACACAAACCAAAACAAAAAAACAAGAAAACCTGTTGTCTACATAATTATTTTAGAAACTAGAGAATAACAGACTTGAAATGGATTTGAGAGAAGTCATCTTGTCACCCTCCCACCCAACGCAGGACATTGTATTAGATTTGGCAGAGAAAGGAAATGATTTCAAACTTTTTCATTTGTTTCAAGTATTGTTAATACTTGTCTTGCCCAATTTGTGGTTACCATAAGCTTATGCAATATGTGTTTCTTTCCTCTCTGTTTTATTCCAAACCAATTCCAAGCAGAATAAATGATCTGCTTGATTGCATTGGAACGTGAGTGGGCCCCAAATGGAAAAAGTTGTCTCCTCCCTTCCCATTTGTTTAATGGCTGCTGTGGTTTGGATCTTCCCAGGTCTGGGAGGGAATAAGATTTGTTTAAGAATTCAAATTCTGGCCTCTTTCGTATAAGCACAAGATGTAATAAGTAGCCAATTAAAAAAAAAAGAATTCATATTCTGAACCCGAGGAGAAGAGTCAGAAAACCTGCAGTTCCTCAAGATGTAGCCAAAACTGCTGCATGGACTCCTGGTTCAAGAGATCCTTCCAAGGCCCCATTTCAGCCTGGCTCCAGAGATTGGAGGGAAAGGAGGGAGCATTTGCGAAGTCCTTCTTTCCAGAAGCACTAAAGGCCTAAAGACTGTTCCAAAGAAACCTCCATTTCTAATGACTGAGATGGGGAAAAAAACGCTGTGTTGTTTCTTAGACAAACTCTTATCATCTGAGAATGATAGAGATGAAATTGTTGATTTTAAAAAGAATGTTTAAATAATGCAGGATTTAAAACATTGTATTTATACCTGTGCTAGTCAATGCCACAGCCACTAGTGCTTACTTGTGATTAATAAGCACTTGATGTGGCTCATCTGAATTGAGATGTGTTCTAAGTATAAAATATACTGTATTTTGAAACAATAAAAAGATATAAATATAATTAACAAGATATAAATATCTTGTTAATAACTTTTATATTGCCCACATGTTGAAATTATATTTTGTATATATTGGGTTAAATAAAGTCTATTATTAAAATCAATTTAGCCTGTTTCTTTTTATTTTCTTAACATGGCTAGTAAACATTTTAAGTAACAAATGTGACTTGTATTATATTCTTATTGGACAGAGCTGATGTAGACTACTTTGTGTAGAATTAATAAAAGAAGAATGGAAGGTAAGGGTCTACGGTGATATGATAATAATATTAATGATAATAATAGACAGCCTTTATGATATGTCTACTGTGTCCAAAGCTTAACCTATATGATTTTATTTAATCCTAATAACACTCCTGAAAAGTAATTATTATTATTCCACTTATTGAAAGTTTAAGCATCTTGCTCAAAATTGCATAGCTTGCTAGTGGTAGAGCTTGTATTTAAATTCAGGTTTCCTGGCACCAAAATACAGGACCTTCCAGTTTGAAATGATGTCTCTTGAACTGTCATGTTTTTGTTGTCATTTGTCTCTACATATTTTTTTATTTCCTCTTTGATTTCTTCAGTAACCCGTTGGTTGTTTAGTAACATATTGTTTGGTCTCCATGTATTTTTCCTTTTTTGCAATTTTTTTCCTGTAATTGATTTCTAATCCCATAGCATTGTGGTCAGAAAAGATGCTTGGTATGATTTCAATTTTCTTAAATTTACTGAGGCTTGATTCGTGCCCAAGATGTGATCTATCCTGGAGAGTGTTCCATGTGCACTTGAGAAGAAAGTGCATTCGGCTGTTTTTGGATGGAATGTTCTATAAATATCAATTAAGTCCACCTGGTCTAATGTGTCACTTAAGGCCTGTTTCCTTATTGATTTTCTGTCTGGATGATCTGTCCATTTATGAGAGCGGGGTACAGTAAGCCCCTTACATACAAACCTTCAAGTTGCGAACTTTCAAAGATGAAAATGTGTTCGCGTGTCCAATCATGTAAGTTAGTTCACGTGTCTGGTGTACACTGTCATGTGCATGCATCCTCTACAAGTGGTTGTGCTTTTGTGCACTTTACTGTACAGTACTGTATAGAGTACAGTAGTACAGTATCTTTATTTCAAGCCCAGGATGTCCAGAAGCAAGTATAAAAGCAGTGGTGATGTAGCTGGTACTGCTAAGAAGCAGCAAACAATAATGGAAACAAAAGTGAAAATAATTGAGAGTGGAATGAGAAGAAAAGATGGTAGACATTGCTTGCTCTTATAACATGAACTGTTCAACCATCAGCACAATTCTAAAGAACAAGACAAGATCATGGAACATGTGAAGTCTGCTGTGCTGCTGATGTTGACAATAATATTGAAGAAGCATGGAAAAGGGATGGAGGAAATGTTGAAACTTCTCAATGTGTAGATGAAGGATCAGCATCAGCATTGAGTCCCACTCAGCTTAATGCTGATTCAAGAGAAAGCTAAAAGCCCTTATGAAGATGTGAAGAAGAAACATGACAAAGAATCAGAGGGTGCATCTTTTAATGCCAGCCATGGCTGGTTTCATTCGTTCAAGGCTAGAGCCAGCCTTCACAATGGAAAAGTAAGTGGTGAGGCAGATACGGTAGCTGCCCGGGAATCTCCTGAAACACTTTGAGAAATTATTGATGAAGGCACGTATTTACCTGAGCAGGTAGGGAGTGAGTACAGATACAGTAGCTGCCTGGGAATTTCCTGAAACACTTTGAGAAATTATTGATGAAGGCACGTATTTACCTGAGCAGGTTTTTAATGTGGATGAGACAGGACTGTACTGGAAGAGGGTGCCAGACCAAAGTTACATCAGTAAGGAGGAGAAGTTGATGCCAGGCAATGAAGCAGCAAAGGATAGGCTAACTCTGTTGTTTGGTGGCAATGCTTCTGGAAATATGAAGCTGAAGCCTCTGTTAGTTTATCATTCACAGAACCCAAGGGCCCTTAATAACATAGCTAAGGGCTCCCTTCCTGTTTTGTGGAAGAGTAACCCCAAAGCCTGGGTTACACAGGCCATTTTCCAGGACTGGTTTTCCACCACTTTATCCCAGAGGTAGAGAAATATTGCTTGGAGATGGACATCCCATTCAGTGTTTTTTTGCTGCTCAACAGTGCTCCAGGCCACCCCCCATTCACGGACAACTTTCATCTCAATGTCAAAGTAGTGCATCTTCCACCAAATACTACATCACTCATCCAACCTGCCCGCATACCACAAAAAAAAAAAAAAAAAAAAAAAAAAAAAAGAAATATTATGTATGTCACACTTTTTGTCATGCAGTAAAGGCAACTGACTAATCAGGAACACGCTTGCAACAATTTTGGAAGGACTATAACATCTACAAGGCCATAAAAAACATTGACTTTGCCTGGCATGATGTTATGGCCATCACCATGAATGGGGTTTGGAAGAACCTTTGCCCAAAGTTTGTTCACGATTTTCATGGATTTGAGAAGGTGGATGAGGAGTCCAAAAAGGTATTTGTCAACTTAGTGACCCTCAGCAAGAAGCTGGAGCTAGATCTGCAAGAGGATGACTTCATTGAACTCCTTGCTGTGCAACATGAGGAGCTCACTAATGAAGACCTGACAGAATTGAAGGGCCAGAGAAAGGACAAAGAGAGACAGGAGGAAGCAGTAACTGAAGAACCAAAGAGATTCATGACACAGGAAATGGCAAGGGGATTTTCTTTATTTAAGGAGGCACTGTTAGGTTTTGGGGCACAGGACCTGAATGTAGAATGGTACATGAAGGTTGCAGCAGCCATTCAGAATGCAATCCAGTGCTATCATGTCATCTATGATGAGAAGAAAAGAGCTACTACCCAGATATCACTGGATCATTTTTTCAAGAGGGTAGATAGAATTGAATCCAGCAAGGAACCAGTACCTGTGCCACCATCGTCAGGCATGAGTGAAATTGCAACTTGCCCTCCGTCTCCTATTGCTGATGACCCTTCAGCTCTACCATCTCCCACCTCCTCTTGCCTGTTCACTTGATACCAGCCCCTGTATGCCAGCTGTTGTCGTACCACTGTACTTTTCAAGATACTGTAATGTAAGATTAAAAATGTTTTCTTTTTGTTTGTTTGTTTGTTTTTTATGTATTATTTGTGTAAAAAGTATTATAAACCTATTACAGTATGGTACTACATAGTCAATTGTGTTAGTTGGGTACCTAGGCTAACTTTGCTGGACTTACGAACAAATTGGACTTATGAACATGCTCTCGGAATGGAACTCATTGTAGGTAGGGGACTTACTGTATTAAAGTCCCCCACTATTATTGTATTACTGTCGATTTCTCCTTTTATGGCTGTTAGTGTTTACCTTATACATTGAGGTGCTCCTATGTTGGGTGCATATATACAATTGTTATATCTCTTTTCTTGGATTGATTGCTTGATCATTATGTAGTGTCCACCTTTGTCTCTTGTAACATTCTTTATTTTAAAGTCTATTTTGTCTGATATGAGTATTGCTACTCCAGCTTTCTTTTGATTTCCATTTGCATGGAATACCTTTTTCCATCCCCTCACTTTCAGTTTGTGTGTGTCCCTAGATGTGAAGTGGGTCTCTTGTAGACAGCATATATATGGGTCTTGTTTTTGTATCCACTCAGCCAGTCTATGTCTTCTGCTTGGAGCATTTAATCCATTTACATTTAAAGTAAGTATAGATATGAATGTTCTTATTGCCATTTTGTTAGCTGTTTTGGATTTGTTTTTGAAGGTCTTTTTTCTTCCCTTCCTCTTTTGTTTTCTTCGCTTGTGATTTGATGTTTACCGTTAGTGATGTGTTTGGATTGCTTTTTTCTTTTTTGTGTCTGTATCTATTGTAGATGTTTGGTTTGTGGTTCCCATGAGGTTTATGGAATGATGTCTCTTAAGCATTCCTTACCTCACTTTAAAAAATATGCCCAAGAATGTCGACATTTGGTGACTCGGAAAAAGCAGGGATATCTTCTCACTTAGTTCCTAACTATAGCTTAAAAGTTTTGATGATCTAAAAAAATCAGCATTATCTATTCATTCTTTTATTATTGAGAAGGGGTTAATAGAAACATTGATCCTTCAAATACAAAAACTAACAGTATTTAAGTTAAAGAAAATTGCAAATTAAGATTCAATCTTTCCTAAACACAGAAGAAAAAGGAAATTTATTTGGTGGGGGAGAAGTTAATATTAATTGAGTACCTACTAATTCCATCAGGGTACCCCATAAGTTCATAATTCTTAAAAGGTCCCAGATGGAAAACATCATCTTTATCCTCAAAGAAGCTCTTCCTCTTTCTTCATTCTCTATCCTGGGCACTGGCATCTGAATCTACCCGGTCAATGATTAAGCCAGAAGCCTTGTTGTTTTCTCTACTCCTCTCATTTCCTTACCATCCTTTTAGTCTTGCCATTTTATATGACACAGCTTTACTCACTTCCTGAACAGTACAGATTGTGCTTCCCAATGACTGTGCCCATCTTTACTCCCACCAGCAGGACTTATCCCCATATCCAGCCAACACAGGGCATAATTTAGCTTTCTAATTTTTTCCAGTCAATTAAGTATAAAATTATATCTCTCACTGTTATGTTAAGCCAGCGAGTTACTTATTACTTGTTAGCTTTTTGAATTTATTTTCTGTAAATTGCCTGCTGATATCCTTTGCCCATTTTTCTATTGAAGTTACTGTCTTTTGTCTTGTTGATTTGTATGATTTGATTTCTTGTTGATTTGATTTGATTTCTTGATTGATTTGTGTTCTTCTACATTCTAGATGGGAATCCTTTGTCCATTTGAAACATTTTAAAGGCTCTTTACCCATGTTTCTAATTTTATCCATGTGTAACTTTGATGTATTCAATAATCAATTTTATACCATATGTTTTTTTGAAGTTTTTGCTTAAGAGGTCCTATACTGCCTCAACATCAGACACATTTTAAAATACATTTATTGTGGATCTCAAAGGTCTAGCTACAATTTTAGTGGAATTACATTGTATTTACGAGATAATTGTGGGGAGAGTTGATATCTTTACAATATTAAGTCTTCTCATCTGAGAACATGGACTGTCTCTTAATCACTCAGGTTTTTTTCTATGTCCTTTATTACAATGTTTAAGTTTTCCCCAAGAGGCCTTATGTATTCTTGGTTAAGTTAATTACCAGACAATTTTTAGTTGTTGTTGCTATGTGAATGGTATCTTGCTTTTTTAGTTGTTTGCTCTTAGAAATGTGCTTATAATTTAATCATACATCCACCACGTTCTTATAATTTACCTGTTGATTTTGGAGTAAATAAGTATATCATCCTTAGTTTGTTTCTATCTTAGTTCGTTTCTTTCCAAGCCTCTTATTTCTCTTTCTTTCCTTCAATAGTTTGTTTCTTTCTTTCCAAGCCTCTTATTTCTCTTTCTTTCCTTCAGTCTTGACCAGGATTTCCAATATTATAGTATTGGTTGTAATATACAGTGGTTTCTGACCGTAAGAATATGTGTTTCCATTCTTAATGGGAATGCACTTAAAGTTTCTCCAATAAGTATAATATTTACTGAGAGTTTTGGAATATAACCATCATTAATTTAAGGGAATTAAAGAAATTCTTTTCTACTCTTGGCTTACTAAGAGTTTTTAATCATAAATAAGTAAAGAACTTGTCAAATACTTTTTCAGCATCAATTAAAATTATGAGACTTTTTAAAAAAATTTAATCTATTAATATTCTAAATTATATTGGCAGAATCCTAATGATGAACCATTCATTAATCAAGCTGCATTATTTTAAAACATACTGTTAGAATCAATTAGCTAGCATTTTTTAAAAATTTTCATCTTTTAAAATATTTTTAAAAAGAGGATAGAGTTTTCTTTTTAATATACTGTGTTCATCTGATTATACCAATATGAAATGAGCTTGGCAGCTTTGTGTTCGTCCCTTCTGGAGTAACTTGGAAACTTATTGTTCCTCAAGAGTTTGGTAAAACTCACCTGCAAAACCATTTAAGCCTACAATTTTCTGAGCGTGGAAGTTGTTAATTGCAATGTAATCTCTTTAAAACTTATTGGTCTATTCAAGTTCCCTGTATCTAATGCCAATTTTGGCATTTAATATTTTTACATTTTGTCTAGGTTTTTGATTTTTTTAGTTCATAAATCTTTTAATGTTTTAATGTTTTTTGAAAATGATAGTTGCTCTTGGAGATTTCAATCAATACAGAAAAATTTAAAGAAGAAATTGAAAATCTCACCCTAAATCCTAGCCCTAGAAATAATCATAATATAAACATCTCTATATATGTACATAGTTATAATTTTTATGGCAGACATTTCTTAGTATGCATAATTATAATGATATTAATAATAATAGCAAACACATGTAGTACTTTATATTATTACATAAGATACAGGTAGAAGAATTACATACATATACAGATAGAAGAATAGATGCCTGGATAGTAAAATGATGGATAGATAGATAGATAACCCTGCATATATTTTTAGTATAATACCCCCCAAAAATATTTATTTTGCATTTACTGATTACAGATACATCCCCCATAGGATTCTGCACACAATGAGAATGGGAGTCCTATTTTTCATGTCACTACAACTAGCCTGGTTTCTGGCATCTCTTCCAAGCTTATCAAATGTTTATCAAGTGCATGATTGAGGAAATGAATGAATGTGCAATGCTATGTGCAAACATTGTTCTAGGAGCTACACACATTTTGTTTATATGATCTTCCTCAGACCCTTGCGAGGAAGATAGTACCATCCCTATTCTACAATTGAGGAAACTGAACCTGGAGGTAAATAACTTGCCCATGGTTCAACAAGCGACAAGTGATTAGCAGGATTCTGGCACCAGATCTGTCTAACTCTGATACCTGCTCGTTTTCCACTGTACCCCACTGACACGAGAACCAATACCCCAGAATAAAGGCAAGACAAAAATGCAAAAGGGCCAAAAGAAATACCAAGACTCTGCAGTTCCTTCTTTGAACAAGTGTTTAGTAAACTCCTCCTAGACACCAAGTGTTGGGAGATGAACTGGGTTTCATTGTTTCATAAACAGGGCTCTTACCTTTAATCCCTACAAAGCAAACAGTGAAACATGGTGACTTGGGGTTAAGCTCTGCTCTGGAGTTGGGGCGGAATGAAAGGGAGACATGAAAGAAAGAAGAGTGTTCTTAAAGTCTTCCTATGTAAAAACAGGGAAAAAAGAGGGTAGGCAACTGGAGGAGGGAGGGACCGTGATCTACATCAACAGTGATGAGCAGAAGGGACCCCCATGGGGGACAGAAGCAGGGCTACATCCCGGCTAGTCTTCTCTCTAAAACAGTACCCGTTTGGATCCACCAATCAGGAAAAAATGCGCTTTCTGGGCTGGTCAATTAGAAGAAGTTTCCCCTTCTTCCTGCTGCATGCACCACACCGGGAGCTGAGCAAGAACAGATTCCAGCCGCTCTTGCATCAGCTTGACTGGGTGCCCTTGTCACCACCGCCCTGCCTCCTAGGGAGAAGCTCCTGGTAAGGCTGTCCTCACCATTGCTCACTTTACTTAAGGTCACTTTAACAAGGCTTTAGAACAGATCACAGTTGGCTTTGTGATATCTGTCATTTAAGATGAACAAATATGTCAATAAAAAGAATTATTACCCAACTAGGGGTTGAGGGGTTGGCAGGATAGCTTATTTTCTGGTGATCTGCATATTCCCAGAAACCCCAATTAAGAATTTCAGATTTCTTAACACTATTTTAAAATATCGCCAGTTCTCTAAGAAGAAATGTATTCTGGTGGAGGGTGTATTAAAAAGAAAACATGTTCGGGTCCTGTCTTCATGTTTTTTTTTTTTTTAATTCTGAATTTTTGTTGAAGTATAACATATACATAGAAAAGTGAACAAATTATAAGTGTACAGCTCAAAAAATTTTCACAAAATGTATACATCCAAGTAGCCAGCACCTAAATCAATAAACAGACTTCGTATTAGTACCCCAGGAACATCTTCATGTCTTCTAGTCACTCCTCGCCATCCACAGACAACCACTCCTCTGACTTCTAATGCCTCGGGCTCGCTTTGGCTGTTTGTGAACTCTGTGTACGTGGAATCATTCAGTGTGCACTCTCTTCTCTCTGGCTTCTTTCTCTCAACATTATTTTCATGAGATTGATCCAGGTTGTTGCCAGTAGCAATAGCTCATTCATTCTTAATGCTGTATAGTATGTCCTTGTAGAAATCTACCACAAATAACTTAATTCATTCTCCTATTGGTGGACATTTGGGTCACTTCCAGTTTGGAGCTAATGTGAATGGTTGCCAGCCATTTTTAATGTTTGATTGTTGTTAACATACTCCTGCCAAAAGCCACACCAAATGTGAATGTGAAATTCAAGGGCTGATAAACTGTTGTGGTTGTAGGAAGCAAAAATAACTGTGAAAGATCGTTTTCCTTGCTTGGAAAATTTAAAGGTATGGTTACTGTATAGGCAGTTATATGCAAGTCACTGCATAAGGCTAATAAGTCATTAGCCAGTGAGAAGCAAACAAGATTGATGAATTTGCAGGTAAAGAATACAAGTCTATGTGATCCCAGTAACAGCTGGTTATTTTTACCCTCTGTTTTTAGCAAAGCTTGGTAACTTTTTCATCATATGATTATGTGACACTCCTAGGATTTAACATATACACTGTGCTGATCAACTTAAAACTCTGTGAGGTAAATGGCAAGTGGCATGGCTCCTATGTTCCAGAAAAGGGAGTTTAGGCAAACCACTTCACCTCCCTCTCGTCCTATTCATGATAGCGAGTCGATATCAACTTCAGACTGAACTGAGAGCTGTCTCCAGCAGTCCCCCACCCCCCGAACACAGTCAGCCTGGCAGGTGCCCAAGATGTCGCTGCAAAGATCTCGTGGGAAGAACCACAGCCTTGAGGTGGGAGGAATTCTATTAATACCTTTGACTTTTATAGTTCTCTGCCTGTAGAGGACTTTGAGCGTCTTTTCAGAAGAGCTGGCCAAAGCTTGTGACTCATATGCCAGCATTAGGAGAAACGTCGCTTTGGAGATGGGCCTTCATATGGCTCTTGCGGTGACTTCCAGGCTCCTTATATGGGCTGATTTGTCATCTCCAGCTATTGTGTTCACGGTTCAAAAATATGACGAACTAGTCAAGGGGTAATTCTCTTTTCTCCCCTAACATCACTCACAGCATCTCAGCTTTCTGTATGTCTCCAAACAGGCTATTCCCAGGGCTCCTTCTCTCTGTGCCATGGATTCCTTTGCCTGTCTGGTGAAGTCTATGGACTCTTTCTCAGAATACTACTTTAAAATGTGTAAAATAAAATACACAGGACTAGAAAGGAAATCAAGTATATAAAAAATACAGTTATCCAAATAGTAAAACAAAACAAAACAGATTTGTGATGTAGTAATGTATTTGTTTCCTTATTGACATATAACAAGATCTAGAGGTGGGGAAACAACATAATTTCAAAGAAATCATGAGTATTCACAATATTTGAAGATATCTGGGACAACTCTAATGTGATATTAAAATATTTTTACTTCTATTGGTGACAAAGCCACAGATACTAATACTTCTGTGGTTTGCAGCCTATATTTATAGTTAAAAGGAATTTTAAATTTCCATTAAAGGATAATAAAAACTTAAGATGTATCTCCCTTTTCCATCTAAATTCATAGCTCCCCTGAATTTCATCATAATCCCCTGAAATCTATTCTCACTTCAATGCCTCAAGGATGGCCCTTATCTGGACACACACATACACACCTCGAAATTGCAATAGCTGTCTAGAACCCACTGGCCTCTCTTCAGAAAGCTGGATTCCAGGCCAGTCCTCTCTGTCAGAGAATAGCCAACTTCAAGCTTGTGACTATGATTCTCAGACTTTGCTAGTACATCCAGACAAGAATTGACCTTGAATTTAATCCTTGCCTTCTCTTGTCAGTTTTAAGAATGACTCCCTGTGACAGGCTGAGAAAAAGGCTTTCTATTTTTTTCTCTTTAAAGTCCTTTATTTTCCCACTACATACTTCCCCTCTTTTTTTAAATTATCTCTCTATCTATATATTTTTTATACAGCAGGTTCTTATTAGTCATCAATTTTATACACATCAGTGTATATATGTCAATCCCAATCACCCAATTCATCACACACACCCCCACACACACACCCCCCGCCGCTTTCCCCGCTTGGTGTCCATACGTTTGTTCTCTACATCTGTGTCTCAATTTCTGCCTTGCAAACCAGTTCATCTGTACCAATTTTCTAGGTTCCACATATATGTGTTAATATACGACATTTGTTTCTCTCTTTCTGACTTACTTCACTCTGTAGGACAGTCTCTAGATCCATCCACGTCTCAATAAATGACCCAATTTCGTTCTCTTTTATGGCTGAGTAATATATTCCATTGCATATATGTACCACATCTTCTTTATCCATTCGTCTGTCGATGGGCATTTAGGTTGCTTCCATGACCTGGCTATTGTAAATAGTGCTGCAATGAACATTGGGGTGCATGTGTCTTTTTGAATTATGGTTTTCTCTGGGTATATGCCCAGTAGTGGGATTGCTGG
>NC_041226.1:23416973-23417844 GCF_002837175.3 Physeter macrocephalus | reverse complement strand
GTGCTTCTTGGCCATCTGTATGTCTTCTTTAAAGAAATGTCTATTTAGGTCTTCTGCCCATTTTTGGATTGGGTTGTTTGTTTTTTTAATATAGAGCTGCATGAGCTGTTTATATATTTTGGAGATTAATCCTTTGTCCGTTGATTCGTTTGCAAATATTTTCTCCCATTCTGAGGGTTGTCTTTTCATCTTGTTTATGGTTTCCTTTGCTGTGCAAAAGCTTTTAAGTTTCATTAGGTCCCATTTGTTTATTTTTGTTTTCATTTCCATTACTCTAGGAGGTGGATCAAAAAAGATCTTGCTGTGATTGATGTCAAAGAGTGTTCTTCGTATGTTTTCCTCTAAGAGTTTTATAATCTCCGGTCTTACATTTAGGTCTCTAATCCATATTGAGTTTATTTTTGTGTATGGTGTTAGGGAGTGTTCTAATTTCATTCTTTTATATGTAGCTGTCCAGTTTTCCCAGCACCATTTATTGAAGAGACTGTCTTTTCTCCATTGTATATCCTTGCCTCCTTTGTCATAGATTAGTTGACCATAGGTGTGTGGGTTTATCTCTGGGCTTTCTATCTTGTTACATTGAACTATGTTTCTGTTTTTGTGCCACTACCATATTGTCTTGATTAGTAGCTTTGTAGTATAGTCTGAAGTCAGGGAGTCTGATTCCTCCAACTCCATTTTTTTCCCTCAAGACTGCTTTGGCTATTCAGGGTCTTTTGTGTCTCCATACAAATTTTAAGATTTTTTGTTCTAGTTCTGTAAAAAATGCCAATGGTAATTTGATAGGGATTACACTGAATCTGTAGATTGCTTTTGGTAGTATAGTCATTTTCACAATGTTGATTCTTCCAATCCAAGAACGTGGTATATC
>NC_041226.1:23404043-23416257 GCF_002837175.3 Physeter macrocephalus | reverse complement strand
TTTGATAGAATTCACCTGTGAAGCCATCTGGTCCTGGACTTTTGTTTGTAGAAGACTTTTAATCACAGTTTCAATTTCATTACTTGTGATTGGTCTGTTCATATTTTCTATTTCTTCCTGGGTCAGTCTTGAAAGGTTATACCTTTCTAAGAATTTGTCCATTTCTTCCACGTTTTCCACTTTATTGGCATAGAGTTGCTTGTAGTAGTCTCTTAGGATGCTTTGTATTTCTGCAGTGTGTGTTGTAACTTCTCCTTTTCCATTTCTAATTTTATTGATTTGAGTCCTCTCCCTCTTCTTCTTGATGAGTCTGGCTAATAGTTTATCAATGTTGTTTATCTTCTCAAAGACCGGCTTTTAGTTTTATTGATCTTTGCTATTGTTTTCTTTGTTTCTATTTCATTTATTTCTGCTCTGATCTTTATGATTTCTTTCCTTCTACTAACTTTGGGTTTTGTTTGTTCTTCTTTCTCTAGTTCCTTTAGGTGTAAGGTTAGATTGTTTATTTGAGATTTTTCTTGTTTCTTGAGGTAGGCTTGTATAGCTACACACTTCCCTCTTAGAACTGCTTTAGCTGCATCCCATAGGTTTTGGATCATCGTGTTTTCATTGTCATTTGTCTCTAGGTATTTTTTGATTTCCTCAGTTATCTCTTGGTTATTTAGTAACGTTATTATTTAGCCTCCATGTGTTTGTGTTTTTTACCTTTTTTTCCCTGTAATTCATTTCTAATCTCACAGCTTTGTGGTCAGAAAAGATGCTTGATATGATTTCAATTTTCTTAAATTTACTGAGGCTTGATTTGTGACCCAAGATGTGATCTATCCTGGAGAATGTTCTGTGCACTTGAGAAGAAAGTGTAATCTAAGAAAATGTAATCTGCTGTTTTTGGATGGAATGTCCTATAAATATTAATTAAATCTATCTGGTCTATTGTGTCATTTAAAGCTTCTGTTTCCTTATTTATTTTCATTTTGGATGATCTGTCCATTGGTGTAAGTGAGGTGTTAAAGTCCCCCACTATTATTGTGTTGCTGTCGATTTCCTCTTTTATAGCTGTTAGCAGTTGCCTTATGTATTGTGGTGCTCCTATGTTGGGTGCATATATATTTATAATTGTTATATCTTCTTTTTGGATTGATCCCCTAATCATTATGTAGTGTCCTTCCTTGTCTCTTGTAACATTCTTTATTTTAAAGTCTATTTTATCTGATATGAGTATTGCTACTCCAGCTTCTTTTGATTTCCATTTGCATGGAATATCTTTTTCCATCCCCTCACTTTCAGTCTGAATGTGTCCCTAGGTCTGAAGTGGGTCTCTTGTAGACAGCATATATATGGGTCTCGTTTTTTATCCATTCAGCAAGCCAAACAGGCCCTCCTTTAAATGATGTTCTTGCTCTTTGAAAAAATCAGGGAAGTTTAGATGATATCCACGAATTATTGTTAATTTTAATTTGGCGTTAATTAGGTTAATGAATGCACATGATTATGAAGGGAAATTTCCAAATTTTTTAGAGATGCATTCTTAAGTATATAGAAGTAAGTAACATATTTGGGATTTGTGATTAAATTTTTTTAATTACTGTGGGTAAAAAAGGGAACTAATGAAACAACAGTAGTGAAAATTTGAAAATTCTGGACTCTGGGTGTTGATTATATGGGGATAAAACTTTTTATTCTACTTTAGACTATGTTTAACATTTTTTATTACTAAAGACATTAAAAATAATTTTTGCACCAGGAAGTTAGGTAGGGAAAGCTTTTTAATAGTGCTGGTGTGCTTCTTTATAGTAATTATTATTTAATTTACTTCCATGCACAATATGACTCGATTGTATTTTCTCTCTTATAGTAAATACACAAGTTTTAAAAATTAATTTCATTCATACCTTTTGCCAGTTGTCACATATGGTCTTGCCCTCCAGGATTTTATATTCAAGTTGGGAAGAGATGCTGCATATACATGAAACCACAGTTGGGAAACAACATAAGAGAGAGTATGGTATAAATGTCAAAACGTAATAAAGATGGAGCATGTGATAGGAGTTCAGGAAAGGGAGAGCTCAGTGAGGACTGGAGGCAGGGCTGGTAGCTTGGAGTTGGACAATGCTGCCTATCAGTCTCTGGGTTCATTGCCTCTGGCTAATTTAGGCTTCTTTCTTTGCGCTCACTTCTTCACCATGGAATTACCTCTGGATTCTTAAAGCTCATAAGCAACAACATTCTTGCTCCCAATATTTCCCTGTCCCCTTTCCCTTGGAGGCTGTGTTTGATACATCGTGAGCCTCCGTGGGTGTGTGCCCCCTATTCTTCTCAGGGCTGCTCTGCTTCATATTTGTGTCCCGGATGGCAAACAACAGCCCAGATGCTAAGTACTACCATAAACATTCTTGCCCACGCATCCAGCCCAGTGTGATCCCTGGCCTTGAGTGACGGTGGTAACGCTTGCCAGGCAGGCTGCCAGTGGACCACTGTGCCTGACCCCAGTGTTGCCTCAGAGGAGAGCCTCTCCCTGCCGAGTGCTGGGGAACAAAGCAGTAAAGCTTCACAAAGATCTGCCACCAGGGCACAACGAAAGCGAAGGGGTGGATTCTTAAGCATGACTGTGGAACCTGACTGGCAGCAGTTGCTGGAGCCAATTTGTAGCCCTTGGAATGAACTAGAATGATCCCTCAGAGCAGGAGAAAAAAAAATTCCTAGAAGCCACTCAAGAAGACCTACCTCCTGGATGATCTAACTTAAAAAAATTGTTTTACATTGCTTAGGTCATTGAAACCAAAGCAGGTTTTCCTTTTTTCTCTTCATTAATTCTCATTTTGAGTTACCTGAGGAATTGTGAGCAGGTTACCTGGCCAGGCTGAGTTGGCAAACAGACAAAGTCAGTGTGGGAGGGACAAGCGTATACCTGTGCTACCATTCATGACAAAGCTGGAGGCTGCTGTCAGTACAGCAACTTTTTGATCCTTTCATGGCTTCAAATCACAAGTTTGAAATACAAGAGAAAACATCAGATCCATAGTGCTTAAGACTGGAAGGATTCAAGGAATCTGTCCAGGACACACCCCTGACAGATATGCAGAACTTCAACCCAAGTGGCCATCCCTCTCTGGGACCTGCCTCCCCTAGCCACCATCTCTGTCCCACCTCCTTGGATAAGGGGACTCCATCAGAGACTCAGGTCTACAAGATTTCATTTTATTCCACCTCTCATGTTCAAGGGCATGAAAACAAAATGCTTTAACAACAACAAAAATAACTGCTGCTGTTCTCTGTCTGAGGAGAAGCTTCTCAAAGCAAAAGGCATCAGGGTGTGGCCTTGATTCATGAAAGTGACCTAGAGAGTGACCTGGTCTGACCAAGAGGGGCCGGGACAGAGAAGCACCAAACTTCTGCTTAATAAAGTAACCAGAAATCTGAGTTTCCTCAGGGAAGCAAAGTGACATCATAGGGTCTGAGTCTCCAAAATCAAACAGTGGTCTCTGGAGACATGACAGAAGGTAGCAGGCCTTGAGGCTCAACGAGGGCCATGAAAAATTTCTTGGGGCAAGAATGGCTACAGCATTTTACAGAACTGTGGCATTTTTATTTTCTGTTTTAAATAGTTTATCTTCTTCATTATCTTGTGACCCCTTCCATAACCTCCAACCACTCTGTAAATCTGTTACACACAACAGCTTTGATTGAGGGGAGCTTTGGGGATGAACAGAGATGCTATCCAGCGTGAGGGGAAGGAGGGATAGGTCAGCAATTGCAGGAGCTGTGAGTGGCCATTAAGAACAGGCTACAGTGGAGAGAAGGCTGGAGCATGGGCCACCCCACCTCGTGAAGGGACGTGAGATGACTCCCTTTCACTCAAAACACACTAGAAGTAGGTGAACTTGATAGGAAGGCAGGAAAGAAGCTAGTTCCTACTGGGGAAAGGGCTGTACTCGCAGGAGACACTTGGATACTTGGTTTACATACGAAAAAAAAACCGCATTTCTCTGGTTTGGATGACAACCTCCTACACACACACACACACACACACACACACACACACACACACACTCAATTAATCATTCCTATTTCTTGGTTTCCTTAAAGTTCTATTTATCTTCTATTAGAGCAATTACCCCATTACACTATATTATTTCTGGTATACTCATATGCATTTTTTTTTTTTTTTTTTTTTTTTTTTTTGCTGTACGCGGGCCTCTCACTGTTGTGGCCTCTCCCTTTGCGGAGCACAGGCTCCAGACGCGCAGGCTCAGCGGCCATGGCTCACGGGCCCAGCCGCTCCGCGGCATGTGGGAACTTCCCGGACCGGGGCACGAACCTGTGTCCCCTGCATCGGCAGGCGGATTCTCAACCACTGCGCCACCAGGGAAGCCCCCCTCATATGTTTTTATAATTATACTTGTGAACTTTTTCTTTGTATCTTTTACCTGTCAAGCACCTGGCATGTGTTAAGAAGTGTTTGTTGAATGAATATTTAAATAATTGGCTACTACACGTATTTGTTAACAAGATGGAACCCTGAGTCACTCAGCAGAATCAAGTCTCATCTGTCATCAAGGAGCTGATGCCAGTTTTGTTCTTACCTTTCTGCTCATCCCTGAGGCATGCAGATGAACCCTGGACTTCAGGAAGCATTAGTTCTGTGATGACCCACACTGGAATCTGCAACACTCCTCCATGTCCTGTGGCTTCTGGCTGAGGAGGAGGTGTGGACAGGCTGGTGTGGGCATGTCACTGTCACTGGGCCTGGCAGAGATGGCCCAACTGCACTGCCCAATACAGGGGTCAGCTTATCTCCAATAGCAGCAATGGCCTGTGAGTAAGAAGAGTGGGTGTTTGAGTGCACAAGGCATTTGAGTCATTTGGCAAGTGCCTGGAAGGCTCTGATCACACAGCTCCCCACATTGAGCTTTCCATTTCCTGTCATAATACCCCAAATTCTGTCACCGTTATCTATTCATCCTTTTGAGTATTTCAGAGATTCCAATTATTGCGTGATTTCTTTACTTGGTATCTGTGTAGGATTCTGGAATAGGGGGAGGTGGGAATAGGTAAGGAAGACAGAAAAAGAAATGGGACGGAGATATAAACAGACTTTGTCTCTCTTCTAGTGGTTCCCAGTGCAGGGCAATACTTTCCAGAATACCCTTAGCCCTTCCAAAGTTGCCCAGACAATATTGAGAAGCCCAGCAGGCCAGGACTCATAACACATATTATTTTTTTAAAAAAATATTTATTTATTTATTTATTTGGTTGCATCAGCTCTTAGTCGCAGCAGGTGGGTTCCTTAGCTGTGGCTTGCCGGCTCCTTAGTTGTGGCATGCGAACTCTTAGTTGCAGCATGCATGTGGGATCTAGTTCCTGGACCAGGGACTGAACCCAGGCCCCCTGCATCGGAAGCGTGGAGTCTTAACCACTGAGCCGCCAGGGAAGTCCTTCATCACACATATCCTTCAATACATACTTTCTCTCCCAGCCACACAGCACCTGAAAACTCAAGCACTCAAGAAATAAGAGAGAAGAAGAACATCAAAACACTGTATGTTGCTTAAGATGGTACTGTCACCTTGGTACGCCCCAGGCCCACATTTCCAGGCTCCCTTCTCCATCCAGATAAGACCTAGAATCTGAAGAAGAATCCTTTTCTAGATGAAGACTAAGAATAAAAGGAAACACAGGACTGAATTTCCTAATCCCAAATTGGAATGTTGGTTCAGACATATATGTAAATTTTTTCTGTGAAGTCTTAAAGAAGGAAAATAAATTGCCTTTAGTTTACATATAATAAATCTCCTTTATTAAAGGATTTAACTTTATTATCTCCTGTCCGGGAGAAGGCTGTTAATCAAGTTGTCCGCTGTGCCGAGACCACTTCTGGAACTGCTTCTCTTAACCACCCAGACCGTGGCCATATGCACAGGCCCTGGAATCTGCATTCCATTTACCTTCCGTGACCAGCTCAAACCAGTGATTTGTTGTGCTTTCTCTCCTCATTGTAAATATTCACTTTTGTACCTAATTTTGCATCTGTGGTTTTGTGTTCCTTTTCATCAAGAGGGCCCCCATGTTCTATAAGTTTCAGCCCCCACAAAGTTGGATCTGCCCTTTCATACATCTGCTCATACAGTGCACATGCTCAGTGTGCGTAATTACATAGGAAATCTCAATTAACAAGGGTCCTGATAACTGATTCTTAATTAACCAAAATGTTCTCTGCATAATGCCCTCAGATGCAAGTAATGAAATTGGGAGAAAAAAAGCAATTTCTAATCTTAGAAATGTAGCAAGTGTTCTACCTGGTCCCAAATCTTTTCTCCCTCTGCATGTACAGAAATACATGATAACAGCTAACACTTACATAATATGTACTGTGAGCTGGGCTCCTTTCAGTCCTCACAAGCACCCCCCTGAGGTGGGTACGCTAACTGTACTCATTTTATAGATAAGGAAACTGAGGCATCATTTCCCAAAGTTACACCTAACATACAGGTCATCTGCGTCCAGGATCTAGGGTCTCCACCTCTAAGCTACAGTCACCTGTGTAGGATCATTGTTTATGTTAGCAATGATGACCCAGTAACACAGAAACAAAATGTTTACTTTGTTTTCAATTGACAAATTGAAGCCCCTATTTCTCTCAGCATTCTGGTTAAAAAAGTTGTGGTTACTTCACTTTCGATTCCTCTTTTCCTCAACTAGAAATGAGAAACATCCCTAGAAAACCAGGGTAGCCTGACACATGGTAAGGGATTATAATGGGCTGCGTGGTGCCCCCAAAGATATCAGTCCTAACCCTTAGAACCTGTGAATGTTATTTTATATGGTAGTTTTAACAGATGTGACTAAACTAAGGAGTTTGAGAGGAGATTATCCTGAATTATCTGGGTGGGTTCTAAATACCACCAAAAGTGTCTTTTCAAGAGATTAGACACACACAGAGGAGAAGGTGATGTGAAGATAGAGGCAGAGATTAGAGTGATACAGCCACAAACCAAGGAACACCAGGAATGCTGGCAGTCACCAGAAGCTAGAAAAGGCAAAGAACTGATTCTCCTCTGGAGCCTGTGCAGGGAGTGTGGCTCTGCTGACACCTTGATTTCAGATTTCTGGTCTCCAGAACTGTGAAAGAATAAACTTCTGTTGTTTTTAAGCCATCAAAGTTGTGTTAGTTTGTTACAGCAGCAATAGGAAACTAATACAAGGTTCAATACATGGCAGCCAATAGTTAGAGCATAACAATAATCATAGCTGCTGCCAGGCACTGCATCCTTATAATGTATTGGTTATGCACTCTCTGACATTTATTCCCCATAAGGTAAATGAAGAAAGTGAGGTCACACAGCTGCTAAGTGGCAAAGCAAGGATTGAAACCCAGGTCTAACTCCAAAGGCCACGAACAGAAACAACATATGGAATATACTGTCAATCCTAACCCCTTACATGGAAATTACTAACCAAAAATGAAAGCCAAACTCCAACAGTTCTTAATGATTTTTCTGAGACTAGATTTCCTAAATATACGTTCACTCGTTGCCCATACACCCTCTAACATTTGGTTATTTGTTGGTTCTTCTTAGTGCCACTTAAAAATGAGGTACAAACTACCGTTAGCCTATTTTCCAAATGAAGAAACTGAGACACAGAGAAGTTATTTGCTGGAAGTCACCCCCCAGAGCCTGGCCTGGAAATGTTTACCCTCATCACTCCTTTATCTATCCCTGCAGAATCTTGGTCTGGGTCTGTAAGAAAGAGCTGGCAACTTTCAATTTTTAAGCGCCTTTTAGGTGTATCAGCTCTGTGCACAAAGGTTAATTAAACCACTATAAAATGCAGAAGCAGCCAGGTCTTTGTCTCCGAGGTAATAAAATCACAAATGATTCCTGTTCAAAACGAAGCTTGTAATAATCTGTTGCCAGTGGGTTGTGTGCATTTCTTCCGTTTTAACATGTACTTCTCTCTTCATCAGAAACATTAGGTCACAAAAGCCAATCTCATCTACATCTTTACAATGTTGTTTATCATCTTTCTGCATGCAGGAGAAAGAACTGGTAATGAAGCAGCCAAATTGGATTCTAGGGAGGATTTGTCCTGACTTAGAATACTTTCAGAATCCATTCAAAATGCTTCTGATTTATCATTAAGCCCTCTGAAGCCATTTATTTGGAGCCAGCTTTTCAGGGATAGGACATCAATTGTGTCCAGTTATCGGGAATTATAACACAGCTGATGAAGTGTGACAACACAGAGTCCACTGGATTTGCAGGAGATTATAGGAGGGTGCTATAGAAGTCAGCAGCTATTCCATGGAAAATGTTTCTGAGCAGAAAGAGAGAGAATGAAAATAAGGAAACAGATTCTATCCTGTCGCCTGACACCTCTCCTGTGGTCTCTGCGTTGAGCTTATGTGGGTGTCCACTCCCACAATTCCTTTTACCTGCCCCTGTACTTTATTTACATCTTCTCCGGCCCACTCCCTCTCTCCCTCAAGCAGGTACCATACAAAACTAGAAGCAGGGATGGAAGGCGGATTGATGCTTGTGGCTATAAGCAAGGGTAGGTAATATGCTCAGCCACATCATGGACACAGTTATATTCTGAAAAGGGCAGAATCTGAGATTTTAGCTGAACCATAAAATCCAAAATACTTCACAAACCATGAATCATAGTCTTGTACTCACAGCTGCATCTACGTGAAGGTATTCTAGGTCAGCCTGCCCCCTTCCCACACTACACGTACTAGGCTCTGGAGAAGCTCGTGGGAGGAGCAGTGGTGAAGTGTTTCAACCTTGTTGGCAATATCGTCTAGAATTACCAATATACATACTTTGTGAGCCAAACATTACACTTTTGTGATCCCATCCTAAGAGGAAAGAAAAAAATGTCCTAGTATGTATGGATTTATGTGCAAGTGTGTTTGTTGCTCAGTAGTAAAAATCTAGGGTACAGACAATCTGCATTTCCTACAATAGAAAATGGTTGAAGAAAGCATGAAAATATATATATATAATGGAATATTATACAGCTATGAAAAAGAATGAGTTAGATCTATATGCATGAACTTGGAAGTATGTCCATATAGGTTATTAAGTGAAAATAGTCAGTTGCAGTATAATGGACACAATACTGTATGATCCAGCTTTAAATTATTAGGGCTTGGTGTCTACAGAAAGAGTATCATCATATCAATATCATCTGTAAGTCTGAGGAAGGCTCATCAGCTTATCCATAAAGCAAAAAAAGTTTGAATCCTAAATTAGGCTGGTTTCAATCCAATTACGTTTGGATGGACTTAGTAATAATAACGCAAACATGCCCTGCCCAAGCTTATACTATGCTGTAATCCTCGTGAAGTAAGAATACATTTTACCCTCTAGAGAATTCCCTTAAAGTTGAGATTCTGTTGGGGAGTTAGGTTGAGGGGTAGGATGAAAGAAAGCATTTTAGAGCTGCCTTTTCAAAATACAATGACTATGTCTTACCCCAGACCAAATGAGTCTGAATTTCCAGAAGGTTGGGGATGGGAGATGGAGAAGGGGGCCAGAAAGTGTAAAAGAGCCCCAGTTGATCTAGTCACTCTTACCTCTCTTTTTTCTTTCCTCCCTTTTGTGACCCATTTGAAAATAACTGTCTTAATGTATGTGCCCTACTTCAATTATCAAGAGGCAGCTGTAATAATGATAGTAGCATTTATAATGTGCCAGACACTGACCTAAAGGTATGAGCATAAACTAATTCATTTAATTCTCACAACAACCTACAAGGGAGGTGTTAATTATTATCATCCCCATTTTACAGATGAGACTAGACAAAGAGGTTAAGAATCATACTCATGATTACAGAGTTAGCTAGTGGTAGAGCCGGGGTTTAAAACCCAGGAAGTCTAGCTTCAGACTATATGTAGAGATGTGAGCCAGAGCAAATGACATAGGGCAGGCTCACAAGCTCATTAAAGCATTTTTATGCCCAAGTTTCTCATTGATCTTGTCACTTGGGTCAGACCTAAAGAACTGTTCTAACAATACTTCTCAGTGCTCACCCATTGCCACACTCCTCATCAGTGAATTGCCCTGGCCCTTTGAACTGTTCACTGTATCTGAAGAAATGATTCTGAGAAAACATGCTCTATTGTTTCTCTCCTTCCTCCCTCAGTCCCTCCCTTGCCATGGAAACAGGCTCCTTTCATAAGCAGAGAACTGTACTGAGTCTCCCATTATGGACAATATCAAATAATTTCAAAATCCTTTGGCAGTACTTGGAGGCTGTAATCCGGCTTTCTCAACTATGAATTTGGAAATAATTTTGTCCCTTTGATAACTGAATATCAAGATCTCACATAATGGATCAGAGCAGATATATGTGAAGTTACCTTAAAAAGACAGAATGGTTTCTAGGCCAGTCTAACTGAATAGCTGTAATATGTATAAAGGAAGTATCTGTCAATAAAAGTTGGGTTTGAGGTTGGGTGGGGTCATCTTTAGAAGGGATAGGAGAATTTCTGAGGTTGTCTGCCCCTAGGGAAGAAAAGAGCCTTACCCAACAGATACTGAATATGCAGGTCTCATCGTCAAACTATCCTGCTAGGGAAGTAGATTAATGTGTTAGGCAAGCTTAGCCTGATTTCACTGAACATCAGTTCCTCTCACTCACTCCACTTGTTCCTGTTCCATGTTCACTAAACAGCCTTCTGATTTGACGTCACAAAAATTTTGTGTATTGGAATAAATGGGCTGGTCATTCATGAAGATATTGAGTGATTATAATTTTTATTTTATTTAAATGTTTTTTCCCTTATTTTTCAAATTCTCCAAAATAAAGATGTTTTGTATTGAATTTGATATATACACACGCACATACACGCACACGTACACACACACACACACACACACACACACACACACACACACACACACACACACACGGCTGAAATCCCATGATGTCTAGCTCTTCCCTGCCGTATTCCTAACAGCCATCATTTCCCAGACCTGTCTTGAAAATGTGCTCCGCAACTGGCTTGCCCTGAAATCCTTTGCTTAGGGGAGGAGGAGGTGGCGAAGGAGACAGGCATATTAATGTACTTTTCTTCCCTGCCGTATTCCTAACAGCCATCATTTCCCAGACCTGTCTTGAAAATTAGGCTGAGTACTGGCTTGCCCTGAAATCCTTTGCTTAGGGGAGGAGGAGGTGGCGAAGGAGACAGGCATATTAATGTACTTTTCTCTAAAGATGGCTTCTTCTCAGCCTACAACATGGAAATTCAGTCTTTCTTGACTTCAAGAAGTATGATGTGGGAAGAAAAATATCCTAAGAGTTAAGGGCCAGTTCTGTCACTTTGTAACAATATGTCTTCAACCAAGTCACTTAACTTTCTGAATTTCAATTTTATAATTTGTAAAATGGGACAATTAATTGCTGCTCTACTTACTTTACAAGGCGGTTGTGCTGACCCAAACAAGAACCCAGATCTTCTGACTTTATGTCCATGGTGCCCAAACATGTATCCATCCATCATCCTTTCATTTCTTCACTCTTCATTATATACAGTATTTTCCAAGAGTTGTGTACGTTGGGAGGTTGGGGGAAGGAAAGAAGAGAGGCACCCCAGATTGGGAAAGGGCATTGAAGACAGAGAAAATGAGGTGATTAAGAGCATGGTGTGATCAGGGACCTACAACAGCCTATGACTCCACGTTCTATTTTACATGCTATTCCAATTCCTTTGAGGGCAACACTGTACATAGCACAAAAAAAGAACTACTTTTTAAGGTTTCCTTAAGACAGAGCCATTTTTAGTTCATCCAGCCAGGACTCTCTAGTTAACAGCTTCTATCTCAACTTCTCTCTAGATCCTTCTGCTGAAACATACAATAACTGGTGAACAGAAGTGGGCAAGGCTTACAAGTCAGGTGGGCACCTCAGATCCAGCCATAGCGAAAGGAATCTGTGAGGTGCTTTAAATCTATGTCAGATATAAAAATAAACCTTAGGTATGACATATTGTATATAAAGTGTAGGTTCTACATGGCCCATTTTTAAGGTGTACACCTTGACGTAAGGGGCATATAGCAATAATGCTTTGAATTTGTAAAGTGTTTCTCCGTGTACTATTAGATTTACCTTTGAAGTATCCTGAAAAGGTAAAAATATAAGAGAACAGGAAATGTTACTTCACCAGCTCTATATTATAAGTAAAGGAACAGAGACTGGAAGCAACCTG
>NC_041226.1:23403397-23403543 GCF_002837175.3 Physeter macrocephalus | reverse complement strand
TATTTAGGTCTTCTGCCCATTTTTGGATTGGGTTGTTTGTTTCTTTAATATTGAGCTGCATGAGCTGTTTATATATTTTGGAGATTAATCCTTTGTCCGTTGATTCATTTGCAAATATTTTCTCCCATTCTGAGGGTTGTCTTTTC
>NC_041226.1:23401660-23402939 GCF_002837175.3 Physeter macrocephalus | reverse complement strand
GGCTGTGTGTTTTTCTGATATTGAGCTGCATGAGCTGCCTGTATATTTTGGAGATTAATCCTTTGTCAGTTGCTGCATTTGCAAATATTTTCTCCCATTCTGAGGGTTGTCTTTTCATCTTGTTTATGGTTTCCTTTGCTGTGCAAAAGCTTTTAAGTTTCATTAGGTCCCATTTGTTTTTGTTTCCATTACTCTAGGAGGTGGATCAGAAAAGATCTTGCTGTGATTGATGTCAAAGAGTGTTCTGCGTATGTTTTCCTCTAAGAGTTTTATAATCTCTGGTCTTACATTTAGGTCTCTAACCCATTTTGACTTTATTTTTGTGTATGGTGTTAGGGAGTGTTTCATTCTTTTACATTATCTGTCCAGTTTTCCCAGCACCACTTATTGAAGAGACTGTCTTTTCTCCATTGTATATCCTTGCCTCCTTTGTCATAGATTAGTTGACCATAGGTGCTTGGGTTTATCTCTGGGCTTACTATCTTGTTCCATTGATCTATATTTCTGTTTTTGTGCCAGTACCATATTATCTTGATTACTGTAGCTTTGTAGTATAGTCTGAAGTCAGGGAGTCTGATTCCTCCAGCTCCGCTTTTTTCCCTCAAGAGTGCTTTGGCTCTCCAGGGTCTTTTGTGTCTCCATACAAATTTTAAGATTTTTTTTTGTTCTAGTTCTGTGAAAAATGCCATTGGTAATTTGATAGGGATTGCATTGAATCTGTAGATTGCTTTGGGTAGTATAGTCGTTTTCACAATATTGATTCTTCCAATCTAAGAACGTGGTATATCTCTCCATCTGTTGGTATCATCTTTAATTTCTTTCATCAGTGTTTTATAGTTTTCTGCATACATGTCTTTTGTCTCCCTAGGTAGATTTATTCTTAGGTATTTTATTCGTTTTGTTGCAATGGTAAATGTGAGTGTTTCCTTAAATTCTCTTTCAGATTTTTCATCCTTAGTATATAGGCATGCAAGAGATTTCTGTGCAGTAATTTTGTATCCTGCTACTCTACCAAATTCATTGATTAGCTCTAGTAGTTTTCTGGTGGCACCTTTAGGATTCTCTATGTGTAGTATCATGTCATCTGCAAACAGTGACAGTTTTACTTCTTCTTTTCCAATTTATATTCCTTTTATTTCTTTTTCTTCTCTGGTTGCCGTGGCTAGGACTTCCAAAACTATGTCGAATAATAATGGTGAAAGTGGACATCCTTGTCTCGTTCCTGATCTTAGAGGAAATGCTTTCAGTTTTTCACCATTGAGAATGATGTTTGCTGGGT
>NC_041226.1:23376962-23401365 GCF_002837175.3 Physeter macrocephalus | reverse complement strand
TGACATCTTTGTCTGGTTTTGGTATCAGGGTGATGGTGGCCTCGTAGAATGAGTTTGGGAATGTTCCTCCCTCTGCTATATTTTGGAAGAGTTTGAGAAGGATAGGTGTTAGCTGTTCCCTAAATGTTTGATAGAATTTGCCTGTGAAGCCATCTGGTCCTGGGCTTTAGTTTGTTTGAAGATTTTTAATCACAGTTTCAATTTCAGTGCTTGTGATTGGTCTGCTTATATTGTCTCTTTTTTCCTGGTTCAGTCTCGGAAGGTTGTGCTTTTCTAAGAATTTGTCCATTTCTTCCACGTTGTCTGTTATATTGGCATATAATTGCTTGTAGTAAGCTCTCATAATCCTTTCTATTTCTGCAGTGTCAGTTGTTACCTCTCCATTTTGATTTCTAATTCTGTTGATTTGAGTCTTCTCCCTTTTTATCTTGGTGAGTCTGGCTAATGGTTTATCAATTTTGTTTATCTTCTCAAAAACCAGCTTTTAGCTTTATTGATCTTTGCTATCATTTTCTTCATTTGTTTTACCTTTATTTCTGATCTGATCTTTATAATTTCTTTCCTTCTGCTAGATTTGGGGTATTTTTGTTCTTCTTTTCTAGTTGCTTTAGGTGTAAGGTTAGATCGTTTATTTGAGATGTTTCTTGTTTCTTGAGGTAGGATTGTATTGCTCTAAATATCCCTCTTAGAACTGCTTTTGCTACATCCCATAGGTTTTGGGCCATAGTGTTTTCATTATCATTTGTTTCTAGGTATATTTTGATTTCCTCTTTGATTTCTTCAGTGTTTTCTTGGTTATTTAGTAGTGTATTGTTTAGCCTCCGTGTGTTTGTGTATTTTACGTTTTTTTCCCTGTAATTGATTTCTAATATCATAGCATTGTGGTCAGAATAGATGCTTGATGTGATTTCAATTTTCTTAAATTTACCGAGGCTTGATTTGTGACCCAAGATATGATCTATCCTGGAGAATGTTCTGTGCGCACTTGAGAAGAAAGTAGCACATAATAATCATTCAATAAATGTCAATGATTCTCCTTCCAACCCCCCTTACACAGGTAGCTTTACTAGTTTCCCTACCTTCCTGGCCCCATAATCATTACTGTTAGTCTAAAAAATTCAGTAAAATGCGTTTGGCAACTGTGTTGCTTCAGGTCACTACGTAACAACTCAAGTCTATATCCTTTCCAGAGATGATTGTCCTCATCTCCAGTTTGACACCTGTCCCTTCTCCCTCTCTGAGCTTTTCCCTCGTCTTACTTGAGGTCACATGAAGCCCCACAGCTGGGCAGGTGACACAGAGCTGCTCTGGTCCTCCGACTTTCTAGACAGAAGAAACATGGTCCACCTAGTTGCTTCAAGGCATCTAGTCTTCTTTCTGATATCGAGTCTTTCCCAGCCATTTTGCTCTCCAGGTACCCCCAGCACATATAAGGAGAAAATCTTTTGAGCAATTCAGTTAGCAATTCAATCAACCAGAAGACATGAATCCATAGGAAAATGAGGGAGTGATTTCCTCACAGACAGTTGTTTTTAATAAACCAATGTCTACTGCTAAGCAACCTTAATGATTCCTCTTCCACAAGTACAGCTAAATAGAATACTTTATTATTACCGTGGATTAAGTTGATGCTCTCATGAGTCAGAGGAAGGTACTAGAGAAAGTTTTACTCAGGCTGCAGATGAGTGTAAAACGCTTCCTAAGAAGCAAATTAGGAGCAGCGTGCCTGGGCTGTGTTATTTAAGGCACATAGTTATTTTACTCACACACGCTTACTTGGGGAGTTAGCTGTAAAGAGCTGGATTGTTCATTCACAGCTGAGTGGATGGAGTCATGGTGTGGGAGACAGTCTCCCTGGTTCTCTCAAGAAGACTAATAATTAAAGTTGCGGTTAGATCTTCCACCAGACTAAGGGAGGTCCTGTGGAACTCCCTGGACATGAAGAGAGCCTTTGAGGCAGATTAGATGTTGCAACTGTCAAATCCCACAGCACAAGCATTATGCCAAGGGTAAGAGGTGAACTGCAAGCCAGCCAATAAGAGCAGCAGGAGAATGGTACCATTTCCAACTGCTCTCGTCTCCTGACCCTGTTTGCAGAGGTAGGGCATTGGCGAAGCCAGCTGCACAGCTCCTTTTGCAAAATTTAACACACTGGGTGGCTACCCCTCCCACTGTCCAAAGCATGGAAAAATCCTTTGGTGTAATTTCCTCAGCCTCTAAATATATATGTCCTTTAATACCTAAATGTGGCTATTTCCACAAAGCCAATCAGTTAAGGTAAAGAGCAACATTTGGAAGGAGGAACGTTTGGAGTGGAGAAGGGGGATTTCCCAGAAAATTCAGTATCTTCTTTATAACTTCTTCATCATCATCTTTTTTGATACTGCAAAGAGTCAAACTAAATTTTCCTTTTGCCTCCAGTTAAATGAAACTATTAAGCTGCTGAAGGTGACACTGCAGGCAGTGTGCAGATAACTACAAGAAGTGTGAAGAACTACTGCTTTGACTAATTTTTTTGTGTCCATCTTTGACCCTTTGCTCCCTCTTTCTTGTTCCTAATCTCTAAAAACTTGACCAAGACCTGAGGCTTCTCACACCAAATCTCCCTGTGTCTCTTCCTACTGCTGTGTCTCCTTCCAGGTCACTGTTTCCTCATACTTGGACCATGGAATAGCCTCTCAAGTAGAGGTGAGAAAAATTGAGAGGCTTGAAGAGAGAACTGCCTCAGGAACTCCACCGTACTCTCCTTCCTGCTGGAGGGAGAAAACAAAAACAAAAACAAACATGGCACAAACTGGGTCATATAATTCTGAGTTAGTGTCAGAGTCATTGCAGGAAGCCATTTAACTTCACTTTGCTTTGAGGTTTCCATCTATAAAAGCAAAGCATATGACTTGCTCCCTACTCATTACCCAGGACTGTACTGGGAAGATTTATGAACAAACGTTTGGAAAGCTCCTGAAGGAGGGAAGAAATCTGATCACTGAGTGTGTTCATCGTGAGGAAAGATCATTTGAAACTAGTAAGCCAACAGCAGACTACTGGAAAGGAAAAGATGGAAACAGCCACCACCTGGGAAAATGAAAGAACTCACCTCCAATCTGATGAAAACTGTGTGCAGTGAGGACCAGCGTCCCTTGCAGTGGACGCCAAGGGAAGCTGCAAGAAGCAGTGGAGATGAGAAAAGAATCAAAGCAGGCACCAGGATCCAGGAGTTGACAAGCTATCTTGGGAAACCAAGCACACTATTGGGGAAAGCCAAAAATCCAAGATCCTCGCACATAATCCCTGCTTTGGAGATGTTGTATATCTTGTTGGTTACATAAGTATATATCGTTTTGAATATTCATCAAACTCTACACCTAATGTACAGTATATGTAAATTTTATCTTACTTTAAAAATCTATCTAAGCCCATTCAAATCAATGAGTTCCCTGCTGTGCCCGCAAGCAGCTATACTCCAATTACCAATTTTTATAACAACAGTTCTCATAATTATATTCAACAAGATGAATGTATGCAAATATGGATATTCATGTATATCATAATAGATACAGTTAGATTAAAACTGACTTTGTCATTCTCTAGTAACTGTTATTTCTGCACATTTATAACACACTGCTAATCATTCAGATGCCAAATGCCTTTGGAATTACCAAAAATAAAATTAGATTGTGTGCAGCAGACTTCTAGTGTTAAATATGTTTTACTGATTTCTAATTCATTAAAAATTGGTAAAGCATGTGTGGAAATGTGAAAAGTCTATTTATCAGAATATTGGTTTGCCCAAATGATACTGTACTCTTACAAAACCTAATAATAGAGTTTACCATATGTATGATTTAGACTTTGGGGAAAAAATAGGTAACAACAGTTATAACTGAATTCATGAATTAGCTGTTGTTTGGTTTGCAGTTCTAACACAAAAGATAAATATTGCTTAACCCAGACTAGTGACTTACTGAGAATAATCAGTGTCTGAAAGGAGCCTGAAGCTGGGTTCTTGCTAAAGAAATATCACACTTTTGTAAATCACACATACTTGTGAAATTCAAGTTTGTGTATTTTCTTTCTAATAGAAACTTCAGATAAACAAAAAAAGAACTTATTTGAGAATAGGCAATAAATATAAGCCAATCAATTAATTTGCCGCCATTTCTTGTCAATATCAGCACAGGCTTGATCTTTAAAGGCAGTGAGGTGCAATCACCACGTCATCTTCCTCATCATCATTACAGCATGGGTCCTCTGAGACTCTGAGATCTGCATGCAGGAAATTTATCCAGGACTGCCCTAGGGCATAACACCTGTAGGATAGCAGAAGAAAGGACTAGAAGGAAAAGTTGAGCCCCACTGCAATGGCGACAAATATCTAAGCTGATCTCAGGAGAGACTCTGAAGATGAAAGGGGACTCTATTGAGGACCCTTCTGGGGCAAAGGGGGCCAGAACTTGTACTCTCACATCAACCCATCATTGAATATGGGACGCCCCAGAAAAGGGACATGACCTTGAGCAAGAGAGCTTCCTTTGGCTTACGGAGCTATTGGCAGCCAGAAAAAATGAATGTCTCAGATCTGGGGGGGAATCTGGTGTTGTATCACAACATCTACTACAATCTTCATGTTATAAGTCTTTACTAAATGGCTGGCCATGTGCTAAGCTTTTTACACACATTTTCTAATTCTCACTATAGTCCTGTGAGGGAGATAAATTATCACCCCTTTTTACAGTGGGGGAAACCAAGGCTTAGGAAAGCTAAGTAACTTGCCCCAAGATCACCCACCAACTTCTTAGCAGTACAACCTGTGTTCAAACACAGGCTACATGTCTCCAAAGTACTTGCACTTGACCAAAACCCTGGATGTAGAGTCAGGAGGCCAGGATCCCCTCAGTGACAAGCTGTGTAGGCTTTACCAAATGCAGCTCTGAATCTCTTCTTAAACCTGCAGAGGGTAGACATCTTTCTGAAACGTTCAGGGACCCTATAAGGCACCAGAAAGTGGGGAGCAAGGGGCAGATTGGTCAGGGCTCGTGGTGTCCAACCATCTATTTGGAGGTATCTACAGGGGACGGTGAACTTGAGTGCCATTAAGGCCAGTTTCAGTATCCAAGGAGCTTTTGGGCATTAGTGGTGCCTGCAGTCAGAGGGGTGGGAGGGCTGTAGTTCTGGGTTGTCCATTCACCTAGAAGCAGGGCTCTAGGAAGTGGACAGGGGACAGGGAATTCAGCAACAGCGGAAAGATGTTACATGTCTCAGCTGACAGGCGCTGTTGGACTCCAGTCCGGCTGGACCAGTAATCCTTCATCATGGCTTCCAAGACCATGAAGATGTTTACTTGCAGACATACTTCTCCCTCCACATCCATCTTTTTCTCCCACCTCCTGCTGTGCCCCCAGTTACAATGAGTTGCTTTCTTTTTCTACAGCATGTACTATGTGCCTTCTCAGCTTCAGGCTTCTGCCTGGAAGACCATTCTCCCTGGTTCCCTTTCTTTACCTGGCTAACTCCTACTCATCCCCCATGTGTCTACCAGGACTCTTCCAGGAAGCCTTCCTTGACCTCCCAAGACTGAGTAGGTGACCCTCCTGTGTTCTCCCAGAGCAGCCTGTGTTGGGAGGATTATATAATGACCAGCACATAACAGCACTCTGCAAACAGTGGCCATTATTATTCTTCTTCCTTGATGGCACCTATCATTCTGAATTGGAGACTGTGCATGCTTTGCCTGGGCCTAGGCCTTTACTCTGTCTCTACCATCTGCCACATTGCAGAGCATACAATAAATGCCTGATAAATATTTGTTGAAACAATAAAAACCTCAGTTACACAACTGGGTAAACATGGACAGGACAACATGGGGGAGGGGGAAGGGAGGGAGGTGGCTAGAGCTCTCTTGCAATCTCCCAGAGACTGGCCCGCAAAGCCAGTGCCAGTCGCTGCCAGGAAGTAGGTCTGAGCTTCCATCTACATTGGCTGTTGTGCTCAGGGTTGTGTAAGCAACGGGGAGGAATTCCTTTCTGGCTTCAGAGCCTGTAACTGAGAGGGCAGACAGGGATGGTCACGTGGGCAGGACCACTGTTCACAATGTGATTCCACCTTTTTTTTTAAGAGACAGTGCAGCATATGGAATATACATGGAATCTTGGGTCAGACACACCTGCATTCAAATCCCGATTCCTTACCTATGGCTATGAGGTAGCTTTGGGTAAGGGCAGAATCTTTGGGGCAAGACTTCCTGGATTTGAATTCTAGCTCCTCCACTTCCTCACTGTGTGACATTAGACATGTTACATCACCTCTCTGTGCCTTGGTTTTCCTCATCTGTAAAATGGAAATAATAATTTCTCCTTCACAGGGTTATTATGAGGATTGAATGAGTTCATAATTGTAAAATTCTTAGAACAGGGCTTGGCATATAGTAAGTACAATGTAAAGGTTTACCTGATCGTTCTGAGCCTCAATTTTCTCATCAGAAAGAAATGGATATATGTAGAACACTTGGTTCAGTGCCTGACATATGGCATACTCCCAGTAATTATTATTATTATTATTATTTCTATTACTATCACTTCCTTTGTAAGTGGAAGATACTTTCTTAGGGTGAGCTAAATTGAATAATAGAAGCTTTCTTCCGGTGGATACTATTGGTCTCTACTGATGATTGAGCTATTTCTGTGTGGTTCTGATCCAGCGTCTTCCCCTGTGCCTTGTCTTCTTTCCCTAATGCTCTGAAAACCTTCCTCATAGACCCAAACACTCAAATGCATACCTACTTCTCTGATAAATGAGCAAAGGAGGGGTGTATTAATTTTCTTGGGCTGCCATACAAGGTACCACAAACTTGGTGGCCTAACACAACAGAAATTTATTCTCTCACAGCTCTGGAATCAGAAGTCTGAAACCAAGGTATTGGCAGGGCCACCTCCCTCTGAAAGCTCTGGTGGAGAATTCCTTGCCTCTTCCAGCTTCAGTGGCTCCAGGCATTCCTTGGCTTGTGGTGGCATCACTCCAATCTCTATATTTGTCTTCACATGGCCTTCTCCCTCTCTGCATCTCTGTCAAAATCTTCCTCTGCCTGTCTCTATTAATGACACCTGTCACTGGATTTAGGGTTCACCCTAAATTCTGGAAGACCTCATCTTGAGATCCTTAACTTAATTATATCTGCAAAGACAATTTTTCCAAATAGGCTCACATTCACATGAGTTGGGAGGTGAACATATCTTTTGGGGCCACCTATTCAACCCACTAGAGGAATAAAAGGGCCCTAACTGGTTCCAAATAGAATCCATCCCTTTACCTCGTTTGAACCTACATATATTTCCTTTTCCCTTTTCCTTTCCCCTGCACACCTGTTCCAGTCTCGTCCATACTTCTTTTGTGGGATGTTCACAGCCAGAGGGGCAAGTAAGACATCCTGACCGACTAATCTGCTGCTTCCTAGCTCCACTCTGGTCCACGTCTGTACCTGCTTCCTACCTCAGGATTCGCTGTCAGCCCGTTGTATACTTGAGCCCATGAAAGCTTATTCTGGTTGGCCCACTCAGTTGCCTTGCACATAGCCGGGAGAGTTGGATGTCACCCTGGGACCTTGCAGTACCAGCTTGCCCCACCTGGCTCTTCACCAGGGTTGCCTTAGTCACACATCAGATTTCATAGATGAGGCCAAAGCAAGAGACCCTGGTGAGCTGGAACAAGTAGGGGCAGTGGATCTGGGTCAGAGCAGGAATTATGTTTGCACTTGGACCAGGCAGATAGGCTCAGAGAAGGAATCTGGGTCAAAAGCTTGGCAGACTAGTAGGAAACATGAAGCCTGATACACAAATTAAATTGGAGACTAGCTCTTCATCTGCACAGACCAGTTCTTGGTTCTCCAAAGTCTGAGTGAGGTGGGTCTGTGACATGTGGCATATCATATGTTGTAAGGACCAACTAAATTTAATGTGTATTCATCGAGCATTTGCTATCATGCCAGGATCTAGGGATACAGAGTTAGAACATAGCAGGCGACGCATACACATAAAAAACTAATGGCATAAAATGTGATAACTCTGTGCAAGTGTTATAAGAGGTCCAGGTCTGCCTTGGGTTAGGGAACGGGTCGTGATGGGGGCACAGAGGAGGTAATATTTGAGTGGACTCTTAAAGAATTCAGTAAGGAGAGTGTGAAAGGACAGCCCAGAAAGTATACTATCCAGCTGACCAAGTGGGTGCCTCTTCCTCTCCTCCTGCTTTGTGTTGATCTCATCCAAAGCCTAGACCTTGCATAAAAAGAACCATTTTTTGCACAAGATCTATTTCTGATCGGCAATCTAAAGACAGATATCAAACGTGTTCTACAAATGGGTTGTGGCCCAGAGAAACAACCAACCAGAAGGGCCTCCAGTTGTGAGGAACTGGTTTGGTGGGTACTGGCTGGATAGCAGAGGCCCCACCTCCACACCTACTACTATCCATGCAGTGGGAAACTTTAGTGTATCAGCGTGTTTCAGTGATACATCACTATTGAGATTATCACGTGGCCTGTTTGGATGTCCTTCTTATGAAATATTTTTCTATTTATTTTACATATAGAATATGTTGTCTCTCAAACCCCAAGAAGGCATTTCTGATTGCAGTCTCTGATAAAAGGGAAGGAAGCTATTGCTCATTACTCCCTGTCCCATATTTTTTCAGAATTTAATGCATATCTCTTTGAACTTTCTTGGAGGTCTCTTGTAACCCAACATCTTTATAATTAAGTGATATTTTAAAATTAGGAAATGGGGCATCTTCATGGAATATTAATTTTATCTAATTATTATTAAGTCACGTTTAAGTAACCTAATTGGGTACATAGGTTTAAATGTTTCCCAATATTAAAACAAACATGGATATATTATTCAGCATTTTAAACATATATATATGTTATATATGTATATGTCATATATATCAGCATTGAATATAAAATTCAAATAAATTTTAGAATCTAAAAGTTGACCTCAAAATAATGAGAGAAGCCAGACATATGAATCCATTTATGTGACATTCTGAAAAAGGCAAGATTATAGGGATAAAATTCATCTCAGTGCTTGCCAGGAGCTGGGAGTGGAAGAAGGAAATTGCAGAGGAACACAAGGAAATTTGGAGATGATGAAAAATGTTCTATATCTTGATTGTGATGGTGGTTACATGACTGCGTATACTTGTAAAAATTTAATTAGCTATACAATTTAAAAGGGTGAATTTTACTTTATGTAAATTGTATCTCAATAAACCTGACTTTTTAGAAAAAAATCAGGTTACTCCAGGCTCCCTTTTCAGGCTAATTCACTCCTGCATCTACTCTTTCTTACTTGCTTTTGGGAATACCCGGATAGAAGAGTTTGAGAATTACCCATTTAACATCTCTTCTCTTTAAAAGAAGGAGTTTTGAGTATGATTCTGAGTAAGATGGATCCCAAGATCTTGAACAATTTAAACATGAACAAGCATTTCAGGAGTAGGAGGTATAGGGCAACTTCAAATGTATATAAAATACCAACATACCTACACACAATGTTTTAGAGATATGTAATCATTTATCTCAGTCTTCCTAAACCTCCTTACTTGTGAAATGTTCACTTGCTGCTCTATATCAATAAGGCAAGTCTATCAGTTTCTTGTAGTGCAAAGTACCACAGATTAGGTGGCTAAAACAAGGGAAATTTATTTTCTCACAGTTCTGGATGCTAGAAGTCTGAGACCAAGGTGTCAGTGGAATTGGCTCCTTTGGAGGCCTCTCGTCTTGGCTTGTAGAGGACCGTCTTCTCTTCCTTGTGTCTTCACATTGTTTTCCTTCTCTGTGTGTCTGTGTCCTAATCTCCTCTTCTTATAACGACACCAGTCATATTGGGTTAGGGCCCACCCTAATGACCTCATTTTAACGTGATTAACTCTTTAAAGACCCTATCTCCAAATACGGTCACCTTCTCAGGGGTTAGGAACGCAATATATGACTCTGGGGGAACATAATTCAGTCCAGAACAGCATGCTTCTCATTCCTTACCTCTCCAGCCATATGACGTCTCCCGAGATGTACCCTCCCCCTTTATTTTTTTTCACTTTGGTTTCCTCACTGCTCTGTCAACATTTGCAAAAGGTGGCAGGAAACCCAAACACTCTGACACCCTAAGGTGCTCTAACACTGGATGCAGGCCCAGATGGAAAAGTGTGCCATTTAATGTGTTTGTTTTTGTTTGGGTATATTCCTACAAATCCTTTCCTCAAAAGGTTTTGTGGAGCAACTTTGAACTCTCAAACTACATCCGGAATGCATCAGACATGTCGAACAGAAACTTAAGTACTTCCTACAGTGCATATAGCCTTGAACTTGTTGCCAGCACACATATAAATGGCGAGAAATGCTTGAATAGCAAATCTGCAGTAAGGCAACAATAGTGCAGTTGTGTTTTTTTTGTTTTTGTTTGCGGTACGCGGGCTTTTCACTGTTGTGGCCTCTCCCGTTGCGGAGCACAGGCTCCGGACGCGCAGGCTCAGCGGCCATGGCTCACGGGCCCAGCCGCTCCGCGGCACGTGGGATCTTCCCGGACTGGGGCACGAACCCGCGTCCCCTGCATCGGCAGGCGGACTCTCAACCACTGTGCCACCAGGGAAGCCCAATAGTGCAGTTTTTAACCCCAGCTTCTGCTGCTAGTGTGGGTAATTAATGGTCAGAAAAAAGTCAGATCCAAAAGTAGTTAATCTCTGAGCAGTACAATCATTTCAAGCTGAAGAGACTCCTCTTCTACTGAAAGGCAGGGAGACTTGTTGAACTTCTGACAGAAGGACCCTCAGTGCTGGCTCTGCTTCCTCTACCACAAGACGCTATTCCCAGGCAACTCTTGGAGAAATGGGAGCAAGTCCAGTGGTCTTTGCATGGTCTCATGGCGCAGCAAATGGAAACGTAAGTAGCTCAGACTCTCTGTATAAAAGCAGTTGATGCAAACTCTGTACCCTTAGGTTCAACTTTTATGCAAATAAAATACTGACAACTCTTTACAATTAATACTGGACTAAGAAGTGATGAGCCCGCAAGGTTCTGTGTGATGCATGGATAAAGATCAGTGAATGACACAAGATCAGGAAGATAAAACGTGAAGGGGACCTATAGATAAGAAAAAAGGCAGAAACAATTCAGGTTATAACATCATACTTCATAAGGGAGGAAACTGAGTGATAATCATGTATTGGCTGCCCTTTATTGAGTGGCTCTTATTGTGCAAGGCCTGTGCTAGGTGCTCTGCATGGACCCAGGCCTAGAACAGCACTGCCTTTGCCTCTTAAGATCCCTCGTTTGCAGATGAAGATAGTGAAGCTCTGTAACATGCGGTAAATTAGAACCCAAGCACCAAGTTTCCCCTGATGCTCGAGCCCCTGATGCTGCTATCCATTGTAACAGCCACTTACTCATTAGTAGTTCATCATACTGAGTGAACAGAATATGGAACGTACTTTTTTCCTAAGTGTGGTTTCAATTCTCAAGTGATTGTTTCAATTCTCTGCATAAAGTTCAAAGAAGCCATATACCAGTAGATTCTGCTAAGAGGGTGTTGCTTCAAACAGGGGAACGCAATTGATTTTTGCATTCAAGGCTCTGATGTGCAGAGGGGGCCAACGTTATTAAAGAGAGTAGCTCATTTATTTGAAGGGGTGAAGTTTGTCCCTTTCTGCTCAATTCGCAGCAGTTGGGAAGGTGTGGTCCCTCCACGGATGAGGTTGCTGTCCAGTGGAAGACAGGACAGGCTGGACAAGAACTGCACAGATACACTGGATTACAATATCCGCGGAGTGATGAGGAGGTGGCCGTAATGCTTGGTGCAAGGTTGATAGGAGTGACTGCGAAGCATCCAGAAGGGAAGACACCTGATGAAGTAAAGTGAGTAGAAGAGAAAAAGGAGCACTGGGTGATGGCAGTAGTGGCGGTTTTAAGTGCTGTTTGGCCCAGACTCTTAACAGAGCACCTAAGCATGGATGGCGAGAGCTAGGAAGGCTTTAGGCCCGGGGTTGGAGTCTGAAACTTCCAGCTACATCTGCCCTGACTCTGGTGCCTTGGCTTTTGAGTTTCCACAGGCTGTGACTCAAACCTGGTGTTTTCTTGGGTGGGGAAGGGATAGAACAAATGACTAGGTCAGCAGGGAGAAAAGGGAGGGTGACTGGCAACCATTATCCCTGCAACCCTGGAGAAGGGGGTCCTGCCTGCCTGGCCTGACTTCTGCTGTGGCTGTCACAGTGCCCCTGACTCGCCCAGGCTAGAAGCCCAAGAACCAACATTGACACCTCCGACTCCCTCAGGCATCATATCTGGTCTCCAGCACGGAGGGATTTTACCCCCAGACCATTTTTAGAACCCATTCCCTTGCTCCATCCCTTGCTTTGGGCCAGGCCCTCATCCTCCTAAACTGGTCTTCCTGCCTCTAGTCTACTCACTGGAATCCATTCTCTGTGCTCCCACTTGTGTGATCTTTCCGAGAAAGAAAGCAATCCGATCATATGCTCCTGTTTCCTTTTGCCAGAGTTGTGGTTCTCAGCTGGAGGTGCCTCTGAACTCCACAGACCCAGGAGCAAATTTCCACATGTATGACACACGGCACAGGTTGTTAATGATGAACAAACGCTACCTCTCCACATAGTCTACCCTCCCCTGTAGCTAGATTGGGGCATGTGACTAGTTTCGTCCAATGATTTGTGAGCAAAAGTGACAAGGTCACTTCCAGGCTGAGATAGGGTGCCTCGTCCGTGCTCTCTCTTCCCCTGATGCAGGGACCTTGGAAGATAATGTTCTCAGTGGCTTTACTGCAACATGATGGGGGGCTACTGTATAGTGTAGACATAACTTTTATATGCACTGGACCTGACTTGAACAAGAATAAACCTTCATGTCTTAAACCACTGGGATTTGGGGGTCTTTGTCTAAGGCAGCAGTTAATGTTCTATATCCTTTCTCCGCAATTTAATAACGTGCCTTATCTCATGCTTATCCATTGCAAGTTATGGACGTTGGATGACTCTTTTGAAATGGGAAACAAATTACTTCTTAATAATCGCAGGATTGAGGGAGGTTAAAAAGAAATCTATAAAGACACGATCCACTGGAAAGAAAGTATAGAAAGTGAGTCCTTAAGAGTGAATATTGGGGACAGCTGGCCTACAGAATAAAGCCCAAACATGAAGCTCATGTCAAAGCAGAGAAGACATGAAAGTCTTTGTAGTTTTGTTGGCAATGGCTTCTTGTTGCCCTGTGTTGTGATCAGCTTGGACTTCACTATTCCACAACTGCACGTTGCCCTTCCATGTGACCTTGCCCTTGCAAACACTAATCTGTCATCTTCAGCCTTTACAACTCCGCCTCATCCTTCAGGACCCAACTGAAATGTCACCTTCTGCACTGAGCTCCCAGCTCCCTCAACCGTGACCTCAGTCACAGCATCTCTTTCATGATATTGGGGTTTTACCTATGCATGTCTTCCTCTTCACTAAAACACGAACTTCTCCTGCACAAGTCGTGGTTCATTTTCATCTCTGTGTCCCTGAACCCCTAGAATAGTGCCTGGCACACAAGAGGTGTTCACCAACTGCTTTGGGGTACCCTTCTAGACACTTCAGGTGGGTTGGCCACATGTGGCAATGAATAAACTACATTGTTTTATTAAACTTCATAGATACTACGTTTTTTACGAATTGAAGGTTTGTGGCCACCCTGCATGGAGCAAGTCCATTGGTGCCGTTTTCCAATAGCACTCACTTCGTTTCTGTGTGTCACATTTTGGTAATTCTCACAATACTTAAATTAATTTTTTAAGTAATAATAATGAAAAATTAATTAATTTTTCATTATTATTACATTTGTTATGGAGATCTGTGGTTGGTGATCTCTGATGTTACTAGTACGTCTCACTGAAGTCTCAGATGATGGTTAGCGTTTTTTTAGCAATGAAGTAAATTTATTTAAATTATTATTTTAATTTAAGGTATGTACATTGTTTTATAGACATACTGTTCTTGCACACTTAACAGACTACAGTATAGCATAGACATAACTTTTTTTTTTTAATTTGCTTCCTCTACCTTTGTACATGCAGTTTATTAAGAATGTCTACCTCATTCGTGGGAAGCATTTTTTTTTTTTTTTTTTTTTTTTTTTTGCGGTACGCGGGCCTCTCACTGCTGTGGCCTCTTCCGTTGCGGAGCACAGGCTCCGGATGCGCAGGCTCAGCGGCCATGGCTCACGGCCCAGCCGCTCCACGGCATGTGGGATCCTCCCGGACCGGGGCACGAACCCGCGTCCCCTGCATCGGCAGGCGGCCTCTCAACCACTGTGCCACCAGGAAAGCCCAGACATAACTTTTATATGCACTGGGAAACCAAAAAATTCACGTGACTTGCTTTCTCACGATATTTGCCTTATTGCAGTCGTCTGGTTATCTCTGAGGTCTGCCTGTAGTGAAATTGTCTAGACCTTCACTTGTAAAATAATTCTATAGTTAAGAGTAATCAGTGCCTCAGCACCAAGTTCTTGACACATGTTCAAGGACTATAAGCCCTAAATTATATATGCTAGTGTGTAAACTGCCAATCAAACACCACCTTCCACAATGGAGGGACAAACATAATGAAACCTGAGTTTGGTAGAACCTAACAAAACTGCTCATGTTACTTCTTCATCTCTCCTTAACATGGAAAACTGTCACCTTTTCTCTATGTTCTATGCACATTTCAGCTCCTGCCCTCAGTCAGGAGAACAGTTTCTTAAACAAATTAGGAGATTTGATAGCCTGACCTAAGGTTGTCTAACGCAGACCCAGGTACCACCAGTCCCCTCACCTGCAGCCACGGCAGACAATCTCAAGGACCACAAGGTCCCAACCATGAGTCTGGAGCCCACCTCACAACCCCACACCATCCCGAGAGCTTCCGCTAGTCAGTTGGAGCTGGCACTTGAAATGAATGATTCATATTCTAGGTTTTAGTTGTAAAAAGTCAGGACCCCAATGCATAAACTGTCCTAAATCTTGTGTCTATCTCTGGGTCATTTATTTCTGGATGAAAGACAGTTGCCTGTCTTGCAGGATTTGTGTTCTTTATCTCTCTCTTTCTTTTTTTTGTCTCTAAACATACAAGGCAGAATACAAAATTCAACCATTATTTCTCAGTGAACTGAACATTAAACTACTATAAATTTTCAAGGCCTCCATGATCTGGTATCTCTCCCTCTCTCTTTTCCTGTTAAACAAAGCCAGGCTGTGTATGGCGTGGTCCCCTTAAACTGTTTCCTCAATCTATAGGATTGTGCAAGATGCAACGTTTTGGTGAGTCACTAGGTGGCATCTACGGGAGGCACTTGGTGAAGTCTCCCCGAAAGTGCTTTTTTAGGGCACTCCACCGTTCTCCATGTTGGCTGCCATTGTCTGGTGGGCGTGTTGGAGTTAATCCGTTGCCATCTGTCTTTATTTTGCTAACTTACTCAGTCGGATGCCACACAGTTGAGCTCTGCAAAGGTCGGCTCTCCAGTACAGCAATTACCAAGTCTTTCTAAACAATATCACCACACAGCATTCTTCCTGCCTTGAAGCATTCAGGCTCATTTTGCCTTGCTTTGCTTGTAGGGCTCTTCATCTTCAAAGATTAAGAAAAACTGGTCTGAACTCAAAGCCACAACAAGGCATGGCTCCTCTTTCCAAACTGAGAACATGCCAATCGACCTGTTCCTATTACATAAAAACCCCAGGCAACACAGCAGAGGACGTGGGCTGTGTCCGTACAGCCCACATCGGCACCACCACATCCTCCAGGATGCAGGTACTCAGTGCATTTTGTGGTTGTTGATGATGTTATTTTCATATTTGAGGGGCTGGTAGGAGGGGTGAGGAGTGAAGCAGAAAGAAAGAAGGAAGGAGAAGGGAGGGGAGAGTGAGCTGATATTTGAATGGCATTCTTCCATTGCTATTCCAAAAGAAGGATGAATTAATCATTTCAATGACCTAGAAGTGGTATTTGTCCTTCCGTTGCTTGTTTATTCATTCATTCATTCATTCATAATGTATCGAAGACCTACTGTCTGTGTCAGGCACTATACTAGGTGCTCCAGATATAGACGGGATCAACTCACCAAGAGTCACTGCCCTGTTGGGGCTTACAATTTGTAGGGAGACAGACATTCATCAAGTAAACACAAGAGCGAGTGAGACAGTCGAGGTGTTGTACATGCACTTAATAGTGGCCCTCACCTAGACTGGGGTCAGGGTCATCTCTGAGACAGATGAAGATGAAGAGGGTTTTAAAATATCATTCTTCTTTCTATGCTCCCAGGTCCTAAGTGCTCTGCTTAGCAATTAACACATGCTAGATTAGTATGTGGTGACCATATGGCGAGTTTTTACTGGGCATGGAGAGAGGAAGGTCCAGCAGAATGAGAGCCACAGTGAGAACGCAACCCATTCCCTGATGAAGAGGCAAGAGCTTCTCTTACACAAGCAGAGATTTCAGCTCTCCCTGTTCTGTTTACCAACCCCTGGATATGGCTCGTTTCTCCTTACAAATTACTTCCTCCGTAACCATTTGCTTTCGCCCTATTTCTCCACCAAAATTATATTAAAATCTTCTTCCATCTTCTATCTTTATTGAAGTCCATTTTGTTCAAAGTTTTAAAGTCCTGATCAAGCAAAAGTGAATTAAACATTAACCTGGTAGTTTACCCTGCTATCTTAGGGTAGTTCTTCAGAGTTGATTCACACTCCGAGTTTTAAAAAATATAAAGCAAAGAAGAGGCAAGGAAAAAGGAAATCTCCTACCATGTTTATTTGTCTTCTCCATTGTATTACTGTACTTTCAGGAGAAAGTACTATTTTATTCCACTCTACAGGGTTTCACCTATAAAGAAAGCAAAGGGAGCCCATATCCTGATGCACTGGCATACGAATCAAGCAAAGGCAGGCCTGCTAATCTGTAGTTTTTAGGAACTGCAAGTTCCCTGAGTTTTGTTATAGGTGCTGGAATAGATGGACCTTTGTTGGAGTTTAATGTGGCCTCCCTGCTTACCAGTGCATTTGTGAATGACCCAGTCTAAAAGGACTTTATCTTGACAACCATACTTGTTTGTCATTAAATATTTGAGGTCTGAGTCCTTTAAGGTCATCTCTGGGAGAACTGCACCAACAGGTAGTTCGTAGACCAGTCCCAGCTGCAGCAATAACACAGGAAGACTTTGTTTTGCTTTTGTCTTGGTTTTACCAAAGACTAAGCAAAGGAGAGCGAGCAATTTGGTAAAACCAAGGTTTTACCAAATTCTTCCTGGATGCTGACTCCAGGTCGGGAGGCAGTGCCCTGCACGATGGCGGGGTTCTCCTGCATGGACACCGACCGTAACCATGGGAAAGTTCGGGTGGGTGGGGCTGTCCTGGGAGAGTGGCTTGGTCTGTGGGGCGGCCATGAGTACAGCCACGTGCCTTTCTGCTCCCACCTCACTGGGGTCTGCATACCCCGTGGACCTGGTGGGGTGGTGGGTGCAGAGGGCGATGGGGACTCCAGGGGAAGAAGAAACATTTCTGGAGCTGTGGGCAGACATTGGAGAGCCAGCCCTTTACAGTGGCCACAGCAGTTACCATGGAAAACTCTGAGGAGGTTGCTGAAGCCCACTGGAAGCAGCCCTGGCCATGTTCTTCCTTTATTGACCTCAAATTACAGGCCACATAAGCGAGTACTCATCCTTAAGACTTTCCCTTCTTCAGCTTATGTGACATGAACCCTGTTGTTTTTGCTCCTTTTACCCTGAGTGACCTCTGTTGGCCTCCTTTGTAGACACTTGTTTTACTCTCTCCATTTACTCATTAACCATGGTCATAAAAGCCTTGGTTAGAACTCCTGCCTTCTTTCTCCTCTCTTTTCTGAGACGTTCCTCCATTTTCTTGGTTTGAGCTACAAGTTGTCTAGAGAAGATACAGTTGGGATTCAGCAAAGGCAGAGAGAAAGCTAGCGTGTGTTGATATGTTGAGTTTTGCTATGACCTCGAAGGCCCTGGTGCCAGGCATATATGGTGCCTCAGTCCATCCTACAGTAACCCTGCAAGGGAGATGTGTCATTACCCTTTGTTCTTTTGTACATTTGTTCCTTTTTTCTGAAGATCTTTTTCTTCCTCCCTCCCCTCATCTTCCAAATTTCTACTCATTTGCAAAGCCCAGTTCAATTACCATTTCCTCTGCGGCATCTCTCTTAACTCCCCAGGCCCCTTTAATCTCTTTGTCTGAATTCCATGGCCCTAACATCATCCTTCTGTTAGATCAATTACCACATTACATGCACAGCACAGTTTTCAAACTTCCCTACTCCCCAAAGTTGTCTTTGGGGTGCTAGAGAACAAGACGGGGTCCTATCTGGCTCGATATCCTAATATCACGATACCTACCACATAGGCAGGCGCTTAAGGAATATTCATTTATCGTCTGCTAGCTAGCCTTTGTTAGCTCCGGGCATCATCTCAAGCAACCCTCACAATAACCCTATGAGGTAGGTCATTATCCCCGCTTCACAGATGAGGGGAGTGATGTTTAGTGAAGTTGAGTAAATTGCTAAGATCCACGCAGGCAGAATCGGGACATGAACCAATGGGAACTGAAGCCAGGGTCCACACTCTGCCACGCAGTCACTCCCTGGCTGTGGTGACACCTGCAGCTGTCGCTTGACGGTGAAGAGAGAGGAGCGCTCAGCAAGGACACTGGCACAACCCAATGCTGAATAAAGCATGCATGAGTTTATTGGACATGAATTAATGGACAACGGAGCAAATGAATGAGTCCATGCCTATCAGTCTTTCATATGGTCCAGCCTAATTCCTGCTCCTCCAACCTCCCCCGTTGCTCTGCCCTTTCTTCCCATAAATGAGCCTTCCTCTCCTCCCTGCCCGGTTTCATGCTGACTGCCTACAACACCTTCTTGGTGAGTCCCTCAGACCACAGCCTCCTTCCTCCTCTGCCCCGACCCCAGCCACTCTACACACAACTTCTGAAAATTAATTCCCAAGCCTTGTTCTTGGGTTCACACTCAAGGATTGATTTCAGCTTCTGACCCACTGTTAAGTAAAACCGAGGTCCTCGAGGCTGACTATAAGACTCATTTCCCTTCATGTATCCATCATTTCAAAAATTAAATTTTATTTTATTGAAGTATAGTCGATTTACAACATAGCCATCATTTTAAACCAAGCAATTTCGTTTACTGCCCCTGGTCCACAATGTGCCTGCTTCGCTTCCAGATCTTTGCCCGAGCCATACTTCTGGGAATACAGAGATTAAAGCTTCAGTCTCTGAAGTTCACAGATTAGTGGAAAGACGGCTGAAAGAGCAATTACAAGGCACTATAATTGTGGGAGGCCGTTCAGAGGAAAGCCCGGTTGCTATGGAAGCACATAGGACGTCCTCCCGCCACATCTGCAGTAATCTTATCTCTCAGCTCCCTCACCAGCTCCACTCACCTCTCCCAGGGCGCTTCCTATGCCTGCCCTTTCACTTGGTCCCTCCAGGTCCTCCTCCTCTCAGTTGCAATCAGATTGTTCTACTTTTATCTGTACTTTTATTTTTAAAGATTGTTTTCATGTGGGCCATTTTTAAGTCTTTACTGAATTTGTTACAATATTGCTTCTGTTTTATTGGCCGTGAGGCATGTGGCATCTTAGCTCCCCGACCGAGGATCAAACCCGCACCCCCTGCATTGGAAGGCAAAGTCTTAACCACTGGACCGCCAGGGGGGTCCCTATCTGTACTTTTTGATTCATTCATCTGCAATATATATATATATATATTTCTTTGAACTTTGCCTCCTCAACTGATGAACTATAATGAGAGAGGTGAGGATAAAAGAAGGCAAGCCACAGGAAGGGTGGCTGCCTTCTCAAGGAGAACATCTCCCAGAAGAACAATGGAAGTGAAAGGCTTGGATGACTTTTGCTGCACTCACCCCAGCGTCTCCTTTGGTGGTAGGGGGTGCGCCCTGAAGTGAAAGGGTCAAGATGTAACTCAACCCTGATCTACTAGACTTCCAACAACCTTTTGGGGACCCCCTAAAATGGCAGCTCACAGATGACAGGCTGCTGTTTCCATACAGCTGAACTGATCGTGGAGGATATAAGATACGCCCTTGGAACTCTCAGAGAGGCTTGAGGGGTGAGGACTGAAAGAAACCCCAAGGCCCCACGGGGGACACAGCTGAGCAAACAAAATGTGATCCTAGAGGTTGACAGCCTCATTTGTGTCTAAGGCTAATGAACCTGGGGGACATTCACACATACTCCAGTCTTGGCTCTGTAATGATTTACCAATCGACTAAGGGGAAACAGGCTCTCCATGAGACGCTCCCAGGAAAAAGAGAACAGCCAGCAAGGCTCAGCCTGGCCTGGCTGGTGCCACAAGCTTCCCCACCATCCTGCCAGGAAAACTCTGGCATTCCAGCATCTGGATCTGAAACACTTGGTTGACATGAAAACATGTCAACAACATCTACGGGAGTTCCCTGGTGGTCCAGTGGTTAGGACTCCGTGCTTGCCCTGTGGGGGGCACAGGTTCGATCCCTGGTCGGGGCCCTAAGATCCCGCAAGCTGCGCGGCGTGGCCAAAAAAAAAGAAATCTATGTTTCAGCTTTCTCGCTCTCAGGTCTGGCGTGTTCCTCTCTGGCTCCAAGCCCCTTTGCCTCCAGCCTTCCAAAATCACATTTCTCCACTTCAGTCACCTGTCCTTTGAACCAGCCAGTCATTGGGTTGAGGAAGTCTCTGCTTCCCTCACAGTCCTGAGGAGTGGGTGCTGGGAGTTGGGCTGCGATGGCCACCTTGCCCGGCTCTGCCATCCTAGGGGCTCAAGGCCATCAGGCTTGGGAGCCTGGCGAAGCTCCCTTGCCACAGGGGATTTCATTTTATGTCAGCAGTTTCACTGGCTGCGGGGGTGGCAGAGAGAAGAGAACCACGGAAAGAAAAGAACACACCACAAATCACTGAACTCAACAAAGCTTTGAAGTAAAGATGCAGAGATTTGGCAAAAATCCAGAAATCTAAATACTGGGCTGTGCTTATGAAGTTTGCTTATGCGTAGACTTAAGCAAACAGATCCCCCATCTCCTTGACAACCAGAACACAAGCATGTTTTACCTGCATTATCTACTCTCTTTGACGAAGCCAGGGCATAATTAATGGAGAAAAAAACCCCAAAAGCATAGGTGCTGGGTAAAAGAGTTCATGTCTCTCAGACAATGTTTATCTCTCATTCCTCTCTGGCTGAGAGTTCACCTACACAAACTTATTAACATCTCACCTGTCGAATTGATCAGCCATGCCTTCTACTTGCTGGTGGAAAGCTAATATACCTTCGCCTGTCCCTATCAGTCAACATTATTTAGGCGACGGATAAGAAAATTTGCTTGAAAGCTTGTTCTGGAAAGTTCTATTTATAGAGACACACCTAGGTGGCCACAGACACTATCTATAAATAGCCTCCTTTGTGTGGGAGGGGTAGGGCCATGTTGTCACCATCCTGAACAAAGAGGAGAGGACTTCCTCCTCCTTGGAAGGACGGACCCCACACACATGTTTGCTCTCTTGGTAGACAAGACAAGCCATGTCAGTTCCAGGGTGTTTGATGTGAACCGAACCCAGGGATTTGCCTAATAAATTGGACCATCTCAAGGGTATGGGTGGCAACAGCCTCTAAATGCTTCAGGGTTCCAGGGGCACAGTCTCACGCGAGAAGCAGCAACCAAGATAAAGCAGTCAGCCCTGGAAAGATGATATCTCAGCCCTCGAGTCTGGAATGCTCATTTCCCCATGACTGTCCTCACCACCACAGTCCCAAGGCCAGCGGGGAGGATGGTCAGAGCAGCAGGACAATGTCCTGGCTTCCTCCTGATTGCACATGTCAACCTAACCACAGAACAGTTGCCAAACCCAACTCTGATGGGAAAAGCCATTATTTTCCGAGAGTCGACAAGTACCCAGTTCTCATTCCAGTTCAGCCTCGGGGAATCACTTAGCATCAGTGGGGGAAAGGAGAGAAGCCTGACGTAATGAGATAGAATGAGCCAAGGAGGAGATCTACCAATTATCAAATTCAGCATCCTAATGGGAAGGTCACTCAGTGTGGGAAAAAATAGGATCCATCAGGGACGAGTTCCCAGGTGGCCCTCTCAGAAAAGTGTTCTGCTGGCTTATGCCGAGAAGCAGGAAGGGACAATGGAGGGGCTGGCTGTGTGGCCTGCCTCCAGCCCCGCTGGGGTGGCTTCAAGTGCCGTGCAGGTGGATTCGCTGATGGATGTTTCTTGGAACCAGTAGCAGATTTATGGAAACTGATTACACAATCATAGCTGGCCTGGACAGAGCTCTTGTGCAATTACCAGAACCCTGCACTACTAATCCTAATTCACATAACAAACATTTTCCACCTTCTTAATGAGAAGAGCTAATGTTTATTGAAAAGCAAGCGTTGTTCTGAACTCTTCATATCTATTACCTTAATCTGCACAGACCCCTACAAAGTGGGAGCCATTGTCACCATTTCCATTTTACAGAAGAGGAAACTGAGGCATAGTGAGCTTAAATAACTTACCCAAATTCTCTCAACGTATGCAAGTGGCAGGATTTGAACATAGGAAGCTTTATTCCAAATAAACGTATCTGCTTCCTACATTACTTTTGCACAAAGCACTACACAAGGCATCTGAAAGAGGCTCACAGAAATGGCATGGTCCCTACCTTGAAGGAGTTTATGGTCTGGGGGAGAGAGACAATGACATTGCCTTCTGACTTAAGCAAACTTGGCGATTTGGAAAACATCAGTTTCTTTTGGTAACTATTGGTAACCTCTTACGGTTAGAAGCACATGAGGAATTATAAATCCCTTCTCCCACAACCTCAGAAATGTTGGACTGAACCCCATCAGACAAACAAGCATGCATTGGCAAGCAAGCGCAAAAACAGGCATTCAAACTCACTCAGTGGTTTAGGAGAAGCCCCACTATGGCCCTGGCAGTCGAGGGAGCATCGTGCATGAAAGGCTGGCACTGGGGCAGACACAGTGATGTTCTTAGGAGAGCACTGGGCAGTTCTGGTTCAGATCAGGCAACAGGGTCCCCCGTGAAGGAGACGACGGAGGACCAAGTGGCTGATGTCAGGCCTACATCTGCCAGTTTCTTATGTCTTGTTCATAAAAGGGCGGGGGACGAGTGGGGCCTGTACAATATTCCTAACCAACCACCAGTGTTGACACTATTCATTGTACCAAAGAAAAGATTTCACTAAAGATACAGTGAGTGCTAGATAACCAACCCCTCTGCAAATGCTGACTCATGATCAGGCATGTCATGTGCTGGTTAACCATCCCAGAATGTTGCTTCCTGATTTCACAGATTATGTCCAGTGACCTCTGTGTCCAAAACCAGCATCCATTGAGTCATTTTGATCTAAGTCAGTATCTCTCAAATGGTACTGTGCTGTTCAAAAATAAAATAACCAAGAGAACATCCCACAATACAGGAAACATTGTAAGGACTTGAACGTAAGGCAAAGCTCTTATATCAAAGAGTGATTTGAACTAACAGCCATAAAAGGGGAAATCGACAGTAACACAATCATAGTAGGGGACTTTAACACCCCACTTTCACCAATGGACAGATCATCCAAAATGAAAATAAATAAGGAAACACAAGCTTTAAATGATACATTACACAAGATGGACTTAATTGATATTTATAGGACATTCCATCCAAAAACAACAGAATACACATTTTTCTCAAGTGCTCATGGAACATTCTCCAGGATAGATCATATATTGGGTCACAAATCTAGCCTTGGCAAATTTAAGAAAATTGAAATCATATCAAGTATCTTTTCTGACCACAACGCTATGAGACTAGATATCAATTACAGGAAAAGATCTGTAAAAAATACAAACACATGGAGGCTAAACAATAAACTACTTAATAACGAAGTGATCACTGAAGAAATCAAAGAGGAAATCAAAAAATACTTAGAAACAAATGACAATGGAGACACGACGACCCAAAACCTATGGGATGCAGCAAAAGCAGTTCTAAGAGGGAAGTTTATAGCAATACAATCCTACCTTAAGAAACAGGAAACATCTCGTATAAACAACCTAACTTTGCACCTAAAGCAACTAGAGAAAGAAGAACAAAAAAACCCCAAATTTAGCAGAAGGAAAGAAATCATAAAGATCAGATCAGAAATAAATGAAAAAGAAATGAAGGAAACAATAGCAAAGATCAATAAAACTAAAAGCTGGTTCTTTGAGAAGATAAATAAAATTGATAAACCATTAGCCAGACTCATCAAGAATAAAAGGGAGAAGACTCAAATCAATAGAATTAGAAATGAAAAAGGAGACGTAACAAC
>NC_041226.1:23357561-23374678 GCF_002837175.3 Physeter macrocephalus | reverse complement strand
TATGCTAACACATATATATGGAATCTAAGAAAAAAAATGTCATGAAGAGATTAGTGGTAGGACGGGAATAAAACACAGACCTACTAGAGCATGGACTTGAGGACATGGGGAGGGGGAAGGGTAAGCTGTGACGAAGTGAGAGAGTGGCAGGGACATATATGCACTACCAAATGTAAATTAGATAGCTAGTGGGAAGCTGCCGCATAGCACAGGGAGATCACCTCTGTGCTTTGTGACCACGAGAGGGGTGGGATAGGAAGGGTGGGAGGGAGGGAGACGCAAGAGGGAAGAGATATGGGAACATATGTATATGTATAACTGATTCACTTTGTTGTAAAGGAGAAACTAACACACTATGGTAAAACAGTTATACTCCAATAAAGATGTTAAAAAAAAAAAAAAAAAGAGTGATTTGAGGGGGAATATGCCTTATATTTATTTATTGTCATATAAAAAGCATGTACTGTGTGCGTGACACGTAGCAGATGCTCAATAACTGTGTTTCCCTCCCTCATTATCTCATTTAATTCTCATAAAAAACGCTATAAGGAAGTTATTATAATTTTTGTTTTATAGATGATGAAACAAAAGATTAAAGAGTTTAAGTGACACAACTACAGGTGGCCACTCTGGGTTCACACTACAAAACCGATGCATTCATGGTGTCAATACTGCCTCTCCAACACATATAACTGAGCTTTGCAGAATATTGTATTTACAAAGCACTTTCACGTGCCCTATTTCCCTGGATCTTCAGAACACTCTTGTGACATGAGGATTATTATTTTCTTCACTTCTAAGTGGAGGAAACAGGTAGTGGAATTACAGCAATTTCCCCAGGTTTTCTAAGGTGAATGAGTCTGCAGAATTTGAACCCGTGTCTTATGACGCCCGAACCTTTGCTCTGGGATCCACACCATGTGACATCTCAACGCAGAGCCCAAAGCTGGCCAAAGGGCTGAATGTGAGCTGAACACCAGCGTGCTCCATTCATGGGCTCCCAGGATCCAGCTGGCTCGTTGGTGTTCCAGAACTGCCCTCAAATCCTATCTCAGCAGCGTGGAGGGACCACTTGTGATGAGAGTGATACCCAACATTTTTGTGGCATTTTATAGTTTATAAAGTACCTATCTCATATGTCCTAATTGTGAAGGAGCCACTCTAAAAATAGAACAGCAAGGTGACCATATTTCTCAGGCTGGTAGGTAGCACCAAGCCCTAATGTTATACTTGGACGCTAGAATCAATTCCCACATCCCATAGAGGCCACTTTCCCAAGTGACACTCCGCATTCCTATTGCTTCACTTAATCTCCTTGAGGCTACCTTGATCTTCCAGGTATACTTTTCTCAGGATCCTTTTAAAATAGATTTGCTGTATTAAGATTATAAAAATAGTATGTGACTCTTGTCACTAGTTTAGACTAGTATAAAGGAGCAAATTAGCATTAACAAGTAACCCACTAACCAAGGTATGCTAATTTTACTATCTTTAGATATGCATATAATATATATTTATATATATATATATAATATTCCATTACATCTACCTGTATGTATGTACCATTATTTATGTATTAATGAACATTTGCTATTTGGATTATCTTCAATGTCTACACAACATTTCAATGAAAATTCTTGAATATCCATCTATGTATACTAGTCTAATTTTCTAGAAATGGAATTGCTGTTCATAAGAATGTACTTTTTAAAGGGTTTTAGTACATATTGACAAATGACCCTCCAGAGAACTGAACCAATTTATACTCTCACCAACAGAACATAAGATCCACCTTTCCCACACCTCTGCCCACAGTGAGAATTAGCAAAATGTATTCTTTAACAAGCTGATAGGAGAAAACAATAACTTGATTTTTCACTTTTCTTTCACTATTTGTGAAGGTGAACACCTCTTTAGCGGTTTATCAGTGAGAGGATCATATAACTTACTGTGCAATTTAGAGTGTTTTGAGTGATAAGGGGTGCTAACCAGAAGGAAAGCAAATGAAACTCATGTCACACTACTTACTGGCCATTGCATTTCTTAGTTTGAGAATCACTTGCTTATAACTTTTGCTTATTTTTCTATTATGTTGTCTGTTCTTAACGATTACCTGAAGATCATGTTACAATAATAGTATTAACACTTTGTAATTTATGTTAGATATATTTTCCTGGTATGTTGTTTATTTTTATTTTTAATTATAAATTAAATAATACATGAACATTGTTTTAGTTTGTTTCACATTTCTTTTTAATTGAAGTATGGTTTTTTCATTAAACTTTTTGAGACAGTTGTAGATTCACATGCAATTCTAAGAAGTAATACAGAGAAATACTCTTTACCCTTTAACCCAGTTTCCTCCAATCATAGTACAATATCACAACCAGGATATTTGGCATCGAGACAGTCAAGATACAGAACATTTCCATTATCACAAGGATCCGTCATGTTGCCCTTTTAGAGCTACATCCCTCCCACCCTCCCCATAAACCCTCGCAACTGCTAATCTATTCTACATTTCTGTAATTTTGTCATTTCAAAAGTATTACATAAATGGAATCACACAGTGTATAACCTTTGGGGACTGGCTTTTTTCATTCAGCATAATTTTCTGGTGATTCATCCAGATTCTTGTGTGTATCGATAGTTTGTTCTTTCTTATTGCTGCTTGGTGTTCAAAGGTATGGATGTATCACTATTTGTTTAATCATTCACCCATTTAAGTACACCTGGGTTGCTTCCTATCTTGGGCTGTTACAAGTAAAGCTGCGATAAACATTCATGTACAGCTTTTTGTGTAAACACAAGTCTTCATTGCTCTAGGATAAATTCCTAGAGATGCAATTTGTGCATCATTTGATGGTTGCGTGTTTAGTTTTTTAAGAAATTGACAAACTGTTTTCCATGGCTGTACCATTTTACATTCCCACAGCAATGTATGAGTCATCCAGTTTCTCTACATTCTTGCCACCATTTGGTGTTGTCACTATTTCTTATTTTAGCCACTCTCATAGATGAGTAGAAATATCTCATCACGGTTATAATTTTCATTTTCCTTATGACTAATGATGTTGAAAATTTTTTCATGTGCTTATTGATATTTGTGTATTCTCCTTGGTGAATTGTCTGTTCATATGTTTTGCCCATTTTCTAACCGGATTGTTTGTTTTGTTCACTTTGGGTTTTTGAGCATTCTTTGTATATACTAGATATTAGTCCTTTGTCAGGTACGAGGTTTGTAAATATTTTCTCCCAATATGTACCTTGCCTTTTCTTCCTCTTAACAGAGTCTTTCACAGATCAAATTTTTAAAATTTCTAATGTATCAATTTTTCCTTTTATAGATTGTACTTTTATTGTCAAGTCTAATAACTCTTTGCCCTAGATCCTGAAAATATTCTATTGTTTTTTCTAGGAGGATGCAATGTAACCACAGAGAAAGAGATTGGAGTGAAGTGGTTACAAGTCGAAGAATGCCAACTACCACAAGACTCTCGAAGAGGCAAAAAAACAGATCTTCCCTAAGGCCTCCAGAGGTAGAGCTGCCCTGCCAGCACCTTTCTTTCTAACTTCTGGCCTTCAGAAATGTGAGAGAATAAATTTCTGTTTTTTAAACCACAAAGTTTGTGGTAATTTGTTGCTGCAGACACAGGAAACCAATAGAAAGCTGTATATCAAAATATGTTCCAAGATTCTGGATCTTATTTAAACCTTCTGTTTTTAAGTGGCTTTTTCTGATGCTGCTGTGGCAGGAGGTTGAGGTAGGGGAGAGAATGGACCACCGTGTAACTGCCGGGAGGAGGAGAAATCCAGGTTACTGGTGTTGATGGAAATAATCAGTAAACAATCTATAATAGGAATAGAAAAGTTTTATTCAAGCCAAACTGAGGACTATAGCCCAGGAAACACAGACTCAAGAAGCACTCGAATTGTGTTTCACTGTATTACAAAATGCGGGAGGCTTATGTAGGCAAAAGCTGCAAGGTTACAGTTAGTTACATGAGTTGTCTCTCAAGGATTGTAATTGGAACTGCAAGAAGTAAGGGTGCTGTTAAACAGTAAGAATTGGTTGGGGTCCGAAATGGTTACATAGTTATAAAGGGAGACCTAAAGACCATAAGGTTGCAGCTGGCAGCTGCTAGCAGATATTGTTTTGAGAACAATATCTCAAGGTGGTGTCCTTGAGTTGGATATAGTTAGAAAATTCAAGTTCTCAATGATGCAGGAGCATGTCTGAAACAACATCCACAATGGCCACCCGGCTCCATTTTGAATGCTCAAACCACAGTTACCCCATTTTGATTTTTTAAATACATTCTTTTCTTTAATGGTTAAAGCAACTGTACAATGCACGTTTGACAGGCCAAAAGACAGGCTGTTCTGGCTAGCATAAAGTTCAAGCCAAAACACGTATAAGCCAGAACAACTCCTCATACCTCAGTATGTGAAAATTTCTTCCATCACTGGCTTCTTCAGCTCCAAGTCTTGGCTGTATGAGGCAAAAAGAGAACTCAGGGAACTCACGACCATGTCATTTCTCAGGTCCCCAGGTGCCTAGCTGGTCTGTCTTCTTCTCTCTATCTTTCAGTAACATCTAATGTTTGTTTTAAATATAATGTCCAGGGATTTTAGTTGTCCTTGGTGAAGCAATAGGGAAAAGTGCATCTACTCCATCTTGCTGGAAGCAGAAGTTTGTTTTATTTTAAACAGTAACTAACAGGACCTAAACAAAACATCTAAGCCTCTCACTCCTCATGCCTTATCCTCACTCCATTCTCCATAAATAACTAGTGGTTCTCCAAGTATCTCCCTAGTAATGATATATTTCAAAATAGAAGGCCCACACCCCCTCCCCACTTTAAATTTTAATTTCAAGTAAGTATTTTTAATACTTACTTATGGAAGTAAATACTTCTATATTTACTTAGATCTCATTCAAAATATTCGAAAGGCATATAGTGAAAAATCTCCCTCCCATCCTTATTCCTCAGACACCCAGGTCTCTTCCTCCAGAAGTAACCAATGTTATCATTATTCTGAATATGCTTCCAGAGATGTTTTAGTTGTATGTTATCAGATACATTATGCCTCTTGGAATCAAATGTATTATAATTCCCAATTATTGATTATTGATGTCCTTTTTCCCGGTAGAATTATTCATCTCTGCCTATTATAATGCCTTTTTGCGGAAGAAATATACCTACCTACCCGAAACAGACTCAGCCATGTCCTTGCTTTAACCAATGAAATGTGAGCAGCAGTCACGTATGCCAGTTCTAAGCAGACGGTTTAAAGCCCTTGTGAGCTTCCACTCCCCTTTGGCTGTTCTCTGCCATGAGAACAGATGTCCCAGGGGCTACTCATTCCTCCTGAGTCTCATAATGAGACGTTTTGCGGTGCAGAGACTCAGCAAACCGACAGCCACTGTATTAGTTATCTACTGCTGCATAACAAATTATCCTAAATTTCAGAAGTTATACGTCATTACTTCTCTAGTATTATATTGGTCACATAGACCAATTCTTGGTGCCATGTGGGAGGGGACTACACAAGAGTGTGCAATCCCAGAGGCAAGGCTCATCGGAAGCCATCTTGGAGACTGGCAGCCACAGCCATGAGATACAAGCAGAACAAGAACCATTGTTTTAGTTTTTAGCTGTTTACTTATATGTCTTTATTTACAGACTTTTAACAGTTTTTTTCTTTTTACTTCCTATTCTAAAAGAAGAGTGAATACCTCTTCACCCTCTTTGCCTTTCTTACACTACTTCCCATTTCTTGAGTTTGGTTAGTTTTATTACTCTTTTTTAAGTTTTTCTGTTGATTGTGTGTATAACTCTAAATTATGTACTTGTGTCTTATTCCACCAGCTTTCAACAGCACTGGCTTGCTCCCCACTATATACGATTAAGAAATTAGTGCTTTGGGACTTCCCTGGTGGTCCAGTGGTAAAGAATCCACCTTCCAATGCAGGGGGCTCAGGTTCGATCCCTGGTCGGGGAACTAAGATCCCACATGCCTCAGGGCAACTAAGCCCACACATCACAGCTACTGAGCTCACGAGCCTCAATGAGAGAGCCCTCGTGCTGCAACTACAGAGCCCATGTGCTCTGGAGCCCACGTGCCACAACTAGAGAGAAGTCCGCATGCTGCAACGAAGAGCCCATGCGCCGCAACGAAAAGATCCTGCATGCCTCAGCGAAGATTCCACCAGCTTTCAACAGCACTGGCTTGCTCCCCACTATATACGATTAAGAAATTAGTGCTTTGGGACTTCCCTGGTGGTCCAGTGGTAAAGAATCCACCTTCCAATGCAGGGGGCTCAGGTTCGATCCCTGGTCGGGGAACTAAGATCCCACATGCCTCAGGGCAACTAAGCCCACACATCACAGCTACTGAGCTCACGAGCCTCAATGAGAGAGCCCTCGTGCTGCAACTACAGAGCCCATGTGCTCTGGAGCCCACGTGCCACAACTAGAGAGAAGTCCGCATGCTGCAACGAAGAGCCCATGCGCCGCAACGAAAAGATCCTGCATGCCTCAGCGAAGATCCCATGTGCCACAACTAAGACCCAACACGGACAAAAAAAAAAAAAAAAGAAAGAAAAGAAAAGAAAAAAGAAAGAAAATGAAATAACCTTATAAAAAAATAAAGAAATTGGTGCTTTTACATTCTTCTAACATCACCTCCCTCCAAACTTCTGTCAGTGATATCATTATTTTTATATTTTCAAGTTTCTCTTTGCCTCCTCAGATCTTTCTCTTCAAGCTGTGTTGTTATCCTAAGAATTTACTAAGCTCCATCTCCTCAGATCACAGGACCAATGAAAGGTCCCCGTATTCATCAGGAAAGCATAAAAATTGATGGGCACTGAGGAGAGCAGTGGATTTGATGCTCTAAGCCTTGACTCTGAGGCGGAGGACTGATTGGAATCTAGAGAAACCCTGGCCTAAGGTCACACGTAATTTCTTTCAGATCCTTAACCAAGGCAGGCAGCATTCTCCCTCTGGGGCTGAATTCCCAAAGCTACACAGTCCAGGGGCATCAATCTTGGTGTTCATTCAAGGAGTGTCACTGATCCAAAGAGGAGAGTTGAAGAGAGGGGAGGTGATAGAGCTTTTTGACAACAGAAGTCCTTTGTGTCCTTCAGCACTGTCCTCATGATTTTTGCTGAATCTATCCAACCTCCCAGGGTGTAGTTAATTTCTCTTCCCCAAGAGGTCAGTTTGGAGTATCCTGCTGAGTTCTGCCCTTGGTCCCTTGCTATTTGGGGGTGACAGGGGTAGGGTCTCCAAATACGATACAGGACAATCAGTTCAATTTCAATCTCAGATAAACGATGGATTTTTTAAAAATATAAGTACATTGCAAATATTGCATAGGACATCCTTATACTAAACAATTATTTACCGTTTATTTGAAATTCAAATTTAACTGAGCATTCTGTGGTCTGACTTCTAAACCTTAAGACCCTGCGCGGGTGGGTCTGAGTTCCTTCTTATCAGCGGGAACAGAAGCAGAGCCAAGAGCTGCACACGGAAGCCTTGACCAAACCCACATGACTGCGAAGAACCCAAAAAGCCTAGCCATGCTAAGAGATATGTCCTATAGAGAGGCGTCCATGTGGAAGTTTCTCAGAGTCTCCCTGGATAGCTTTATCTGCTGGCCCACAAATTACCTCATCTCCACACCACTCCACACCTATTTCTCAGCCTGTATATAGCTTGCATTCAATCTATTTGTACTTGTTTATACTTTTGTACATGCTCTCTCTTCCTCTAACAGATCCAAATTTGGTATTTACTGAATGCCAGCTCTGGGACAGCAAATCACGTTAGGTGCTTTCTCAGACTCCATCCCCTTATCTTCACGACAGCCCCATGAGGGAGGCATCATTTGTTTCTATCATTGTTCCCATTTTCCAGATGTGGAAACTGATTCAAAGGGTCCAGGCCAGCTGAGAGACTCATCAAGAAGGTGTCGCCTGAGGCTCCAGGACTAATAAGTGCCACGGCTAAGACTTAAACTTCTTCCTAAAGATGAACTGCTCCCTGAATGTCCCGGAGGCCTCCCGGATTTTCCAGCTTCACCCAAGTCCCCTACCACTCAACTCCCGTCAATGGTCGGGTACCATCACCCCACCCCCACTGGAACGCTTAAGGAAACAGAATCCCAGTAAAAGGAGATAGGAGGGGACACCCTCTCCAGCAGGGTGGTGACATAAAGCTTCTGGAATTTACTATCAGGACCATGGAGATCAATAAGTTAGTCCATAGAAACAATGTTACAAAAGGTGGACAAATCCTGCGGTTGTCTGAAGAAGCAAATGGGCTGTGATTTGCCAGCCCAAGAACTTACTCAGCCTTTAGGGTATAATTTATATTGGCAAATGCAATCTGAATTCAAGCCACTGATTTAGACATGAACTTGCACACCCATGCACACCTTGGAGACTGTGCTATCTACTGGGGGGGGTGTGCATGTGTGTGCCTGGGGGTGCCCTGCTCCTGCGTCCCTGTAATTTCAATGGGGGCAGAGATCACGTCTTTGGTGACTCACTGTTTCCCTGCAGCACTAGAGCATGGCTTTGGCCAGAGCTGAGCTTAATCTGTGCTTTTCACCAGTGGGGAGAGCATTGAAACCCTCATTTATTTCTGTTTGTAGCGTTGGTGCAACTCGAGAGATTTGCAATCACTTACAATCATGATTAACTACTATCTAACTGCAACCATTATTTTTCTTAATGGCATAAATGCCTATTAGCTTTCAGTTTTCCCTGTTGAGAAAACAGCCTCCCAATTCTCTGAAAGAATCCAGAAAAGCGTGAAGAAAAGAAAACCATTTGGTAATTACCAGCCCAGGGCCTAAAAATGTCAGCTGGCTTGGGTCAAGCTTCAGGACTTAGTTTCTGCTGTGAATTACAGACATAACAGCAGTATTGCACCCCTTGGACCGAGGCAATATTCAGTTTCAGTCTGGTGGTTAGGAAAGAAGAACATCTTCATCTGAAGTCCTACCCATGAAAAGACTGAAGAGACGTGTTCCTTCAAAACAAAATAAAATATGTATTGTTTAGGCAAGTGTTATGGCCAGATGACATTTCGATTCGAGTCCTCCCTGCTTAATGCCTTCATTTCCTAGCCTGGAGGACAAAATCAGCTCTCCCATCCCACAGGTTCAGAAGAAAGCTCCCCTTTGCAGGCTGAGGTGCCGTGTTCGGCTTTGGAAAGGAAACAAATCACGTTATTGTCAAGGCTATTATTGAGAACATCGTGCTCTCAGCCCTACTGGCTTGGCCATAGTCAAAAGAATCAAACAAAGCTGTTGGCTATGAATTTCATCACTCTGACTTACCCAGCCGGGACCTTCCCCACCCCTACCCCAATTCTACTCCCAATTCAAATGCCCCAGAATTTGTTCCAGGAACAAGTTAAAATTCCTGCTACTTTCAGACCTACAAACAGTGCAAATCTTTTCTTTCCTTTTCTCTCTTTAAGAAAAGAAATTCTGCTTGCTGGAAGATCTGGTTGCTGGAAGATCCAGCTCCAAAGGCGAAGGCCCCGAGGAGAAACGGGAAATGGAATGATCAGTTTGTGGGACTGGAGTGTATACAGGAAGTATACGCCACTGAGCAAATGCCTAATTGCCTTCCAGGGCACAGAGGCCCTAGGGCCCTATGCTTGGCGCTGATACCTGTCACCACTGCTGAGTGGACACAAGGGAGTTGGTCTACTCAATAAAGGCATTAGGGTCCTACCTGTTAATCTCTTGCCTTAGGGCCTGTGCATAGGCCCCTTATCCATTATGCTATCAACTCCTGCCCCACTGAGGCAGAATAAGATTGCAGTCTGTATGATATTGCTTACACGTGGAATCTAAAAAAATACAACAAACTAGTGAATATAACATAACAGAAGCAGACTCACAGATACTGTGTAGAGAACAAACTAGTGGTTACCAGTGGGAAAGCGGGGAGGGGAAATATAGAGATGGGGGAGTTGGAGGTACAAACTATTGGGTATAAGACAGGCTCAAGGATGTAACGTACAACATAGGGAATATAGCCAATGTTTTGTAATAAGTGTAAATGGAAAGTAACCTTTAAAAATTGTATAAAATTTAAAAAAGATTTAAAGAATAGGATTGCAGTGGTTGTCCTGAGGAATTGGGAAAATACAAAGAATAATGTATTCCCTCAAATAATGTTATTTAAGAGTCCATTGGATTGAGGGTAGGGTGGGGAGGGGAAATGTTCTGGCACCTTTCGTTACTTTTGTTTTGAATGTGTGTGTGTGTGTGTGTGTGTGTGTGTGTGTGTGTGTGTGTTTAAATGTGGAGGTTGAAGAGGAAGAGACTGGTTTTTCCTTTTTGGAGTTTTTTATTATTAAAATTTTTCTTGTGACAGTACCATTGGCTGGAACATTCTTTCTAGAAACCTCTAAAATAAAATACGAGTCAGTACAGGGTAAGAGAGACTTTTTAAAAAGCAATACCTTTGGAGGCCGAAATAATGAGATTTGAAGGCTTGCTCAGACTTGGCGTGTGTGATTTGAGGCAAGTGATTTCTTGTCTCCGAGCCTTTCTTTCCAACCCACCTCTGGAAAATGGGTATGTTGTAATAAAGCCAACTTGACTGCATGGTTGTGAGCATAAAATAAAATAGAATATATAAAGTGCACAGCACAGTTTTACATACCAGTTACTGTCATCTGTGCTTTACCTAAAAGATGCATTTATTCCTCACTACTGCCCTGAGAGGTAGGTCCTAAAATTGTCCCCGTTATATGGAGAAGTGAGGCTTAGAAGGGCTCCGCTGGTCAAGTGGCAGAGACAGGACTTGAGTCCCGCCCGGCTCTTATCCGCTGCCCCCTGTACAGAGGCTGCAAAGCTGAGTCCCAGGAGCCAGATCTAGCCTATGGGTGTGTTTAGTTTGGCTTATAGTATTTATAGAAAAATATTTAGCTTAGTTGTCAACACTTAAAAATTGGGAGATTTCACAATTCTGGATCCCTGGCTTCTCTTTCAAAATCTGCAGCTCTGACCATTCTGCCCCTGTGTTCCCACATCACCATGTACGGTGGTGGCCGTCACTGGGGATGGTCCTGAGCTCTCGATGGTCTCCATCACTCCTCATCCTCACACATTCCGGCACCTGGAAGCATCTGAGGGTGTGTCCTCTTCCCCTGCCACCTTTTCTGTCCATCACCCTCATTGTAGCCGTCCAGTTGCTAGGCTACAGCCTGACAGCTGTACGTGGTTCCTTTGTGGAGTAAGTGCCCCTGTTCACTCTGGTCTCCATTGAGCTCTAGTCATTCCTGCCTACTGCAGCTCCCAGGACAATGTCAATGACACATGAGTGTTCCAGATTCCTCCAGGGCTCCCCAACGCCTCTCCTCCTCTAAGTCTGGAAAGACCCTGAAGCATCCCTGCCTCTGAGCACACACCACCTCCTGGATTTGCCTTTTTCTTCCCTTAGCACTGCCGTGAAACCACCTTAGCCCACGGTCTCCTCACCTCTGCCTTCCTGGGTTATTGCAGTAGTCCCTTACCTTGTGCCCCTGACTACCCTCCTACCCATTCAGCCCATTTCACAAAACAACGTCATATCCATTTTCAGCACATCTTTCTATTGTGATCAGGGTCGGCTTCAAGCAATTAACTACACCGGAGCCCACACTTGGTTTCATGCTCTTCTATGGCCATCTTGAAATTCCTCATGATTTTTGAATCAGAAGCCTGCATTTTTGTTTTGCACTGGGGCCCACAAATTATGTAGATAGTCCTATTCATGTTTCAGTTTCAAGAAGCTTTAGTGACTCCTAACCTTAGCAGTGTTTGCCAGCCTTTTTTAATCCCCATGGTACACAAAGAACATGTTAATATATGGATGCTGTAGTGGGCTGCTCTGAAGCCCCAGGTCCCAACCAGCCATTCTGGGGAGAACACACGTCATGGCAAACTGTAATCCTTTCTCAGCACACAAAGATGCTGAATTCACCTGCTGGGAAAATTCAGTCCTGCAGGAGAAGTTTCTATTAGTTCGCCTTAGTGCTCACCCGGCTTTATTTTTGGAACCCCAGCCTGCTTTTAGGTCAATCTCTACTGCCTTCATGAGACTTTGCAAGTCAGGAAGGCAAACAAGTATTGATAAAAAGGCCACTTTGAAGCACTGTGATAAGAGGTCTCATAGAAGAAGGTGGGAGGGGGTGGGGGGGGGGCGGATGCCTTAGTTTCCTCTGGCTGCTGAAACAAATTGCCACAAACTTGGTGGCTTAGCAACAGAAGTTTCTTTTCTCACAGTTCCGGAGGCTAGAAGTCCGAAATCATGGTGTCAGCAGAGCCGTGCTTCCTCTGAAGGCTCCGGGGAGAATCCTTTCTTGCCTCTTCCAGCTTCTAGGGACTCCAGGTGTTCCTCGGCTTGTGGCTGCATCACTCTAACCTTTGTCTCCTTCCTCACATGGCCTTTTCCTCTTTTCTCTGTGTCTCTTATAAAGACACGTGTCATTGTATTTAAGGTCTACCTGGATAATCCAGAACGATCTCATCTCAAGACCCTTAAGTACATCTGCAAAGACACTTTTTTTTCTGATGAAAGTATAACATTCACAGGTTCTGGGAATTAGGATGTGAGGGGCCGTCATTCAACCCACTACAGAGGGTATATGACAGGGGCAGCTAACCCCACACTGGGGAATTGGGGTGAGCTGCCTTGAAAAAAATAACGTTTAAGCTGAATAAGCCAGGAAAAGAGGAGAAGAAGGGGGTGACGGTGGTGAAAGTGTTTCTGGAAATAGCATGTGCAAAGATCCCAATACAAAGTTAAGCCTGCTGGATTCCTGGCACTAAATGAAGCTAAGTGTATTTGCAGAGGAATGTACAAGGAGAATGGGTGGGAGAAGCAGCTGGGGAAGTAATCGAGGCCAAATCAAGATGAGCCTTGTAACTACAGAAAGTCATTTGGACCAGTGTAACGAGGAAGCCCTGAAAGGTTCTAAGCAATGGAAGGACATGATCAGATTTCAAGAGATGGCTATGGCTGTAACGTGCAGTGTGCTTTGGAGGCAGCCAAGACTGGACCAAGGGGAATGGTTAGGAAATGGTTACGTAATTCAGGCAGTGAACGAAAAACTAGGACAGTGCAGAAGGGAAGGCAGATAAGTCAACAAATTCAAGAGGTTATTTGGGAGGCAGAATCAGTAGATTTGGTGGCTGGTGGGATTTCAGTACAGAAGTCAAGGATGACACACCCAGGCTTCTGGCTTCTGGTTCAGAAAGTGTCGCCATTGTTGATGTCGGGACCTGAGAAGGAGGGGCAGTTTGGGTGGGCACAGTTGGGGTGAGTTTGCAGTGTCTGTGGGACAGCATTATTAGAGCTTATTAGTGGACTTTGAGTGGTCTGAAGCACAGCAGAGAGCCTGGGACTGGAAATAGAGACTTGGGAACTGTCAGAATGTGGATCGTATGTGAAGTCAGGGAGGGAATGCTCGCACTCAGGGGAAGGTGTAAAGTGAAAAGAAAATAGGGCCCAAGACAGAGCTCTCAGGAGCACTGATACTTACTCTGTGTGTTACTGATCAGGGTTCTTGGCCTCCTTAATCAGTAGAAATTGATAAGAGGCCAGACGAGAAATTCAGGTAAGGCTTTATTGGGGCCCCTGCTGCAGCAGAGGGGGAAGCAAAAACAAGCAACAGGTTCCCTTGCTCGCTCGCTCCCGGGGGTTGGAGGGTGGAGGGCACATGAGCTTGTTCCTCATATGGCGTGAGGGTAGGGGTGTGTCCAGGGGTCGGGCCGGAGGCGTGGCCTAGGTATTTTGCCCACCCCTTTGGTGGTGTTGAGTGCAGGGGGCATGTGCAGTACCCTGTTTTTGCTCCTGGCTCTTCAGAAGTGGCAGTTGGGTTTTTTTGGTCTTTTTGTATCTTGTTATCCATAATTTGCCCCAACCGTACATGCACACAGTTACTTTTTTGTCCCATATAGTTTCTTTGTATTCTGCTGCTTGAAGAGAGGAGACGTTTGTTCAGGTGCAAGCACTGCAGCAAAGGGTCCCAGGTCCCAGCCTGTCTCATATGGGCTGAGGACAAGGGCCTGTGGCAAATGGCAGATGACTCAGAGGGCAGTGACTGCCAATATTTAGTTATGTGTGGTTTCTACAATATAATTCAAAATGTGCTGTCAGTTGTCTTCTTATGTCACTCATTTTATATTTTGCTGAACAATTCAAGCACAGTATTGTTCTCCTTTCTCCTGTCTTGGTCCTAACTATTTCATATACCCAGGAACCAAGGCAAGGGTCCAGAACAGGGGCCCCACGTGGGAATAAGCCCCGAATGATTGGCTGGATATTATCTGTCCAAGGCTGAGTCACAAAACAAGAGGAGGGAATATTTCTCATCTCCTCTGATCCTTCACCAAAACCCATATCCAGTGTCATCATCCACAGAACATTCTAAAAACATTATTTCTCTTAGATTATAAGCAATTTCCACTAAGTTCAGGAGTATATTTTTTTGGCTCAAGTTATTTCCTTTCCCCTCCCCTGGGCTCCTTCCCAGCTAGTGAAATCCTATGTAACAGCACTGCTCGATAGAAATTTCTGCAACAGTGGAGACTTTCTATGTCTGTGTTTTATAATATGGTAGCCACTTGCTGAAGGTGGCTACTGAGTACTGGAATGCAGTCAGTATGACTGAGGAACTGAACTTCTAATTTTATTTAATTTAAGCCATTTAAATGTAAATACCCACATGTGGCTAGTGGCTACCATATTGGACAGAATAACTCTACAAACTTTAGTGAACTCAAAATTCACTTCCTCAAGAGGCATTCCCTGAATACCCCACCCACAGCCAGGCCTATCTCCCTACTATATGCTGTTTAGAAACTAGTACTTTCATAAAGCTAATGGAGATTATAATTTTGAATAATCATGTGTGTATTTGCTAGTCTGAAGTGTCTCCCAGGATAGAACAAGGTCTAGAAGGGCAGGGACTATGTCTATCTCATTTACTACTGTATTTCCAGCACCTAGCAGAGTGTACAGTACTTGCTATTTGCTCAATAAAGATATATGAAAAGAATTAATTAATGGGACTTCCCTGGTGGCAGAGTGGTTAAGAATCCACCTGCCAATGCAGGGGACACGGTTCAAGCCCTGTTCCGGGAAGATCCCACATGCCACAGAGCAGCTAAGCTCGTGAGCCACAACTACTGAGCCAGCACTCTAGAGCCCGCGAGCCACAGCTACTGAGCCCAAGCACCACAACTACTGAAGCCTGCACACCAGGAACCCATGCTCCGCAACAGGAGAAGCCACCGCAATGAGAAGCCCGGGCACCCCAATGAAGAGTAACCTCCACTCACCGCAACTAGAGAAAGCCCATGCACAGCAAAGAAGACCCAACGCAGCCAGAAATAAATAAAAAATAAATTGAAAAAAAGAATAAATTAATGATCAAATGATTCAGAAAAACATGTTATGGGATTATGTGCCAAATATATGTATATTAAACAATTGGGGAGATTGGTTCAAGATGGTGGAGTAGAAGGATGTGCACTCACTCCCTCTTGTGAGAGCACCAGAATCACAACTAACTGCTGAACAGTCATCGACTGGAACTCACAAAAAAAGATACCCCATATCAAAAGACAAAGGAGAAGCCACAATGAGACAGTAGAAGGGGCACAATCACAATAAAATAAAATCCCATAACTGCTGGGTGGGTGACTCACAAAATGGAGAAACTTATACCACAGAAGTCCCCCCACTGGGGTGAAGGTTCTGAGCCCCACGTCAGGCTTCCCAACCTGGGGGTCCAGCAGCGGGAGGAGAAATTCCTAGAGAATCAGACTTTGAAGGCTAGCGGGATTTGATTGCAGGACTTCAACAGGACTGGGGGAAACAGAGAACTGAACCAGACCTACCCGCTAGTGTTGGAGGGTCTCCTGCAGAGGCAGGGTGTGGCTGTGTCTCACCGTGAGGACAAGGACACTGGCAGCAGAAGTTCTGGGACGTACTCCTTGGAGCGAGCTCTCCCAGAGTCCGCCATTAGCCCCACCAAAGAGCCCGGGTAGGCTCCAGTGTTGGGTCGCCTCAGGCCAAACAATCAACAGGGAGGGAACCCAGCCCCACCCATCAACAAACAAGAGGATTAAAGTTTTACTGAGCTCTGCCCACCAGAGCAACAGCCAGCTCTACCCACCACCAATCATCTCCCATCAGGAAACTTACACAAGCCTCTTAGATAGCCTAATCCACCAGAGGGCAGACAGCAGAAGCAAGAAGAACTACAATCCTGCAGCCTGTGGAAAATAAACCACATTCACAGAAAGATAGACAAGACGAAAAGACAGAGAGCTATGTACCAGATGAAGGAACAAGATAAAACCCCAGAAAAACAACTAAATGAAGTGGAGATAGGCAACCTTCCAGAAAAAGAATTCAGAATAATGATAGTGAAGATGATCCAGGACCCTGGAAAAAGAATGGGGGCAAAGATCGAGAAGATGCAAGAAATGTTTAACAAAGACCTAGAAGAAATAAAGAACACCTAGAAGAATTAAAGAACAAACAAACAGAGATGAACAGTACAATAACTGTAATTAAAAATACACTAAAAGGAATCAATAGCAGAATAACTGAAGCAGAAGAACGGATAAGTGACCTGGAAGACAGAATGGTGGAATTCACTGCTGCAGAACAGAATAAAGAAAAAAGAATGAAAAGAAATGAAGACAGCCTAAGAGACCTCTGGGACAACATTAAACGCAACAACATTCGCATTATAGGGGTCCCAGAAGGAGAAGAGAAAGGGAAAGGATCCGAGAAAATATTTGAAGAGATTGTAGTCGAAAACTTCACTGACGTGGGAAAGGAAATAGCCACCCAAGTCCAGGAAGTGCAGAGAGTCCCTGGCAGGATAAACCCAAGGAGAAACATGCCAATACACATACTAATCAAACTGACAAAAATTAAAGACAAAGAAAAATTATTGAAAGCAGCAAGGGAAAAACGACAAATAACATACAAGGGAACTCCCATAAGGTTAACAGCTGATTTCTCAGCAGAAACTCTACAGGCCAGAAGGCAGTGGAATGATATACTTAAAGTGATGAAA
>NC_041226.1:23356926-23357471 GCF_002837175.3 Physeter macrocephalus | reverse complement strand
AACAAGAGACAAGGGAGGACACTACATAATGATCAAGGGATCAATCCAAGTAGATATAACAATTATAAATATATATGCACCCAGCATAGGAACACCTCAATACATAAGGCAACTGCTAACAGCTCTAAAGGAAGAAATCAACAGTAACACAATAATAGTGGGAGACTTTAACACCTCACTTACACCAATGGACAGATCATCCAGTCAGAAAATTAATAAGGAAACACAAGCTTTAGATGACACAATAGACCAGAGAGATTTAATTGATATTTATAGGACATGCCATCCAAACACAGCAGATTACACTTTCTTCTCAAGTGCACACGGAACATTCTCCAGGATAGATCACATCTTGGGTCACAAGTCAAGCCTCAGTAAATTTAAGAAAATTGAAATCATATCAAGCATCTTTTCGGACCACAACGCTATGAGATTAGAAATCAATTACAGGGAAAAAAACGTAAAATACACAAACACATGGAGGCTAAACAATACACTACTTAATAACCAAGAGATCACTGAAGAAATCAAAGAGGAAATCAAAA
>NC_041226.1:23349542-23356779 GCF_002837175.3 Physeter macrocephalus | reverse complement strand
AGCAGAAGGAAAGAAATCATAAAGATCAGAGTAGAAATAAATGAAATAGAAATAAAGAAAACAATAGCAAAGATCAATAAAACTAAAAGCTGGTTCTTTGAGAAGATAAACAAAATTGATAAACCATTAGCCAGACTCATCAAGAAAAAGAGGGAGAGGACTCATTAAAATTAGAAATGAAAAACGAGAAGTTACAACAGACACTGTTGATGAATATAGATGCAAAAATCCTCAACAAAATACTAGCAAACAGAATCCAACAACACATTAAAAGGATCATACACCATGATCAAGTGGGATTTATCCGAGGGATGCAAGGATTCTTCATTATAAGCAAATCAATCAATGTGATGCACAATATCAACAAATTGAAGGAGAAAATCCATATGATCATCTCAATAGATGCAGAAAAAGCTTTTGACAAAATTCAACACCTATTTATGATAAAAAAAACTCTCCAGAAAATGGGCATAGAGGGAACCTGCCTCAACTTAATAAAGGCCATGTATGACAAACCCACAGCAAACATCATTCTCAATGGTGAAAAACTGAAAGCATTTCCTCTAAGATCAGGAACAAGACAAGGATGTCCACTCTCGTCACTATTATTCAACATAATTTTGGAAGTCCTAGCCACGGCAATCAGAGAAGAAAAAGAAATAAAGGAATACAAGGAAAAGAAGAAGTAAAACTGTCACTGTTTGCAGATGACATGATACTATGCATAGAGAATCCTTGAGATGCATGGGGGGCGGTGGTGGTGGAATGAATTGGGAGCCTGGGATTGACATATATACATAATATGTATAAAATGGTTAACTAATAAGAACCTGCTGTATAAATAAATAAATTTAATTTAATTTAAAAAAAAAAACAGGGGCTTCCCTGGTGGCGCAGTGGTTGAGAGTCCGCCTGCCGATGCAGGGGACACGGGTTCGTGCCCCGTTCTGGGAGGATCCCACTTGCCATGGAGCGGCTGGGCCCGTGAGCCATGGCTGCTGAGCCTGTGCGTCTGGAGCCTGTGCTCTGCAACGGGAGAGGCCACAACAGTGAGAGGCCCACGTATCGCAAAAAAACAAAACAACAACAAAAAAACAACCAATTGGCTACAAATTACAATGATATATTAAATCATTCAAACCATATAATAGATAATTCTAGCAGACTAATAGCTCTGATCAACATATTGGGACCATCAAGGGAAGGACAAATTTGACATGCTCAGTTCAGTGTATTTAAAATTTGAGGTACTGGATCTTGTGTTTTATATTCCCTTATCTTATTGGTCATTAAAAATCCTGCAGGCTCTTCAACTCATGACAGTATGCCGTATCTCCTCTCTCTTGCACCATGCAGTTAATAGAAAATCCATTCACACTTCTCACTAACATTTCTCAGTTTCCTCCGAATCTTATAACACTGCTCAGCCCCTCAAAGTTGCTCTCAATCCAGAGTTTGTCACAGGGCTCTGGTCTCCACTCCCAGATTTGCATTCTCTGTGTTTATTTAACATATTCCCAAAGCTCCTCATCCAGTTAATTTTTAAACAGGGACTATGTCATGCACTGTGGCGCCCCACCAAAGACCTCCCCCCAGACACCAAAAGGCATGAGTCAGCACTCTTTGGATACATCCTTTCAATAGTTAGGTAGCCCGTGTCTGGGACGGAGCTTGAGCCAGGTCAGAAGCTCTGGCGCCCTGGGAGCATCTGGGAGCTGCCTAGCAAGCTCCTTAATCGTCTTCAGCTCTGGCTCCCTCAGCACGGTTGCTTCCACCTTCTAACAAATAAGTGGAATCTGGAAGGTTCTGTAGGCCCAGCTGAATCCACTTCCTAGACCCTGGGCAGACATAGGACCAGGGCCCTTGCCCACTTTTAGCGCAAATCCATGAAGGGCAGTGTGTTAAAGGCACTCTATGTCAGAGCCAAGGGAAACACTGAGACCCACTTCTCAGTAGAGGTGGGGTCCGGCAGGCCAGAAGAAGACAAATGAAGCTGAGATGGGGAAGCCAGAGGGAGGGGACATTAAAAGGGATGGTTGGGAGGGAGACTTCGGCAGTTCTTGATTTCTGCTGCTGTTATGATGGGCTTCTGGAAGGGCCTATAAGGGATGTGCTGTGATAAAGATGAGCACTGAGGAGGTGGCCCCCAGTGTATGGATTTGATCCAGAATAGACAAAAGAGCGTTAATCTTTACTTCAAACCCATCTTATCAAATGCAGCAAGTGTGCTCTGCATTAAGATGAAAGGAATGGGTTTCAGCCTAGATCACAGGGTCCCAGGCAGTGGACAGACAGCTCCCTGTCCACCCCAAGGCCTAGTCGGGCAGCTCTTCGGGAAGGAGTGACAGCAGCACAGAGAGAAGTGGCGCCACCAGCAGCCACTGCCTTCCCTGGCTCACCTCCCTGGATCCTTCCCTGGCTTCTGGGAATGGCAAACAGTCCTCCAATGCCAAGAGGCCACTGACCTCCGTTGCTCCACTTGATAGAAAAGCCATTCACACATCAACGTGCCTCATTTTCCCTACGTGTTACATCACTGCCGCTTTCTTTTACTTTCTTCATAATCCCAAAAGCTACTAACAGATAGGAAATGAAGAGCTTTCTGTTGGCTAATCCATAAGCAGCCTAGCTGACTGTGACCTAGAGACAAACGGGAGAGTGTGCTCACCTCTCGAGGGTCTCGGTAGCGGATCAGGTGAAACCCAGAAGAGAGCAGAGCAGGCACAAGGGGTGAGACGTGCAGCATCTGATGACGTCAGTGGGCTCAGATCGGCTGCAGCTGAGCGCCAAGCGAGCGTGTGACGGCAACGCGCAACGCCTGCGCGGGTCTAGGACCGCCCGCGGCCCGTGCTGTCCTGTCGTGACACCTTCCATTTCAGGAGCCATTCAGCTCAGGGCTCAGCACCCAGCCCGTGTGGTCCCCTCACAGCCCACTGGCTAGGTTTACTCTGCCCAGTTTCACCTCAGAGGAGAACTTTGATTTAACAGATATCAAACCTCAGGCCCCCGAGAGATGTAGGCAGCCAGGTGCCGAGGCCTCTGGGAAGCGTCTGCAATGCCAAGTCGCCAAATGGTCCCAAAGGCTGAGTTTCAGGCATAAGCCCTTCTACCACTTACCGACAGCATGCCAGGTGCTGTCACAGAAACTGCTTCCCTTAACCCTGTCTCCAAAACCTCCTTCCCTCCTCTCTCATCCTCACGGGCACCTGCTCTCATTCAAGTCCTCACGATTCCTGGCTTTCAGATTCTCTAAGAGTCTCTGACCTGGTTTCCCTGCCTCATCTACACAGAAGCGACCTCGTAAATGTATGACTCTCATCAAGTCATTGCCCTTCTTAAGGACTTCCTGGGTCTCCGGTGTCTCGGGGTAAGGTCTGCTCTCGGGCTCAGCTTTCAAGGCCCTGCACTGCTGCCCCTGGACCTCCCCACCTTTACCCATCCAGAGTGGGCACACTGCCTCACCCCGCCTTGTGACAAAAGACGCAGGGACCACCTTTCTCCATGGCTGCCGGGCAGTCCTGATTCGTCCTTTGTGATCTCCAGCACCTCCCTTATTCCCTGAAGTCTTCCCTGACAACACCTGTCACAGGTGGTCTCCTCCATCCATGGGTGGGTGCCGGGGGTGCTCTACAGCCGGTACCTCTTCCTCCTACTGCACTCGTCACGCTCCCCTGTAATCATTTGTTCCCTTCATGGTCAGTGGAGGGGATATTCCCCCCAGGGGGTGAGTTCTTGGAGCCGGGGGGTTGGGGGGTTGGAAAAATCATATTTTTTGTATTATGAAGCACAGATATGCATACATATTTATACAGTATATCTGTGGTATTAACATTTCATGGTGGGAGAATTAGGAACAATGTGTCTAAGAAGGCCCTTTAGAGGCCAATAATGAAAAATCGGTTGAGAAGTACTGAACTGATTTGGTCATATGTTTTTCTTACCAACTGAGCTATGAATCTTTGTTTTTTTTAAATTTTTTAACGTCTTTATTGGAGTATAAGTGTCTTACAATGGTGTGTTAGTTTCTGCTTTACAACAAAGTGAATCAGTTATACATATACATATGTTCCCATATCTCTTCCCTCTTGCGTCTCCCTCCCTCCCACCCTCCCTATCCCACCCCTCTAGGTGGTCACAAAGCACCGAGCTGATCTCCCTGTGCTATGCGGCTGCTTCCCACTAGCTATCCACCCTACGTTTGGTAGTGTATATTTGTCTATGCCACTCTCTCACTTCGTCGTGGGTCCCTGGAGCTGATGGAATGGTTGACACTTTATAGTGTTGGGAATAAATGTTGAATGTTGAAAACTGAATGTATGTATGCAAGAATGAATCCTCCCAATAATCTGTGGGGTGGCATTACTGTCCCATTGGGGGAAGATACGGAAACAGGTGCTAAGTTTCCCTCCCCCACCCCACTACCAAAGTTCCAGAGTGCTAAAGTAAAAACATTTTAAATTCAGGACTTCTGAAGTCCAAAGTTCTCTTACCTCACTTTAGTATAATTGATAGAATTTACACAAAAGCAGGAGAGTATGTTTTCTAATTTGCCTCCAACATTCAAGAATTTTCTGGTTGGAATATCCTAAACCAATCCGAGTGCCCACGAATAACCTCGGAAAGTGAAGCCCGTGATCTTGCAGACTGGAGCAAAGATGCCTCAGCACCCAGCTGGGTTTTGGTGGGAATGGTGACCTTTTCACTCAATTCACAACAAGGAGAATTTGAAGCATAACCAGGTATAGCCAAACCCACCCACTTAGCTTGTAACCCTGAACCTTGCAGTTAATTCAATTCAATTAAAAGTTTTGGGGGAAGTCCAGCCTCAAGCCTCTCCTGTGTATCGAACTGAGCAGGGATGCTGGAATAAGAAAAGAATACACACAATTATAAATGCAAGATTCAACAAGATCATAGTCATGAGAGAGACTTAGGCAATTCCAAGCCAGGAGATGAACTACAATGGGGAGATAATGAGGATGTGAATATTATTAATAAAAATGCTTTCCTTGTTGAAAGCAAAGCAACATCTGTGAAATGGTTTTATGAGTAAACTTGTTGAAGCAGGAGCTGAGTAGCTCAAACCGGCTTATCCTTTTCAAGGTCAAGATGAGGTTTAAAATCAGATTTATGCGTCTGTTTATTCAATCAAACTTTCCTCATTTTCCACCCCTAAGCTTATGAGCAGTGAGTAAAAATCCCTGAGGAATGACAGTTCATCCTCCTAGGACAAAACCTTCTGCTTTTAAACGTAAATACTTCTTAAAAACAGAAAAAAATGTACTAATCATTAGTATACAGTTCAGTGAATTGGCACAGAAAGAACAAAGCCTTGTAACTACCATCCAGCTGAAGAAATAGAACATCATTGCATCCTGAAAGCCCTCCTGGTTACCATAGGTTAGTTTTGCCTCTTTTTGAACTTCCAAGAAATGCAGTTATAGAATATATCCTTTTTGTGTATGACTTCGTCTGCTCAATAATATGTTCGTGAGAGTCATTCAGATGGTTGCATGTAGCAATAGTTTGCTCATTCTTGTTGCTGAAAAAACTCCACTGTATACACATTTATCTGCCCATTCTACTGTTGATGGACATTTGGGCTGTTTGGTGATTATTCACAGAGCTTATTGTGACCCTTCTCCCTACATGTCTTTTGATGAGCATATGTACTAATATATATACATAAGATAGAAGTGCTGGATCATGTGCTATATATACACTCAGATTTAGTAGATCCTGCTAAATAGATTTGAAAAGTGGTTGTATCAACTGTATCCTACCATTGTATAATAACAGTGTGCAAGAGTTCTGAATAGTCCAAATCCTCTCCAACACTTGGTATTGAATGTTGTTTTCATTTTAGCCTCTCTGGTCTCTGTGCTTTTTTAAGCACATGTATTTATTTTGTATTTTCCTGATGACTAATGAAGTTAGGCATCTTTTCAGGTTTATTTGGATTTCCTCTTTTGTAAACTACCTCTTTAGGTCTCTTGCACATTTTTCTGTTGAGATGTCCATCTTTTTTCTTATTAATTTGTAGGAGATCTTTACATATTTTGGATATAAGTCCTTTGTCAGATATATAATTTGCTGATATTTTCTTCCAACCCATGGCCTCATGGCTTAATTTTTCCCTCTTTTAATGGTATATTGGATCAACAGAAATTCTCATTTTTACTGTTCTCTAACTTATCAATTTTATTTTTAGTATGTCTTAAAATTCATAAATGCTATTTATGAAATCTTTGCCTTTCTCATGCTCATGAAAATATTCTTCTGCATTAAAATATTTAGGCTTCCAATCCATGAGCATGGTCTCATGGTCTATACCTTCTTTTATTTAGGTCTTTAATTTATCTCAGTAATGATCCATAGCTTTCAGTCTAAAGATTTTGTTCAAGTTTTGTTAGAATCACATTCAACTTTGAGCAGATCTCAAGTACCTATGTTTCAAGTTGCAAGATATATAAGAAAGAAAGTCTGAAATATGTGCCCTGACTTCAAAATGCTTTGGTACGGTTGTGGGACACAATTGCAGAAAAATAAATGGCTGAATATTAATGAAGTAGTAATTGTATGATAGAGGCAATGAGAAAATAGGCAAGCAACCATAGTGGGCTGAAATTGTTGGCAGGGGTGCCTCACACAGGATGTAAGAAGATTTGAGATGAGCTTGGGAAGTGAATGGCATTTGTAGAATGGAGTGGAAGGAAGCATTCCAAAAGGGAAACTGGAATGAATGAAATCTTGAGGTTACCGTGAACACAACACCTTAAGGGGCTAAGAGGACGCTGGCTGACAAAAACGCGACACTCTGATTCATGAGTATTGGGAAATAGGATGAAGTCTTGTGCTGCAAAGCCCCACGAACAAAAGAGGGAAGAACCTCAGGTCCATTTTGGTGATGAAGTTTGGCATCCTGGCCCCTGGAAGTTAACTCAGCAAGTACTGAAACTTGTCTAACTGGCAACCATATGGCTGTCTTTAATTAAGAACTTCCTCTTAATTAATGTCAGTTAATTATGTCACTCTATGACATAAGTCACAGCAAGATCCTTTTTGACCCACCTCCTAGAGAAATGGAAATAAAAACAAAAATAAACAAATGGGACCTAATGAAACTTCAAAGCTTTTGCACAGCAAAGGAAACCATAAACAAGACCAAAAGACAACCCTCAGAACGGGAGAAAATATTTGCAAATGAAGCAACTGACAAAGGATTAATCTCCAAAAT
>NC_041226.1:23343970-23349156 GCF_002837175.3 Physeter macrocephalus | reverse complement strand
TGTAGTGAGGTGGATGGACCTAGAGTCTGTCATACAGAGTGAAGTAAGTCAGAAAGAGAAAAACAAATACCGTATGCTAACACATATATATGGAATCTAAGAAAAAAAAAAGGTCATGAAGAACCTAGGGGTAAGACAGGAATAAAGACACAGACCTACTAGAGCATGGACTTGAGGATATGGGGAGGGGGAAGGGTAAGCTGTGACGAAGTGAGAGAGTGGCATGGACATGTGTACACTACGAAACGTAAAATAGATAGCTAGTGGGAAGCACCCACATAGCACAGGAAGATCAGCTCGGTGGTTTGTAACCACCTAGAGGGGTGAGATAGGGAGGGTGGGAGGGAGGGAGACGCAAGAGGGAAGAGATATGGGAACATATGTATATGTATAACTGATTCACTTTGTTATACGGCAGAAACTAACATACCATTGTAAAGCAATTGTACTCCAATAAAGATGTTAAAAAAAAAAAAAAAGAACTTCCTGATAGGAACTCCCACACTCTCACACTTGAACCAGATTACCTGTCCAAAAAGGCCTCTAATCTAGAAATGAACTACCTCTTACAGAATGTATAATCCAAAGAGACTTTCATAGGAACGTAGAGCCCAGCCAAAAGGCTTAGATCCAGCACCTAACCCCAAGTACATCTGAGAGGACTGCAGCTGTGAGACCAAGTAGGATAGCTACTCAGTGCATAAACTCAGCAGCAACAGCTGGATTTCCTAGAAGAAATGGGACTGGAAGTGGGTTATCACTGGTTCGGTTTTTGATGCTCTATTTTCATCCTAACTGAGGCAAAGTTAAAACTAGCAGGCCCAGGGCAGCTCCAGAACACATGGAGTCAGGTCCTCAGGCCTCCTGGGAGCTACTGGAATGAGTAAGGCATGGAGTAGCCAGCACTGAGTTCAAATGATAAAATTCCTAATGGGACATGTGTATGCCTTTTGCCAAGATTTATTCTAATTTTGGAAGTCAATTGGAAACTTCTGGACTTCATGTTCCATTTGGCTCTGGTAAAGCCCATCTCTGCATTGCTTTGTGTTTATTTTATCCTTCAAGATCATAGCATAATTTACTCATAGCTAGATTTTTGTGTTTAGCACAAACCTCCATTTAGATAGAAAAACAAGCTGATTATTTTTTCTTATATGTCCCTAGGGGAGGCAAAATGATGTACACAATGGAGAAAGTTTCCATTGAAAAAACATGCATACCAAATATAGAAAATTTACGCAAACAGAAGCACCCAGAGGAGAAATATTTTATAAAGCCTAAAGTATGATGAGTCTTCAAATCCTCAGGAGTCTCCTACGTTTAGGCAGGACGGCATCTTCCCTAGTACCTCCTCCTTGTGAAAATTTCTTACCATATTTTAAAAAATATTTCGAGAAGAAATATTATAACTTCCTTTGGCACTATGTCCTCAAACACCTGCAATGAGAGTGTATCCCTATCGGTACCCATTCCCCATCTTTATCTCATTTTTCATTTACTCTCAAATGAACTTCTTGGTCCTTACTGCTACAAAACTGAATTCCCCAGTGTACGGGGGCCTACAATAGAACGAAAATTGAAAAGAGCTGGGGATAAGGTTATATTAATCAGGATTCTTTCAGAAACTCAACATGAAATAAGATCACCCAAAAGGTGATATATTGGCTCATGTAATAAAGATGCTTCTTACCTCTTGGTAAGAAAGGTCTCAGGGAAGAACTCGGATTGGCCCAGCTGAATCACCGGCCTAAGTCTGGACCAATTGCTGGCACTTGACTGGGCTTGACATAGCCAAGTGGCATGTGGTCATGGGAAGTGCATTTATTTCCAGAAGAAAGAAGGATTGTAGAAGGTCACTTAGGGAACATTATAAACTGACAAATGTGAAAGGAGCAAAAAAATGTTTTTACAGTGCCTCAGATCTAGTACATTAAGATTTTGGAGGAAGCATTATCTCTTTTAAAAAAAAAGACAAATATATCAACAGAAGAGGATGCCATCACCATTAGTGGTGCATTAGCACTGATTACCCATGAAACCCTCGCTAGAATTCATAGCTACTTTCACTGGGGATATCTTATGGGTATCAAGAAGGTAGTATAGCTTAATGGCTAAGAGCATGAACTTTGGATTCTAACTGACTCAAGTTCAAATCCTCACAGTGTCAATTGTTAGCTTTGGTATTTGGGCAAGTTACTAAAAGCAAAATTGGTATAATCATGGAATTTGCCTCTTGGGTTACTGTGAGGATTAAATGAAATGATAATGTGCTTGGTACAGTATCCAGCCCTTAGTTATAAAAATCACTAAATGTTTACTAGAGTTATTATTATTTTCACTACAACCTTCATAATAATTATTATTAACAAGAGTGCCCAGGAATTTCAAGGCTAAAGAGCTTTAGGATAGTTGATAGTGAAAATGTTCCATTCTATGATTCTGAAGTAAGAAATATCGCATATACATACTCTCCATTGGTATCCAACCCCATCCTTTGCCTTAAATCTGTTTAAAATCTCCCTCTTTCACCTTCCGTAATTTCTCTTCTTATGCACTGAGGCATGAAACAGCAAGGTACCTGGATAGAAAGAGCAAGAAAATGGTGCCCTTGATACTTGTTTTAACCTTTCCAAAGGAGACTTCACAGGTAATTGAAGTCCAAGAAACTGCAATCTTAGGAAGAATCTGTGCTCTGAGCAACAAAAGATAACTCCTTGGAGAGATATCAAAACAGATGACCAACTTCTGAAACCAGTTGGCAAAGTAATGAATAACCCCACTAGACTATGTTGCAAAGGAAGGGATTGTGAGGCCCTCTAGGAGAAATTGGAGTCTTTAAGATTGTCCCTCTACCTTCTTATGAATTCTATGATATCTTACTTTTCATAAAACTTTCCATTGAAGGCTCCAGAAAGGTGGACATCTCAACAGAGACTGGTTCCTTCATTTCCACCGCAGCTGTAGTCTGTAGATTTAGGACAGAGTATTTTCAACCAAGGAAAAGAGTTTGAGACAGGGAAATAGGTTATTACCCTTTGAGTTTGACTTCTGTGCTCTAGTGAATGTCTATGGTAGCAATTAATCAGGATTCAAAGTCTTATTTTTTTTAAATTAAAGGTTTCATAATATTTTTTCTTGCTAGTTATGACAGCAGAGAGAACAGCACCTTATATTTACATAGGACTGGTCCTTGGAAAGTGCTACAAATAATGTCATTCTCTCTCCCACCAGAATTCCTGGTGGAAGCAACATATTTTCCTCACACCACTTTTATAGATTATATTGTCTGTCAGAAGCACTGTAGAGGCCAAAACTCAGGTTTTCTTTGGATTTGAAATGTAGTATTGGGTTTCCTTTCTATTAGAAAAACAACATTTCTACACAAAAATGAGTTTTTATGCATGGTGCTTAGGGTAATCGCCCTGGGAAAGAGCTCAGTTAAAATTTCTTACTTTTTGACGGAGTAAAATCATCATTTTCCCATTTTCCTACAAACTTTTTATAGCCATAATGATAGCTTTTTATAGCTTTAATGATGGTGCAGTATCCCAACTATATTAAAGCTATTTGCTCATAGTAATGGTAAGTATTGCTCTGTGAAACTCTTACGTGTGTCCTGGACCACGATGTATTTTTGCCTGTGAGTTGCAGTCTTAAGTGTTTGGAAGGCACATGTCTAGTCCAACATTACCTTATGTTCGGATGAGAAAAAACTAAGGCTCAGAGAAGTTGAATGCTTTACGTGGAGTCACACAGCTCACTAGCGACACTGGAGAGACAGAAAGATTGTGGTTTTTAGTTGTTTTTGTTTTTTTGCTTATGGCATTATTCTAGTTGGACTGGTTAGAGTACCAAAGAAGCCCCTAACTGTGCAGCAGTGGCTTTAACACAATAAACATTTATTTTACTCACAGGACATTACAACGTGGATTTTCCTGGTCAGCGGGTGATGGATATTCTCCATGCAGAGGTTCAGGGATTCTGGCCTCTTTCGTTTTGTGGCTTCACCATCCTCTAGGGTAGTGGTTTTCAGCCAGAAGTGATTTTTGCCCCCGGAAGACATTTGGCAATATCTGGAGATATTTTTGATCGTCACTACTGGGGGGATACTCCTGGCATCAGTGAGTAGAGGCCAGGAATTCTCTTAAACATCCTACAAGGCACAGGACAGATCCTGCAACAAAGAATTTTCTGGTCCAAAATGTCGATAGTGCCAAGGTTAAGAAATACTGCCCAAGAGACATAGAACCTTTTGTAACTGGCCAGCTAAACAGGGAAGAGAAAGACTCAATAAGATACAGCTGCTCACTATTCTGTGACTGTTTCCTTGACCTGGAAACGTTAATCACTGATTTCTTCCTAAACGTAAGAGGGGCAAAGAAATGAGTCCTGGTGGGCAGCTGCTTCCAGCAACAACTCTTCTTTGTTTATTTTTGATGAACAACTGTCAACTTGTCACAGGTGGCAAACGGCAAGATCTGAACTGTACGTTTGCCTGGCTGCTTGCAATATTGTTGAAGAATCAATAGGAGCTAATAAAACCAATAATATATAAATCCAGCCCCACCTTCTCCTTGGGCTCCATGTCTTCCATTCGTTGTCCTAGTCAACGTATCATTAGGTACCGCAAGCACAACACAGCGAGATTTTCCCACTAAAATTCTTTCTCTCTCATCTTCCCTTTTTCAGCAATTGATGAAACCATCCTCCTCCTCACTTTTGTATATCCCCTTCCAATTGTTTAGCAAGTCTTCTCAGCTCTACCTCCAAGATATGTGCCTGCAAGTATTACTGTAACAGAGGAGAACAAACCTGACTCCATATTGAATCTATTCCTTTAGCTCTAACCTTTGTGCTTTGTTGCCTGCACGTAGTCATGTAGGCTCTGCACTATTTGTAAAAGAATATTTGCTATAGCCTGAAATATTACAGATAGCCCATTCTCAAGGCTCTGACCTTTAAAGGTATGACACTTTCCCATTCATATAGAGATAAAAAGTTGCAGAACAGGGCTTCCCTGGTGGCGCAGTGGTTGAGAATCTGCCTGCCGATGCAGGGGACACGGGCTCGTGCCCTGGTCTGGGAAGATCCCACGTGCCGCGGAGCGGCTGGGTCTGTGAGCCATGGCCGCTGAGCCTGCGCGTCCGGAGCCTGTGCTCCGCAACGGGAGAGGCCACAGCAGTGAG
>NC_041226.1:23312824-23343728 GCF_002837175.3 Physeter macrocephalus | reverse complement strand
CGGGAGAGGCCACAACAGTGAGAGGCCCGCGTACCGCAAAAAAAAAAAAAAAAAAAAAAAAAAAAAAGTTGCAGAACAGAGGATAACATTTGCTTTGTTGGAGGTTTATAGGAACATTGTGACCAGACCTAGCGGACAGCCGCAAGAACGAAGTTAGCAACAAGCAGCCACACTCCCTCCCCTTTTAGTATAAAAGAGGACTGAATTCTAACTTGGGTAAGATGGTTCTTTGGGACACGAGTCCACCACCTTCTCGGCCTGCTGGTTTTCCAAATAGAGTTGCTATTCATTGTCCCAACAACCCATCTCGATTTACTGGCTGGTTGTGTGGCAAAACAATAGGAGCTTAGACTCGGTAACAGTACCATGGGCCTGAACTACCACAAAAATCCCATTTTAATTGGCTTCTCTGCTACCTCTCTTATCTCACTATAGCCTGTGTATTCAAAGTAGTCTTTTTAAACTATGAAGATTATTTCCACACACCTGGTGCCAGCTCACTCTCTTGGGTACCTTGAAGCAGGCCCTACTGAGGGTCACGTGAAACCCATTTACTCCACCACCATTGTTCCCCTGGGGTCTGCAGACCCCTCTCATCACTCTCACAGTTCCCTGAGCCACTCCTGGCCCTGGTCTGGTGGCCTTTACGTTCACCATAGTCGTTTTCTACATACCCTTCTAGGCTCATGGGGTAGAATTGTACAATGGGAGTCTGTGTGTCTGAATGGATAGGCTAATTTGTCCTAATCCACCATCCTAACCATAGGCTACAAAGCTCATCACCACCTGGCCATTTCCCCCTGATCTCATCCCCTGCCTTTCTCCACCTCCTCACTGCGGATACACTGGTGTATTCTCTGTCCCTCTAATGTGCCAACTCCTCTTGGTCTTGGGGGCCCTCATGACTGGTGTTCCCTTTCCTTTTGGAACTCTTTTCCCAGATGCTTGCATACCTCCCTCCTTCTCACCATTCCAGTGCTGGGTGTCACCTCTTCAAAAGTGAGCACACACCCGACACTGCCGTTGTCTCCCCCACATACACACTCCTCTCTAAACCCATATCCCATCCTCCTGTTTCATTTTCTCAAGACTTATTGCTACTGGAGCTGATATATAATATTCATTGGCTTATATACCATTTGTCCCCCCGCTAGAATGGAAGCTCCATGATGGCAGGGGCTTTACCTGTCTTGTCCTCCACTGTATCCCCAGTTCTAGAAAGGTACCTGGCATGTAAGGCTATCAGTATATAGTCAATACACAGTCATCGACCCAATTAATGAACAGGAGAATACTGAAGCCCTAGGAAACTAGGAGATGGAGAATATGAGGTTTTGCTCCAGCTCTGCGATGGGTCTCATCCATTTCACAAGAGTCTCACAAGTCACACTCTCTCCCCCATAAAACTGTTTTCTTATCCATAAAAAGAACCAACCACAAAGGCCCCCTAGAAACACAGACAGGAAAATCCTCAGACTTAGCAAAGGATTCTCTGCAGGACCAGCAGACCACTGTCATTTGTGGGTCACTTCTGAAAGGTTTATGTACCCACAAGTGACCTCTGACATACTCTCCTTCCAGGCTACACACAGAATTGCCATTGCTAGGAAGAAGAGTTGGAGGACTGATGAGGAAAATTCCTTTATCATCATGATTTTTTGTCCTTCCTTTCCCACTCCCTTCTTAATCTCTCTTCCCTCTTTCTCTGGCACATTCAGGATGTCTTCTCACTTTCAGTAACAGCCAAGACTGCTCTGTGCTTTTGGAAACTATCATGGTCCAGAAACCAGATCCCCAGCCTAGAGCATCCCTTGAAGGTTCCGGGAGCATCTCAGGCTGGCCACCTGGCTGCTTCCCTGGACCCATGTCAGGCTGACATGCTGCTCAGCACATGCATGGCTGCCAGCCACCTCACATTTCATGTCCTCTTTCTCTTTTTTCACTGTGTTTTCAAGATTAATTTCTCCATTTCTCAATGAAGAGCTATTTATTAAGCACTGAACTGAGCTTTAAAATGGATACAAGCAGAGGCAGATTGACTGTGATGTTAATGAAGCTACAAGGTTCACGGTCACAGGAGTTCTGTAAAATTTGCAAAAGTAAAATATTTTAACTGAAATCAATTCAGACTATTTCTTCTTCTCTGACTTCTGCTTCACCACACTCACTCTTGTGCGGGTTGGCTTGGAGTGGCCAGAGCATTTGGGAATTCTGCTGAGGCAAAGGTGAGTTGGAGATAAATCTGGTCTGGATTTAACAGGATATATTTTTATGGTTCACAGTCACCTCTGCGTATTATGATTAAGTTATTGCAAGTTACTGTGGTGTAGGAATTTCTTCTATAAATACTCCTGGAAACTGTTGTGCCAACTCATCCATCATCGTGATGTGAAGGCACACAGCCAGGTGTTATATCATGATACAAATGTGCCATGCAGAGTCTTGCCTGTGAATCTATGGAAAATGGAGAGTCACGGAGGTTTGAGATTATGGAAGCAGAAGCAGGTCTACCAATCAGCAAACATGTAAAATTGTAAGCAGAGATTTCAGTTCTCGTGGATGTCTCATCAAAAAGGAAGTTCTCGCAGCATCTGTAGGGCACAAACTTCTAGTAGTCCTATAAATAGCAAGTGTGTCTCTCCCTGTGTGAGTTGATACGTTGTTTATACGTTCCAACTATTTAATTTAAAGTTGAAAAAGAATGTTTTTGATCAACCGTGTCAGAGGAAAGACTGAATTATCCTCCTATTGTTTTTCTATAAAATTATTGTCATGTGACGAGACGATCAAAGAGTATGTAGGCAAAAAAAGGGTGGGGAAAACAGTATTATAGAGGTATGCCAGGCAGTTAGTTAATAAAAACAGCATGGGATTTTTCTGGATTTTTGTCAGTGTTTGTGGTATTTTTTAAATTATCATTTATTTTTCTTTCTATCCTAATTCTGAATATTCAATTTTCTTAAATGAGGTCCCCGGAGTTGCTAAGCTTCAAGCCCCAGGAAACTGGGTCAGCTCTTAGGTACCGGTACAGATGATGTGCTTCTGCTTATTCAGGAGCTTACGACAGACGTTAAATGAGTCCCACGTAGAAAAAAGGTAGGGAAAGAGGTGAAGAAATGATTAGAACACATTTGACACTCCCTCCATCTACTGATACCCCCCACGCCCCTCTTCGATCCAAAAAATAATCTCCAACAAATTGGACTCTCGACATTTATGCTCTTGAGGGAAATAAAGGGGCTGAGTTGTGATGAAGAGCTGTAGATCAAATTCCATAGCTCTCTGCCTGCCCCTTTGCCATCACCTAGCTCTCTGCCTGCCCCTTTGCCATCACCTAGCTCTCTGCCTGCCCCTTTGCCATCACCTAGCTCTCTGCCTGCCCCTTTGCCATCACCGGAACAAAGAAAGCCAGCAAGCACGACAGGTGCTCAGCGTGACTCCTGAGCACGGTGGTGTCGTCCCAGGAATAGTGCCTACAGGTCCTAAGAGGGGACCGCTGACCTTCCTGGGTCCTTCGCTCCAAGGGCTGAGGACAGCGAGTTGGGGGCTGGAGGATCCTGAGGGCAGCCCCGGTGTGGCGTGAATGAATGGTCTCTCTGGAAACCCCGCATCCTTCCTTCCTGCCCTGCTCAGACCACAGTGATTATTCAACTTGCTTCCAACCTTTCAGGGAACCTTAGACTTGGGTGAAACAATTTACGCCAGAATTTGAACTACAGATTGAGTCCCATGCCGCACACGCCCACCCTTCAATCCCGCACAGCGCTGTTTGCAAAGGATCCATCAAACGGGAACAGCTCACCACCAACTGACCATCGACTGTGGTTACCGTGCCATAAAACAAAATGAATCACATCCTGGTTTTCCTACAAAAGTTAACCAGAAATGTACAGGAATTAGAATCGGAACAGTACGTTCAGCAGCCAGCAATTAATCATTTACTACAGGGTGAGTGACCTTTTCATTGGAGGTAACAGATATAATTAAACAGCCTCTTGCAGAGGGGTGTTGAAACTGAAATTTTCTAGGCCTGACTCATGGCTCTTCCACCTGGTTCCTGGCCACTCCCAACCTGATGGGGAGAGCAGGTTGCCTCCTCTCATAACAAATTCTGGGAAATCCCTGCCTCAGGCCTGCCTTGGAAACTGCTGCCAGTGTTTTCCTTTGTCACTTTTTGTTTGCATGTTGGGCCAGGGAAGCCTGCAAGCAGGTACTTGAACTGGATGGAAGGAAAGCTGTAGAGATCAAATACTACCCTCGACCCCAGGGGTGGGGCAGAGGCCTAAAAAAATGGCTGCAGCGCTCTCTAAAGCTGTCATTATGGTCTTGCTGGAGCCCCTGGAATCTTGTTTCCTTCCTGTTTCAAAGTTCGGGAGGTGCACCACCCAGGACAATTATTAAGGGCCGTAATGTCACAGTGAGGTGGGCCAGCCTTATGTTTTATGTTTCATGTGGGCTGCACCATCTTCAATATCATAAAGTCCACAGCAAGTTTGGCTTTGCAAATGCCTTTTTATACGTAGATAACTTCAGAGCCCCTGCTTTGGGGAGCCCCTGCCCCTACATCTCCTTATCCCCAGGCTTCCCTGGTGAAACGAGAGACTTAAAGATGATCAAGTTAATGACTCAGCTTAATTCAGACCCAATGTTTCTCTTAAGTCTAAAATCCTTTGAATCTGATGGGAGAGGAGAAGGAAGTGAAATGGGATAGTCTAAATAATTTGTAGTCAAAGGCAAGATTTATGCGGGGAATTACTACACAGAGCTTGGTTTTGAGTGTCTTTGGATCCTAGGAGCCAAATTCTCCCCCGGCTGCACACATGTGTCTCACATGGCTGTATGGGCACCAGGAGGTGGAGCAGTCTCCAGCCTCCCAGGGTGCAGGGAAGCCAAGCATACGAGGTCCCAAGGGACGGGGTCCTTGGCCCTGAGAGCCAGAGGAGGGTGAGACTGTTGGCATACAAGGCAACTAGCACATGGCTCTTCACCACCGAAAGAAAGACTTCGTGATGGCGGGGGAAGAGGCAAACTAAGAGGAAGCAGAACAGGAACCACAGATTCGGATAACACCTCCAGAGAGGTCAGGCCTGGGGGGCTCCAGGGTGTGCCTCAGACCCTTGTGTCTTGTCTGGCCCCTCCCTTTGCCAAACAGGCAGCCTGTAGAGTGGGACCATTTTGGGAGCCACAGGTAAGAATTAGAGTCTACTTAGGTCCCGCCCGGCTAAAATTAATTCTGAGAAGTTCAAAGACGGGAGCAGGAGAAAATTGAAATTCTAGCATCCTTTGCCACACACACATACATACCACACACACACAAACAGGCAAATACACACACACACACAAGCTGCTTTATGAAGCCAGGGGCAAACTGAATTCATGGAACACACCAGTAACAGTACCTGCCACATAGTAGATGCTATAGAAGTGCTGTTTGATCCCCTACTTTAACTATCAACACTTATTGCATCTTGACTTTGTTTTCAAAGAGCTGATTTGAACATTAAAAAGTAGCTAAGAAAATCACAGTCATATGCTTGTTTTTCTCAGTTACCACACCTGAGTAGGCCAAGCAATGAGCTAAAGGAGACCACCAGGTACCTGAGGTTAGACCCTGGTGGGTGGGGCGGGGGTGGGGCCCGCAGGGAGGGCAGCTGCAGACAGGGCCGTGGGAGGCCTGCCGAAGACAGGGATAAGCCTGGTTGACTGCTCCTATCCGAGGACTGCTGTTTGCCTGATTCTCCACTGAAGGGGAAAGAGCCAGAGAGATCTGAGACCCAAATCTGCACCACTCACCTGTGAGCTACCTCACTGTGAAAATTACTGAGTACCTCCAAGCCACTATTTCCTCTTTTACAAATGGATATGATGTAACCACCTCCTGGGAAGAAAGAGAAGGCTAAGTGACTATGTGCTGGTCAGCTGGCTTCTGCTTCCCACAATATTGGAAGTGTTCCATTAACCGGAGTTTCTAATGAAGCAAAAGAGATTCGGAAAGAAAGCCAAATCCGTGCCACGGAATGACATCCTACCAATCTACTCACAGTTAACTTGAGCATAAATGAACACATATATAATCAGGTACAATTAATATTCATACCTAACTAGAGACTAGATGGTCCTGCTGGTCTTTGTGACCCCTTCTCAGTGAGGGATCTCAGGAGAATTTTATCCAGGTGGACCTAACCCAAAGAAATACCTGCCCTGGTGCTTTCTCTGCCCTAGTCCTTTTAGGACCCTCTTCCATCTTCATCACGTGGCTATTTGAGTCTCTCGTCCTTCCTCATGTGCCCCACCAGTATCCAGCCCACACTCGTTTGCGTGGAACCATCCCTTCCATCTAAGACAAGTTTCCAATTGCGGCCAATTCTTAATGCTTTTAGTTCAGAGATTAAGAATCATCACCTTTATCTCTATTACAATTGCTGGTCCAAAATCCATTTTCTCTCAGTAAAATGAGAACAGTCTCATAGCGTTGTTAGAAGACACTTACTTTTACTCAGTTAGCAAATTCTTGCCACCTATATAGTAAAAATATTTTTAATGTTAGCTATCATCGTGCTTTTCTAAATTGGCCCCCAGAAGATGCCCTTCAAAATCACCTCCTGCACGTTCTCTGTACATCAGAAGATGGGTCCTCTGAATCATCCTGACTTTTGGCAGGGAGAAGACAACTTTCAAGTGAGGTTTACAAACAAACAAAACTAAGCAAAAACTAATTCCCTGATGATGCAAAAGTCATTTACTTTACGACTACTTCCTCAGTCCCACTTGAAACCTGTCCAAGTGTACTTTTGTTGTTTATTTATCCAGTGCTACTCAGGTAGGAGCTTTTAGGGAGTTAATTTACCTCCAAAGGGACAGCTCGGCATCTTTAGCCTACATTCATGATGGAACCAACACAATCTCGTTTTAACATGTTAACATTCTGCTTCTCTTTGGAATTACTTAAGTGCTAAGTTTAGGCGACACATAGAGGGCCAGATTCAGGGCGTCCTTGGAAATGGAAACTGGTAGAAATCAACAGGGCTTCTGTGCATTGAGCAGCCTCAAGCGTTGGTTTGTAAATACACTACTGCCCGGATTGTGACGTTTGGGATCAAATCCCAGACCTGAGTGCAACAATGTAAAGAAAGGGACACCCCCGTCGGTTGCAATGTAACTGGCCTGGCATGAGGTGGTGGGAGTGACTCCATGCCCAGGACAGAGCCTCTGTGCTCAGCAGATGGGGGCTCCACCCACCAGGAAGAAGCGCGTTCAGAACAAGGAGGATCGTTTCCAGGATTCTGCGTTAGTCCGGTCAAGGTCTCCCCTGGATTTTGCAGTTAGCTTTGTTTCGATTCTGTGCTCACTGAGAAACCTTCTGACTTTAGTCACCCCAGGCACCTTAATACCCAAAGGGGGGCCCTGGATCATGGAACTGAATTACCGGCATGGTAGCGCCTATCACTGTAGAGGAATACATGTGTTTTTGCAGCATAGAAATCCATTATCCGTGAGTTCAGCATGATTCAGTCCCTCCAGGTCTGGTAAGGTCCGGGTAGACTTGAAAAACAGAGGTTCTGTATCAGAGAGCTGAGAAGCAAACTCTCAATGTTTTCTTAAGTGCTGTGGTGTCTCAGATTCCTCAACTGTAAAGCAGGGGAAAATAATAGTACTTGCTTGGTATGGTTGCTGTGAGGCTTCATGATGTAATAGATGTACATTATATGCGTGTATGTATATGAAATGACTTAACATATTGAAGTACTGAGAATGGTGCCTGCTAGTCAGGGTGTCCTCAGAAGACCTCCCCCACTTCGAGCACGCTGCTAGAAGCAGCCAGCTGATGCGTCTCTGTCATAGGCGTCCTTACATGGTCTTCAAAGTACTCACCTCTTCCGGTCACTCCACTCAGAAAACTGGCAATTTCAAATAAAACTACACAGGCTCCATGGGTGTGTAACCTGTGTAGTCACAGAGGAGGGCCTATGCTTGGCTTAATGCTTGACTGTTACCATCATGAAGTTCGTAATAATTTTTCAGAACGGGACTTCACATTTTAATTTTGCACTGGGCCCTGCAAATGATGTAGCCGATCTTAGCTCCAGGTGACCAAGGACGAGCCGAGTGGCCTGCGTGAGCCTCTCCCTTTTCAAGTAACCTCATCCTCGTCCTATGGATGTTATGGAGATGATAGCGAGCGAAGTAGGATGAATAAAGACACAGACCCAGCCTTGAGAGTGAGCAGAGTGGAGGCTTCTCAAGTGTGTAGTGATGTGTCCAGGCTACAGGCAATGAGTCCTCTCTCAGGGGTCTCAGGAGGCTCAGGGAAAACTAAAAGAGACTCTGGGCGTGCATGCCACCCCCATCACCACCACCACCCATAAAAAATAACAAATGCACTTCGTAATTCCTTGTGAGATGACTTGAGTTACTCAGAGAGACAGAGAAATCAACCTGGCTTTCAGCACAGAGAGTACCCCCAGAGCAGCTGGCCACTGCTGGGAAAGTGGGCACATGATCATTTTGGCGGGGGGCCTCCCAATGGAGACTACTAAGGCGGGGCGGCGGGGGGGTGGCGGGAGGAGGAAATGACTGCTTCAGACAAGCAGCTGAAGCCAGGTAGCCTCGCAGGTGACGTCGTGTCAACCACAGGAAGCCCAGGGGTACCCCCCAGTGAACCGGGAGCCGGCTGAGTGTCCCTACAAGATTCTCCCAGGAACTGCCTACTTGGGTGGGATCTTCACTAAATTCAGTAACGGGAGTTAGAGGCAGAGTATTTTAAGGCCGTATGGGAAACCGTCCCTCCTCTGAGTTTCTAAGATGGAGTGGTTCAAGGAGAAACGGAGTCTGCAAATAGTCCCATTTTTCTCATACTGGTGGAATCTGTTCATGCAGTGAGTCTGACTTTGACACTGGAGGACAGGACCTGGTAGCCATGAAATCACTTCTCCATCCCCAGGGTAGTTCCTATCGTCTTCTGGTTTCCCCACCCGTGGCTCTGAAGGACCATGTAATTTACCAACAATCACCAGCAGCACAGACGAGTGGACAAGCTTTCTGAAATGCTGCCTCAAATCCCCTTGCAGAGAAATCCATCTAAATGCCCCCGTGCTCAATGGCTCACTTCCTTCTGATTTTAGAATCTAGAAATGCAGCGCAAGACATTTCTAAGCTGGGAATCTTCCATCCTGGGGCAGGAGAGCAGCAGCCCCAGAGAAAATAATTTTCAAGACTGCAGAGAAAACAATGGCTGGAAATATGTTTGTGAATTGCCAGCTCTTCCCATAGCCACTTACATAAGAGCTCGTGCTGAGACAGGCCGTCCTGCCCAGACTCAGGATCAGGAATTATGCTCCTTGGGATGATGACAGAAACAATGTGGGAACCACAGGGCTACGGCCAGTGACGCAGTCCAGGAAGGAAAACTGAGTGGTATGTGGCGATTAGTCTGCTCACAATGCCGGGACGGTTTCCTTGGGTGTTTTCAAGCTTGCGGGTGGTGGCACAGTCTGCAGGAGGGGAAAGGCTCTGTGAGTAAGATATGGCCAAAGAATAGTTCCTCGTTTTCCCATTTTGAAGATAAAACAATGGACAGAACAGTGTGTGAGCTGAAGGGCAGAGTCAAAAGTTCAGGTATCTTCTGACCTTTCAGATCCATTCGGAGTTTCTGAAAGCTACATAAATAAACACTGCATCCAAATCTGGGAGCACTTAAGAAGTTTGGACAACACTGTGTACATTTTGTTCAACTGTTTACTGCAAAAAAAATTATATATAAAAATATATATATAAAGCCATTCTTGACAAAATAAACATGGAAAACTAACTCTGCCAGGAAAAAAAAATGCAAAAGCCTTAGATTATGTTTAAGAATCCAAAGGGACAAATTGCCCTCCCCCACGGTGATACTGAAAAGCAGATGTGAGGGCCAAGTTGCAGACCTATAATCAAGCCTGAGAAGCGGTCATGAGGCAGTCTAAACTATCCTCATTAGGCTCCCTCTCAGGGAGACGCCACAGCCTCTTTGTACAGACCGTTACAGGCTTTAAATATATATCAAAAAAAAATTTTTTCCATATGTTTTAACTTGATGTGTAGTTTAACATGGGCCCTCTCACCTTGTTCCTTCCTTAATAGCCTTCATGAGTAATTGTCCACTTTGCTGCCTGCCATTCCTACCTGGGTGTGCATTTTTCTTCTACCAGACACACCTAATTCTTAGCGTCTGTCATCACGAATAAGGTTTCTGCTTGGTGCTTTGGAATGACAAGTTGAAACGAGCACAGACTAACACTCATAGGAGATATTCAGTCAGCATCTTGTTGGTGGAGTCATGTTTCTCTCTCCTTACTTCTAGACTTTTCTCTCGCTTCCCTCCCCTTTCCCTTGGGCTTAACAGTGAATCTACTGAGTACTCTCTAAAGCTCTGATTTACACCAAACAAATAGTACCATTTCCATAAAGTAGAAAAACACTCCCTTTGGGATCCCAAGGTTGGCTTGAATCTGTGTGAGTTTAGGGCTATGATTTATTTTAAGCAAGTTGAGGTCCAAAAGGACCAAAGGGAGAGGGACCGCGTGAATCACCCATGGGTCCCACCTCACTGGGCTTCACACAAGAACCTTTATTTCTCACCTGCGTGATTTTCCACTCTTTCTTTCTACTCATTCTTCCCCAAACCCTCATGGACAGGTTGGACTCTGAGACGAATCGTTTCTGATCTTTAGTTTACTTTTCAGAGTCTCTAAAAAACAGGAAAACTGAGAAAAGTCCCAAATGATTTAGAACGCATGGGTTACAGATGGAAGAAACACATCTCGAGCCAGTTTAAGCCTAAAGAGAAATTTATTTGTTCATATAACCAAACCATAAAAAAGGATTGTTGGATTGAGGGACCTGAAAACACCCTGAGGATACTCACTCTCTCTTCTTTTCACTCCTGGATGATGCCATTTTCCCAGATGAGCTTCTCCAGGAGGTGGGGATGTGGCCATGGGCAAATCTCACCTCCTCACAGCTCAGGATCTGAGCAGATGGGCATTTCCTCCCCCTCCTCCCATGGATTAGAAAACAATCCCCGAGTGATGATGCTGATTGGCCCAGCCACAATGACTAAGCAAGGGAGGTATGTGATTGGCTCTCCTGGGTCATGTGTCCCATGTGACCAGGAGACAGGGTCTGTTACCAAAAGAGGTGGGGGAGGGGTGCTAGGCAGATTAAACAACAGCCACTACAGCATATGAGGACAGGAGAGCCCTGTGAAACCAAATCCACTGGCAGATGACTCCTCCCTGGGCTCTTCTTCCCTTCCTCACAGTCCCATCAGTGAAGATTAAATACTACATGTGGTCTAGGGAGGTGTCAGACTCTCCATGTGAAGATAGAACAACAGTCAAAATCCTACCATCCTGATAGAGAAAAGATCAGGGGGGATAGTTTGCCTGATTTTCCCACCAACTCCAAGAATTAATTAGAAATAAAATTTGAGGTTCACAGAAAATCATAAACACAGGGATTTGGAGAATACCTAAGGGAATCTAGATGATTTTCTACCTCTGGCCAGAGCTCCACAAAGCAGCGTGATGGTGGTTGGTCAAAGGTCTTACAGAGGACTTTGCATTAGGTGTGAGGTCAGGCAAGGAACCTCTTAAGGCCCTTTGTTTCGACTCTGAGAGGCCAGGAGTCTATGAAAACATCCTGACCCAAGATTTGTTGATTCCATCCTTAAATTGTCGAAGACATTCCCTTCCTTGCCCTACTCTTTCTTACTGATTTTAATGACCAACAGGCCTTGAAGTCAGGAATTCCATCTACATGTCTCATGTAAACTCCCTCCTCTGGTAAAGTAAGCCCACACCCTTGAAGCCTAGAAATTCTCAGGCCCTTAGAAACTAGAGAGGTCTTCCCTTGGTTCTCATCCCATTTTCGCCAACATTTGGAGGCTTCTTTTCTATAAATTTTGGCATTTTCCTTTCCTTTGTGTCTTGACCATTAACCAGATCATGGCTCAGAAGAGAAGCCTCATCTAGGATATCTTCAAACTAACTTTTTCTGGTCACAGATAATTAGAGAAATTAAGAAAACACGACAGAGAGTTGGCCTTTGTTCTCATTTCTCTGTTCCTTTCCTGGGGTTGGCAGAATAAGGACCTCCCCCAAAGATGTTCACCTCCTAATCCAGGGAACGTGAGAATATCTTGCTTTACATAGCAAAGAGGTATTAAGGTTGCTATTAAACTGAACTTAGGATAGGAAGAGTATCCCGGTGGGCCCACTGTAACCACAGTGGTCCTTAATAGTGAAAGAGGGAGGCAGGAGAGGAGGCAGGAGTGATGCAGGGCGAGAAAGACTCAACACACCGTTGCTGGCTTGAAAGATGGATGAAAGGGGCCATGAGCCAAGGAATGCAGGCCACCTGTAGAAACTGGAAAAAGCAAGAAAACAGATTTTCCTTTGGAGCCTCCAGAAAGGAATGAAGCCGTGCAAGCACTTGGATTTTAGCAGTGAGACTGCTGAACCCATGTCAGACTTCTGACCTACGGAACTGTAAGATAATAAATGTGTGTTGTCTAAGCCACTAAATGTGCGTTGCTTTGTTAACAGCCATAATAAGAAACCAGTGCATTTCCTATTTCTTTCATGTGTGTCCTGAAACGGTAGGTTCTTTAGGATTCCAACTGCTGGACTGTATAGAGACAGGTTCGTTTAGTGGACAAGGAGAACAGATCTGACTCTGTTACGACTTCACCTAGTGGCTTTGGGTAAACCAGTTCCCCTGGTCCTCAGTTTCCACATCTGGAAGATGAGGTAGTTTTACTAAACGATCACAAAAGCCTTTCTCCTGTTAAGTTCAGAGATCTGATATAATTGCACTTTTCTTAATAGTGTAAAATGCTCCGGAAGCACCTGCCAACACCTGAGCTGTCCCCCAACCCCCAACCGTCTTCACTGCTCACAGCAGAGCTTTGGATACGGAGAGAAGGTCCATGTGATCACAGCTCTCTGGGGTCTCATGCACAGTGGTCTCATGCAGCAGTGGTCATAGCAGGCACAGCAGCTGCCCAGTTTGCAATCTGCCCTCAGGCAGGAAATATGTGGTGCCAAGGAAACACTGTTCAGGCTTAGGTGCTAGAATTCTCAAAACCCAAGTGGCCTCAGAAGTCCTGCTAACGGAGGGGAGACCTGTGTTGGTTTCGAAGGAGAGATGGGCTTTGGCTAAGGCTAGTCCATGCACCAGTAGCGGTGAGAGGAAAGGCCCAGAGTGAGCTGGGCATGGTGACTAGACCAGGCGGGTGGAGGGGGAAGTTTCATAGTTGGCATAAAGTCAGAAAGACATGTCAAAACCAAGCAGTGGGGGCCTTGAAAAATTCCAGGACAAGGACACGAAGACTGAGAGACCTCCTTGAGGGCCTATTGCACTTTGTACTACACTGTAGGCACAACGTTTAGTACAGGATTGGGCTCAACACAATAGGTGCTCAATATGTGTTGCATGAATGAATGAAGCATGAACACTTTTTGAGCAGGACACTGCTATAACCCAAGATGAAGTTAAGGAAGGTAAGTAGGACCTCACTATGCAAAACAGGTTGGAGGAGGTAGAGATGGAATGTCTGGATACCAGCCAAGAGTCTGCCAAACTGATTCAGACATAAGGGCCAAACCGGGCTGTTGGGCGGTGTGAACTGAACGGAGGAGACCCATGGGCCATTAGGACTTTCCCTAAACCATTCGAGCTGGGAGGATGTCACTTTCATTCATGCACATCTCCACAGAAGAAGCCCCACCACCTCGTGAATAAGAACAATGTAACAGCCCAGACGGGCCAGCACGCACTGCACAAAATCCTCAGGCTGCAATTTAAGCATCACCAACCCACATCATGTTCTCAGTGGAAATGACCACTAATCTCCTCACAATTATTCTCCCTGTAATCAAAGCTGGTTCTTAGTACACCCTTGCCTTCCCTAGACTCAACAACTCTAATTCCCCTAACTGCTTTCAGAGGTCCATTCACCGGATCTTCTAATTATTTATATTTTTCTCCTCTGAGTCCTCTCCAATTTCCCTCTCCCTGAAGCCATTTACCTGAATCTTGCTTGAGTCTCACTCCTCTGATGGGACTGCTTTTCCTCTAAGTAGTTGACAAGAGGGAGACTTGCTCTCATGCGAGCATCACAGTTAAGTTCCAAGTCCAGCCAGCCAAGGACTCAGACTGTCCTTGCCTGGAGGAGTCCCCATAGGAATCAGCAAGGAGCACACGTCCAGACAGTGTCTGGCCTCAGATCCCGGGGCGGGATGGGATCTCGCCATCCTCTTCCTCTTCATCATCCTCCCTAAGCTTCCCTATCTTTGTATTAACCAAAGTCCATGCTGGCAGGGACAGAAGTGTAATTGATGGCCTTGAGGGATATCAAAGTGCCATTGAGCAAACCCAAAGCTCGACAGCCGTGCAGGTGCTTCCTGCAGCAGGGAGGGAAAGAAGTGTCTTTAGAAAGCCCTAAATAACTCTAGGCACGGATGTCAGCTTGACAAATGACTCTTAAGAAACAGCCCCGTTGTTCTCTGTCGTGTGAATCATCCCAGGCGGTGCCGGGGTGGGCGGTGAGGCCCAGCCATGAGTCCCACGTTGTCACTGGGGGCCACTCGTCGGCTCACTTCTCAGGAGGGATAGGAAGGCACTTGTATCGGTTCCCTTGGCCTCAGTCACTTTCACCTTGTTTTCCAGTGTTTTCTTTAGTGAATCCCGGATTTGTGCTGATTTGGTTTGAGGCGCATTCAGTGGAGAACGGGAACTGTGGGAATGCTCTCTCTCAGCTTCCGGCCATCTCTCTCCCTTTGATGTTGGGACCCAGCGCTTCTTGCAGTCAGAGTATCAGAGACCACAGCCTCCTCAGGACAAGACCCCCCTTCGTTTCCAAATCCTCAGTTCCTCAAAGAACTGGCTTGAGTGCTTGTCAAATGTTGCGTGGATGAATGAAAAGATCCCAAGACCAAAAGGCATGATAGGTAGATTCTGGTCTTGACTCTAAGAATATGTAGCTGGGACCTTGGTCATGTGCTCAAGGTCTCTGAGCCTTCACACCCTCATCTGTAAAATGAGAAGGCAAGCTCTTAGTTACCCTCAAACTCAGACCTGCAGAGGCTGATTGGGGCTTGCACTTGGCTCAGGGGAACAAAGGCAAGGCAAACATGAAGTAACGACAATTGTTTTGCACACCGAGCAGCAAGAGTAAACAACAACATGTTGAAATCCAGGTAAAATGTGCATAATAATTTCAATTAGTAGGTAGGCCTGGAGGGCCTCTCCAATGATACTAAATGCGGGTATTGTAAGTAGCACGTGGGCTGGTGTGTGGCCTTGGGCCTTTGCCCAACAAAACACAGCATGATCAGCCCCCCTGAACTTATTGGGTGCTCTTTACCAAAGTGTCCCAGCCACCAGACTATGACACGTACATCAATTCTTCGGCTTATGGTGTTTCTTCTGTGAAACCGCACAGCGAACCCATTGTCTGGGGAAGGATGTCCCACCAACAGAGGCAATTTTGTGCATGTGAGTTGTGCAGAGGAGCCTACACAAGATGGGGTGGGTGGTTTGTAATGAGATCCTGGGTGTGCCCTGAGGAGACTGGCCAGTGTGTCCCAACACAGAGCCTGTTTCTCAAAGCGGTTATCATCTGATTGATTTCCCCAGGCCAGTAGATGTGCTCTGGGTTTTAATGCCCTTGGTTTCCATCAATGACAGCTTTGTTAGTATTAACAGAAAGCAAGACAAATTCATTTGAAATCAAGGACTCATAGACGCCTGAATATTCTTCTCTGAGTTGAAAATGGTTACGACCTTGAGAAAGAAGAGTTGAGTGAAATTGGCTTACTTATGGAAAGGCATTTTAGCAACTGGAATTAATGATCACAAAAGTTTTCAGAAGTTTAAACAACCCCAGTTTCCTCCGGGAGTCATTTTTGGTTCTTACATGCAGATTACTGATGGCCCTGACCACCGAGGTGGTTGGGGCTGGTAGAAGTTGGTTAGTTAGGATTCTGGCTTACCCTTCATTTTGCTTTTCCTTTGTGTAAAGCATCTAGTCACTCTCACACCTCGGCTTGGCTTGGCTTAGGCAGGGGCTATGGTCTGGTTGTGTCCCTGCCAAAATTCATATGTTGAAATCCTAGATCCCGAGGATGATGGTATTAGGAGGGAGGGCTTTGGGGAGGTGCTTAGGTCACAAGGGTGGAGCCCTCATGAATGGGATTAGTGTTCTTATAAAAGAGACCCCACAGCACTCCCGAGCCCCCTCCACCACGTGAGGATGCAATGAGAAGTCTGTGACCCAGAAGAGAGCCCTCACGGGAACCTGCCCATGCTGGCACCTGATCTCAGATGGTCAGCCTCCAGAACTGTGAGCCATAAATGTTTGTTGTTTATAAGCCGCTCAATCTGTGGTATTTGGTCATAGCAGCCCGAACAGACTCAGACAGCAGGTCGGACAGGAAGGGGCTTTGTTTCAGCTGTGGATCTTTGTCAGAGTCTGGTATCCTCTGGGGGAATAGACAGACCTTCCTGCAGAACTGAGAAAAATACAAGGAAAAAGAGATGCTCTTACACTCAGACGTCAACACCTGCACACACCTGCACAAATACAAAGACACACACAAGGGCACGCACGAGTGTGCCTCCATCACTTATTAGCTGGTGAGCCCGCTTAAGTTAATTAACCTTTTCTGAGCCTTGGTTTTCTTGTTTATGAAATGAGGAAAATAAAAGGACCAAATCGTAGTGTCGTTGTTAGGATTAATAGAAATAATATCTGTAAAGCACTTAGCACATCGCCTGGAATATTCTAAGTGCTCAATAACCGATCAACAACAGTAATACTACTAATAATAAAAATCTCCTCTTTCCTAACAAAAAATCTTCAGCCCCTCAGCACCCTGTAGAAGATCAGAGGTGATTTCGTTTGGGGTTTTCCGTAGGGTTCACTATAAAGCAGAAGAACAATGTAAGTTAGAGGCTATCCATATCTATTGTTGCCAATAAGAATTCCTGGAATAGAAACCATCTACAGCTACCTAAGTTTGAGGGGACTTGCCTTCTCATTTTATAGATGAGGATATGGGGGCAGGGACATGGAGCCCCTGGCCTAAGTTTCTAAGACCCAAAACTAGCTATCATGACTCTTGGACTTGGGATGTTTTCACTTACCCATTCATCATTTGGCAGGCACGTAAATAAGCCAGTTCTCTGGGGAACCGGGCATAGGAAGAGGAAAGGCACCTCTGCCCTCAGGAGCCCACAGTCTTTGTTGCTATGATTGCAAAAGGAGCATATGGGGAGCTGACATCAGAGGGAGGGCGACGTCCAGATGCTTAGAGAGAGCATCTCCATGGCTCCCGTTCTCGGCTGAATGCAGCTTAAACCAAATCGGCACAAATCCAGGAAAGCAACCTGCACTGTGCATAGGACTGAACCAAGGCGTTCACACTGAGAGCTTGGCTTCAGGCCTTCGTCCCTTCTGAGTCCCTCTCTGTCTCTCGGATTATAGTGAAGTTTTTGCTCTATGGGGCAAAGAGTCTGAATCAGCAAGGGACCAAGAGTTTCATAATCTTAAAAAAGAGCCAATATTTCTCAAACACCCTCTCACTCATACCTGTTTGAGGGGAAACGAGAGAGACGTCAATATCTGTTACTCTGGAACTCACAGTGTAAAGTCAGTTTACTAAAACAAACTCCCACCACAAAGATCCAGCCACCGGGCTAGAGGTGTGAATTTTCACGCCTGGGGCTTCCGAAGGTAAGGATGTCCTGCTGAACATGAGATCTGCAGTTTGGGAGTCGCCCCCTGTCTCAAGCACCAGCTCCCTGGACACAGGGATCTGCATTGGGTTTGTTCACTGCTGCACCTCCCGTGCCTAGAAGAGTGGCCAGGCTTTGTAGTGAATAAATCGTTATTGAACACATTTATTGAACGAGTTTGGGTGAGTTACTTGCCTCCTCTGTGCCCAGGTCTTCATCTTGAAAAGGATATAGAATTGCTGTGAGAATGATTGGTTTCATCGTGTAAACCTCTTGAAAACAGGACTGATTACTGTTAAATATTTCTGGGCATACAACTTCCCGTCAATGGTGCTTTTCCTATGTTCTCATAGAGGATTGTCAGATATTCAGCAATTTAACAGCTTTATCTTATCATTATTTCAGTCAAATGATGCTATCAGAAAAGTCCTGAAAGGTTGGGGTTGTTGGTGTTTGTTTATTGTTTGGCTTGATTTTTTTTTGTTGTTAAGAAGTCAGATATGCACAGGGTGCCTTGGTTTTAACCCCATTATTTTACATGAAGTGTGATGTTTGTGTTCAGATTCAGTTGTGATACCAAAGGAGCTAGTTACATTTGGACACTTGATCCCCTTCCTACAAAACGAGGACATGCCACCTCCCACACACTAATGATTCCCTAGAAGCAAGCACTTCATGGAAAGAAGGCCTCCAAGAGCTTTCCAGATGGTGAGCTGATCATGCCAATCTCCTGAGGTCATAGATCAGGCCTCTCACCTACACCGCTCCAAAAACTTCAGCTCAGACACAAATGAAGTAAATATGGTCTAACGTTAATCAAAAACAAGCAAATATACCTGAAACTAACACACACTGTAAATCGGCTCTACTTCAATAAAAAATTAAATTAAAAAAGAAAACAAACAAACAAGCAAAACAACTAGCAAAATGTGTGAATACCTTAAAACTAAGGTATTGGAGCAACTTATGGACATGAATTCGTCAAGTCTTACAAAATAGTGTAAAGGCAAGAGGCATCACATTTATTTTATCAAAAAGAAGAACAGAAAAAGTAATTGAGAACCAGAAATGGAATGCAGGCCCTGGCTCCTGGATCCCTGCCTGGGGTAACAGCACACCCACCCAAAGTTTCCTATAAAAGCCCAATACATTGAGAAAATAGTCATTCCCATATCCTACTGCTGAATAGTGCTATGGCTTGAGACATTGTATTAATAATAATAAATATTTGCACACAGAGCAGTAAGCAGAAATAGTGTGGATTTTGGAGTCTGAAAGACTTAACTTTAAATACCAGCAGTGTGATTTTTACCAAATCACTTATGCAATCTGAGCAGCAGTTGTGTCCTCTGTAAAATAAGGTCAAGGATAGCAACCCAGCAGTGTTGTTACAAAAGTGATAAATGTTATCAGTAAGCTTCCAGCAGATGGCTTGTTTATAAACTGTGCTTAACAAAAGATGGTGATTGCTGATGACATAGAGTTGATGATGAGGGTGATAATCTTCCCTGTTCAGAGAACACAGTCTCAAGCTAAACAAACACTTTGCCTTTCCCCCAGGAATGTTAGTACTTAAGAAAACTTGAGGTGCTAAGATTTTACAGCTTATCAGGTCAGCTTTTCAGAGGGACAAATGTATAGGAACTTAATTTGCTGTATTCACTTGACCATACCTTTAAATGGTCCACACTGAATATTCCCATCTAAAACAGGGCTTTCCTTTCCCACCAGCTTGAGACCACAGACACACACATACACACGCACATACCCCGGCAATTCATTTCTCATTTTGGTTTGGGATGGAGCCAGTTGGTGAAAGGGTTCGGAGCGTGTTTCTTGCCTCTTTGTTCTCAAGCATTTTCTGGGGCTTCCTGGCAGCTCTTGGGTCTGCAGCAAGGAGCAAAGCCCTCCAGGATTGCAAAACCAAGACAAATCCTGGACTCCGACCATTGCCTGGGGCTGGTGTAGAGCAGCTGAAAGCCTGTCCCCTCCCACCCCAAACTCCTGCCCAGAGCTCTGAGCAAACACAGGGCAGGAGCCGAGCATTTGGCCTCCTAGGGCTTGTTCTTACTGGTGTTGTTTTGGAGCCGGCTGTGCTGTCTCTCGACACACCCCACACAGGACCTTTCCCCTTGATACTGACTGGGAAAGACTGTGGAGCCTTGGTTGCCTGGTCTCCAACAAGCGGTTCTTTGGGGGAATGCACTTGTGTGTGTGTGTGTGTGTGTGTGTGTGTGTGAAGCCCCTCATACTTGGTCTTCGATAATGACACATCTGATTATCGACACTGCAGATGTCCTGGCTCTGGGAGGCCCATGGGTCTCTTTCCAAATAGATGACCTTAGCACCAGTCCAGCCCCCAGGCCTGATCCACTAAGGAGTCTTACTCTAAGCCTGGAAGTGAAAAAAAAACGTTCACCCGGGCTGAGCCACCCTTCCCCAGCCATCCCCACCCCCTGCCAGCACTGTACCCTTGAACGCATGTGGGATGGATGTGTTAAAAGGCAATAAATACAACTCAGTGGTCCACAGCATCACCTTTAGCCTTTAGCAGACAAGGTCCAAATCTGGCTTTGCCATTTTGGGGGAGCCCTGTGACCTTGAGCCTCATGGGTAACCTCTCTTTGCCCCAGTTTTCCTCAGATGTAAAGTAAGGATATTAACGCCTACTTTGCAGTGCTGATAGGAAGATTAAATGAGACGGCAGGTGTAGAACCTGATTGCAAAATGCTGCTGGTGGCTCTGCTCTCCTTCGGCACACACCCAGTGGCTGGGGTCTGTCTCAGTGAGCTCCCAGCAACTCCCCCAAGAGTTCAGATGTAGCAAGAGGGAATTAACATGGGTTTCTGTGGGACTTGTGATGCCGCTGGTACCTTTCCAGCTTTGAGCATGGTGACATTGATCCAATAGTTAATCACTGAAAAACTGTATCCTAAATGCCAGGCATTGTTGAGGTGTTAAGTCTACAGCAATGAAAGTTGTAGACACAGGACAGGGAGAGAGGGAGATACGTGTCCGGGTGTGGACAGCATTCAGGGTGATTGGAGCTGGAGAGGTAAAGTGCCTGAAGCATCTGAGAAGGGGTGACCGTGGAGAAGGGGCTTGAAGAATGAAGAGGGACTTACCCAGAAGAGCAAATGAGGAAGGGATTCTAGACGGAGTGAATATGCAAAGGTACAAAAAAACAGCCTAGCAGATGCCACGTTTGGAGAAGTGTCGCTAGTTCTCTGTGTTTGGAACGCAATGGGGAGGGATTCTTCTGGAAAGACAGGATGGTGGTTGATCTGTTCTGCTGCTGTGGCAGTCTGGCCTCAGCCACTCAGTGACCCACCAATGAGATGGTCCACTTGGCGTGTCACCCACCCTCAAAGCCTCCCTCACCCCCAGCTCCGGAGGCAAGAAGACAGTCATGGGGCAATGGTCAAGTCTTAACTCGATATAAAGGATTCTCTCAGCTCCTGTTCTGCTATGTAAACTTCGAGGTCAGTTTCTTCATCTAAAACTGAAATTGGGGTGTTGGTGACTTTTCTTCCTTTTAAAAGAACTTCATGCAAATCTCAGTTTCTCATCACCCACTGGTGATGAGAAAAATATTTGTGGGCATTGTTTAGCTAAGCGGCTGTTTAACCTACCCTTCTAGAAGATCACGTAAAGCCATTTGGTAGAAGTCAGTTCGACCTTTCACACGTGGTAATGAACATCTTGAATGGATTTTTCCCTTTCCTCGTGGTCCCATGTGACTTTTCCGTGTCACGCTCTGCTCCCTCCTGTAGGCTGATGAGCTATCGAATGTGAACGGTTGCTTCCACTTCTGATTCCTCCGAGAAGGGATCTTGCGTTACAGCTCAGCCCAGCCCTCGTCCCCCATCCTTCTCTCCCGAACCCCACCAAAAAACAGAAACAAAAAAGAAAAACAGCAGCTGAAATCTATCAGAGCCTTCAGGGAAGAGTTGACAGAGCTATTACATCATCTGACGCGTCAACGAGAGGGGCCTGACACAGGTGGCTTCTCTCCATTCTGGTCCTAGAAAGGCATTATCTATATTCGGTCAGCAGTGACATTCCTTTAGTGCCCAATCTGACCTCTGCATCTTCCGAAATCACATCTTGACTTCCTGAAGTCTTAGTAGCCAGCAGTGTTTCCTACACAAGCTGGCTGAAAATTGCCCATCAGAAAGTCTTCAGGGCTTTGAGGAATCCATGGAATCGAAATGACAATTCCACTCTTCACATAAGGAGACTGAGCCACAGTAAACAGGCAGACATGTTTCAGGTCCAGAGACACTCCCCTGCAGAAAAGAAGAAAACATTTAGTGCCCTTATTTATGACCCGAGATCCTGGAGCGTCTTTCTCCAAGGCCACCTCAGAAATGCAGCACACGTAGAGTCTGCAGAGAATCCTGGGAAGTGGGTAGGTGGTGGGAAAAGATAACATAAGTTACAGGAAAATATTTTGAACTACATGTACAAGCATTTTTTTTTTTAATCATCAACGTGCCACTGACACCATGGCAGTTTCACACCGAAACCTAGTCCTTCCACCAAGATAACAGTAGGAACATTTTTCACAGGAGAAAGCGAAAGTTTCAAGAAGAAAATGCCTTTTTAAACACTAACCGGCTGAAAGAGGCTTTTCTGCTTCCAATTCTCCAAACTTTCGCAGAAGTTCTCCCATATTTGAGTGGTTGCCTCCTGACCCATGATCGTCCTCCCTGCTTTTATTTAAGTAATTTATTAAACACCCACCGTGTTCTGGGAACCCGCCATCACATAAACAATGACACAGACAGCTCTTTAGAAAACAGACTCAGCCTGTCCTAAAGGGGCAAACGCAACGAAAAGAACTCATTCTGACTAAACTGTTGTAGGAACAATGGTGCAACCGGTTCGCTTTCTTCCATGCAATTTTCCTTGGCTTTGAGGTCAGTGGACCCGACTCTAAACTCACTTCTGAGTAAAATGCACACACCTGGAGCCCGGGAAGGGTGGTGGAGAGAAAAGAAAGTCTCTGAGATCCACATCTGGGTCAACTGCGGGGAAACAGGGGACAGCGCCCACAGGCAGCGATGTCGTCCTGCCACTGACACGCAGCTGTAAGCCAGAGGTGGCCAGGAGAACACACACCTCCTTCTAATACGAAGACATCCTGGAGACAACCTCGGGAGTACCAAGAAACGGAGAGTGGAACCAGTTCTACCTGGTTCTTAAAACTAAGGAGTAGGAAACCGGCTGCCCTGGGTTACACATAAGGCTGAGCCAATGACTGTGTCCCGTGTCCCTCGTCCTGGAAATCCAGGGTGGGCCCTGAGGCAGACACTGTGGATGGACCCCCAGGAGCCCTGTCCCATCCCCTGCCCCCTCGCTGCCTTCCGCTGCAGAGGCCACAGCTTAGGGTTCCCTCTCCCTTGTAGCTAGACAGCCAGAGCACCCCGTTCTGGCCCATAGAATGAAGGAGAAGATTCCTGGATGCGGCCTCCAGAATCAGGTTTCCTTTCCTGAGCGGAAGGGACAGTCTCGGCCAGCAGGAGCCTGCCGTTCTGCTTTCTTTCTGCCTTGAACCCGCCTCTTGAAGTGCGGGTGAGGGGAGCAGTCTGGTAAGACAGAGTCCTTGACTTGTGGGGTCTGACGCTCTCTCCAGGTCCATAGTGGCAGGACTGAGTTGAATCGTACGACCCCCCAGCAGGTGTCTGAGAACGGCTTGGTATGGGGGAAAAAAAATCCCACTCTTTGGAACTGGGTACAGAATTAGATTCTCATTTTACTCATTTGTGAGAACAAGCCTGGGAAACCTCTCCCTTCCAGTGTTCAGATCGTTATGAGTCTATAATACGGGCATCCTCCTGCCCTCCTGATAAGCCACACTTATTTCCGAAGCCCTGCTGAACCTATCTGCAACTCCGACCCCATGGAGGTAGCAAGCTGGCGACCCAGAACATCTGCCTCTCCATCCTCCTTTCTGCCGGACAACACCTTCCCGATGCACCGGGAGCTTGAGTCCCAGCATCTTAGGGAGGCCTGGGGAGAACTCCCAACCACTAGGGAAAGGCCTTGAGGGTGTGGTGGGTGCCCCGAGGCCAGGTTTCCTCTGTGAAAACAGGGACAACGCTAAAATCTCCCCTATCCTACTTCCGGCCAAGGTGACGGAAGTCATGTGAGATAGGGTACCAGGAAATCACTTGTTAAATGGTAAACTTTTCATTATCTAGGGCTCAGCAATGCTCAGAGAGGCCTAAGTAAGCAGCTGATTCTATGCCTGGCCTGTCAAAAATTCACATGCAACTTATCACATGCAATGCAGAGACTCATTTCAAGGCAGGCCTATGCCACTCCACTATCTAAACTTTCTGGCCCATTCTTGTGAGGGCTCAGCCTTTATTCAAACAAGTAAACAAAATCCAAAGGCAACAAAACCACAACAAAGGGGCCAGGGGGTGTGCAGGGGAATTTACCTCCTCCGAGTGCAGTTGTTTCCACACCTGCATGTTCCCTACCCACCACCTTCCGGCCAACCTCACGGACTCTGGTGCGACAGCATTTAAAAAAACAAAGTAAGAAAGAAAAATGCTGTGTCCTCATCAATTACCTTTCCAGTGTGGTTTGTGGTTCATCCGTTTCTTTCAATGGAGTGTATATCAACACAGGCACTGATGTTTGCATCCCCATCCAAGAATCAAGTTGAAATTGCTTAAACTGAGGACTGCCCACAGAGCAGCGTCCCATTCTGATCTCCTCTCTCCCTTGTTTGGCTGGGATCTCAGACTAAAAGGTGCTTTAGCTCCTGAGCCCCACAGGGCACCTACTGTTTGGAGGTTGCAGCCTATGTCTGTCAGTTAGAATCGTTCAATGCAACTGAGTAGTCCTTTCAGAAGCCAAAGGCAAGCTGGCCATTTCCCCCTGTAAAACACTGCTCTGTCTTCTTTCCATTAGAAAAGCTACGCCCAGGGAGAATATCAAAATGATTTCATGCTGCTGGGTTCCAATACCGAGCTTTTCACCTGGAAAATAGTCTAACGGTTGGAGGCAGGAAACGTGAATCCCACCTCTCCGAGGGCAGGCTCCTCGCATAGGGAGCCGGGAGCTGTAACCACACTGAGGCTGGCTAAGCTTACAGTGGCGGAAGGAAACCCTTCTGTGGGATATAGCTTGATGTGTAGTGTGGGGCGTTACCGCCCCCCACTCCCTCACGTGACCTTGCTCTCCTGCTGTGCCACCTTCTCAGACAGGACACAGCCCCTGCCCCACAGAGGAACCAACCGTTCTCCACCCACACGCCTGTGCTTATTCAGGTCGCTCCTTGTTGAATGCCTGTTGCCTAATAGGAAGCTTTGGTCCTAGCTGATTATGAACCCATTTCCAGGAGGGGCACATCGTGAGTAGGAGAAAATACACACGGTGGTCAGTGCCCAGGCTCTACACCAACTGCCTGGATTCGATCTTAATTCTGCCTCTCACTCTCTCTGGAATGTCAGACAAATGTACTTTTCTTGTTCATTGCTTCAGCTCTTAATGCACGTGATGTTAGTACAGACCGCGCTGAGCTGTTGCGAGGGTTAGATGAGTTAATTTGTATTAAGCACTTAGGGCCGCGCCAGGCATATAGGAAACCCTCAATAAATGTCAGCTATTATTATTTTTTAAATGTGGAGAAAAGAGAACACTACCATTTTTTGAGCACCCCTCTAGGTCGGGCATAGCGCTGAGCACTTTACATTCGTAATTTAACCCTCATAGTTACTCAAGGAGATACAAATTATTATGTGCATTTTTACTGAGTGAGGAGGTTAAGAAGCTCACCCAGGGCACAACTCAAGTGAGTAGTACCCCTGGGGTGGGATTCGAACCCAGGTCTGTCTCATGTGAGATCCTATGTGTAGGCCTGTGTGAAGAAGGCCGTATTGTTTCGAGAGGATTGTAGCTGTAGAATTCCTGCAGTGAGCAGCAGTAAAGCAAACGGCACAGAAGGGTACTTATGTGAGGAGCATTGGCTGGGGGTTGTAAGAAGGCAGCTCAGTAACTAATGTAAGACAGGTAGCCTTTTTCTCAAATATACCTGAGGAAAGCATGGCAGACATCATACATTGGCCATCCCAGTGGCCCTTTCAGTCCCCTTCCCCTATCTCACAGAATCTCAATTCTACTAGAAAGATGATGCGTCCATCCCTAGGAAATGAATCATGGCCCTCTCATTCTCCTTTGCTAGATACTCACATTCCTGTTCTTGCTTATAGCCAGCTACCCAGTTCAGACCATGGGGATATAAGAAAACTTTTCTTGGGGGCTATAGGAAAAACTTTCCTTTCCAGAGCCTAATAAAGAGAAGGCCTTTTGCCCTTGCTGCTTCCTTTAAGCTTGGGATGCTCATGTGATGTCTGGACTGCAGCAGCCATCTTAAGGCCATGAGGCAGGAGAACAAAAAGCCATAAACCCTGAGGATGGCAAAGAAGGATGGAAAGAGCATGGAAGGATAACCAAGTAACTAAACAAACTCTGAGACCAGCTCCAAACTTCTTAAGTAAATAATAAATGTAATTATGAGTTCATGCACTGATAATATTTAATCAAGTATTCTGTTCCTAACTGAAACAGAAGGTAGCCTTGAAGGAAAGAAGCTAAAGCTTCGTCTGATCAGAATTAAAACGCCTCCATCTGCCCTCTCATGACACGTGGTCTTTACCTCATTCTGCCTGATGCTTTCAAGCCTAGTTGCTTGCATAATTTGCCTCTTCCCCTTTTCATAACCACTCCCACCCCCAATATCACCCATGATAAAGCTATTTGAAGGCAAGAAGTTTGAATAATATTTTTATCCACTGCCTCCTGCCCCCACCCTTACACCACTCTGTCCTGAATTGTCATGTCCATTGCAGGCGGAAAGACCAAAACACACACACACACACACACACACACATGCACACACGTGTGTACACGCACATACACACACACAGAACCATACGTGTTCATTGATCTGAAGCAGGAATCAGTGGGCTACCAGTGCTTAACCCTTATTCAAGGTCTAAACATGCCAGAAAGAAGAGGGAGACATGAAATTAAGTGGAAAGAGACCAAATGAAAGAAACTAAGAAGCAAAAGAAGTGGAAGAGAGAGAAAAGAAACCGACACAGTAGCTCAAGGGCTTGACATCAGTGAGATTTACTACACTAATATGCCAGGCTGCCTGCTGTAATTAGTTTCTGTAAAGCCATATCTCCTAGCCCAGATTCAATTAAATCATACAGTGTTTATTTGAGAGCTTTCTTATTACGTGATGGGAGGGCTGGCAGGGCCCCAAGCTCAGCTAACCCACCTGTCCCTTGCCTGGCACAATTTATGTGCCAGTCAAATGGTTTTCGGGTGGTCAGGCAGTGAGGGGACAAAGGGGTGAGTGTTTGTGCTGACAGAGATACAGAAAGATGCCACAGGAGACAGGTATGGCGCTGAATGATGTCATGCCCTTCATGACTTGAAAGGAAAACACGCACCAGAAATAGTTAACCCAGTGTTTGATCCTAACATTGGTTTATTTTTAAATCCTTTTGTGTGGAGGAGGCATAACCAGAGTGATGGTTTGTTTCTTAAAAATCATTTGCAAGAACAGGCTCTCAGTTTGTTAGAGAAGATGCTAATGGTATTGAAAAGAAAAGCATCCTATTCAGGAAACTCGTCTATTTCCTGGTCACTGTACAGAGGTGCTTTTGATGGAATGCACTTAATATGCCCCTCTCCATCTGCTTAGAATGAATGAACAGCCCTTCAAAATGCTCTCAGTGTAAGACACGTGTGCATGTGGGGAGGCTACTGGGAGGAGCTGAGAGTGTTGGTCAGAATGCGAAAACAGTAACTTCTGCATGACAGCACGCTCAGCTGCAAGGGAAATGTCTTCCTCCTGAAACTGAAATCAATATTAAATTAAATCTGTGTGCTTCATCTCCATGGGTAACTTCCCAACCTCCTTTCTTGGCCAATCACAATCCTTCATCAATCCACTTGTGTGGCTTTTCTTTTTTCCTGTGTTTTCTGCCAGCGGAGTGCATGTTCCCCTAGGAGAGAAACAGCATAATGCATCAGCTGCTCCCTGTTACTAACGAATTAGCAAGAAAATCATCTTTGAAAGCTAAGATCTGCAGGGAAGGAGAGTAAATGATAATGTTTTAACTCTTAAACCATCCATCTCCTGCTAGCCAGTTCTGTCGCCTGGGGCAAGACTGTTAGGCGAATCTTGACCTCAGGCAGAATCTGGTCTGAAATATTACTCTGCGTTTGTGAGGATGCTTCTCTCTCCTTGTTCTTGCTCTGATGACTGATTATTTGCTAGTGTCTTGATCTTCCAATTCCCTAATTTCACTTGCTTGAATCTTTCTAGGAGACAGTGGTGTTTTGTGGCGCTTCTATTTGAGAACATGACATAAAATAACAATTTTTAAAGCCCTCCAAGACTTGAAACAATGGAATGAAATTCAGTGCAATTTTCCCCCCAGGATTTTATTTTTTTCTTTTTAAATCATTGTTATTTTTCTGCCAGTGGGTGATCCTTACATTTCCAAAACTATCCTGAAACCCCAGCTTTGCTTCTTCCTTGGCTTAACTTCTGCTTCTTTACCCAGAAGCACGAATGCATCTCAGTTATAAAAAGATTCATAGTCAAAGGCAAACAAACAACCCACTGAGGAAATATGACATCACTTAAACTCTAGCAGAAGAATTTTGTTAAGTAAAAATGCACAACCTGTAGCACCCGAGGGAAAAACCCTTAACGTTATTAAGCCCCAGCTAGAAGGCAGACACCTTAAATTAACCCAGACAACAACCTGCAACGCAGTTGTACTTTCTAAGTGAAGAAGCTGGGATTCGGGAAGGTGAAGTCATTTGTCCAAAGTAGCCCAGTGACAAGCCAAGACTGAGCCCTTGTCAATGTAACTCCCAGATCTGACACATAGACATATTGTGGGCCATCCAACCAGAGCAACAGCTGATGTTAAGAGCCCTGGGAGGGGCTGACACGAATCAATGTCGAGATGTAAATTTCAACAGCACAGGACCATGAGTCTAGGCTGTGGACACCCAGCACAATGAACATCCTTGGTGACTACTGAATGTCACCCAGAAGAAGAAGGGGAGATTACCACCCCTAGGGGACAGACCAGCACTTACTATTTAATACTAAAATGGCATCTTCGGGCTTCCCTGGTGGCGCAGTGGTTGCGCGTCCGCCTGCCGATGCAGGGGAACCGGGTTCGCGCCCCGGTCTGGGGGGGATCCCACGTGCCGCGGGGCTGCTGGGCCCGTGAGCCATGGCCGCTGAGCCTGCGCGTCCGGAGCCTGTGCTCCGCAACGGGAGAGGCCGCAGCAGGGGGAGGTCCGCATACCACAAAAAAAAATAAATAAATAAAATAAAATAAAATAAAATAAAATAAAATAAAATAAAATGGCATCTTGCTTCATGTGGTCCTGTCCAATGGCACCAAAAGGTCTGAGGTGACTTAATAGTCCTTGCCTAGTCCTTTGAGTCTGTGATCCTAGGTCAAGAAACCTTTGACCTATATCCTCTTAGAAAACAAGAAATTGGGGCTATGACTAGAATAAGTCTGTCTACTTCATTATTTGACTTTGGAAGAAGCAGAAAATTCAAGTCTATGCCTGGTTCTCAGTTTGAGAAACACCCATATGTCAATTACACTTTGATTTTTCTCAAAATCAGCCTCACATGTCATTCCGGCACTGACCAGGGGACAGTCGATGTATTCCAGCACACTTAGCCCAGGGGAGGGTGACTCTTGCCCGTCTCCTGATTATGGTATTCTCTATTCCATCCCAAAGGGTGGTGCTGATTAAGAGCACAGACTCTGGAGCCAGACACCTGGGCTCCATTCCTGACTGTGGTGCCTTCTGGCTGTGTGACTTTGCACACATGTAGTATCATGTAGTATCTCTGTACTCCGGCTGTGAAATGAAGAAGAGATAAGAATGCCTTATCCTAGGTTGTTGTGAGGGTTCAATTAGATACTATCTGTGAACTTCTTAGAACAGTTAGTCAAGGCCCTATATATGATAGCTATTTCTAATATAATTGTTAACATTGCTCCTGATGAGATTTGGAAAAGGCAGCCTCCAGAAATCCTTCCTTAAACCCACCCAGCCCTTAAAAGGGCAGAAGGGATTGAGGAAGTCAAGACCCTAGGGCAGTTGCTCCGGAAGTCTAGGCTGTGCAGAAGAAAATGAGGAGCCCTGGACTGGACAATGGAATGAAATTCAGTGCAATTTTCCCCCCAGGATTTTCTGGGGGGAAACAATTTTCTGGGGGAACAATTCCGTCCATCACAGAACCTCCCTAGACCTCTGCTTTCACACCTGCTATGGGCTAAATTGTGTCCCACTAAAATCCATATGATAAAGCCCTAACCCCCAAAGTGATGGTATATGGACATAAGACTTTGGAGAGGTAATCAAGGTTAGATGAGGTCATGAGAGTGGGGCCCTCATGATAGGATTAGTGCCCTTGTAAGAAGAGGCACTAGAGATCTCTCTGTCTCTCTCCCTTCCATGTGAAAATACAGCCAGAAGATAGCCGTCTACAAGCCAGAAAGAGAGTTCTCACTAGACACCAAACATGCTGGCACCTTGATCTTGGACTTCTAGCCTCCAGAACTGTGAGAAAGTAAATTTCTGTTGTTCAAGCCCCCCGGCCTGTGGTATTTTGTTATGGCAGCTGAGCAGACTAAGACACCACCTGAATCTGAAAGCAGCAGATTTACAGCTCAGCTCCTTCCTCACATTCCTGGCAGAGAGACGGGTTTCCACATAAGCTGAGGCTCCTGCATAAGATTCCATTGCAGAAAGAGTTCCAAGGCTGATAATTATTTTAAAGCCACCATAATATATGATTGCAAATATCCCCGCCACACTAGCAGTGTTTCTGTGAAATGCATATATAAGAACTCTTAATTCCACTGGTCTTATAACAGAAGGTAGTTCTTACCACATAGAATTACATATAGTCGTTCACATAACTTAATTTTCCATAAAACTGATGTTTTTCCCTTTCTTTTTTTTTTTTTTTTTAAATTTTTTTTTTTTTTTTTTTTTTTTTTTTTTTTTTTTTTTGCGGTATGCGGGCCTCTCACTGTTGTGG
>NC_041226.1:23306772-23312704 GCF_002837175.3 Physeter macrocephalus | reverse complement strand
AGCGGCCATGGCTCACGGGCCCAGCCGCTCCGCGGCACGTGGGATCTTCCCGGACCGGGGCACAGAACCCGCGTCCCCTGCATCGGCAGGCGGATTCTCAACCACTGCGCCACCAGGAAAGCCCATTCCCTTTCTTATTTTATCAATTTGGTAGTAAATCTTCCTGAAACACACTACATACTTCACCTCCTTAAAAAAACATATGTGTCTCTATACATATATATTTAGCTTTTCTTGATGATGTAATTGGTGCCATTCTGAACACCAATAGAACAAGACCTTTGGTGGCTTCCAAGATATGCAATATTCTTTGCCTCCAGTATCACTTGGGGCTGGTAAATGACCCCAAGCTACGGGTATTTCTCAAACTGAGAACACAGGCACAGACTTGAAGTTTCTGTTTCTTCCCCTTTCCTATTAGATGTTATTCTCTGTGTTGAATGTGATCCGTTGCCCCAGAATCCTGCATATTACTTCAGTTCATATGGTTTTCAGGGAGAAGCCCTCAGAATGGCTTCATGTCAGTTACACAGGATAAAATGCACAGGCCCTGGGAGACTAGCTGTCTGTCCCCAGTGGCTTTTAAACCTGTCCTTGGCTCTAGTCTTGTACCTGGAGAGTTCCCCTCCCCGCCATGATGGGGTGCTGGCCGTCTAACTGCAAGCTATGGGCGCTGCTGCAGACGGACCTGCTCAGAGGGCCCGCAAGCACTCAGAGACCTCACAGCTGATGACACAGTGAGTAAGAAGCAGCTCATCGCCCACACTCTAAACATGAAACACTCGTGATGGACGTGACCAGGGTGAACCCCTGGGAGTGTGAAAACTAAATGCGGGAGCCCAGTACAAAAGAGGGTCCTGGCAATCAGAGCAGGCAGAGACATCTCTGTTGAAGTCACACGTCGAGGGCACGTAAAGAGCAATGAACAAATGTATTCTGAGGAGATGGAGAGATGGAGGGGTGACCCGAGGAGGCTCTGGGAAGCCTTGGGAACAACACGCCGTGGCTGCTACCCAAGCAGTGACGCAGCGCTCCTGGCTGGGACCCTTCCCGCACCAGAGTGGATACCGCTGCGGATCCTTTTCGCCGGCTTAACAAGGCCCTGTTCAGAAGAACTGTCTAAACGGTGGTCTCCATGACAACGGGCTGACTCGCAGAATGCCAGAGTCAGGAGGCAACAACCACGCCGGAAACAGACCTGTAATTTGTTCCTGATGCACACGAAGTGAGGCGCCCCAGGCAGGACAGCAAAGGAGAGGCGAGGGGCAATCCTCCAGAGCAGCTCTGTTCCCCCGCAGCCTTTTGCAGGGAAATCCGTCACCGTATTCCTTCACATACCTCCCCGGGGCTGATGGCGTTTCGCAGTTTGCCCTGGAGATGGCTTATACTTAGGGCTCCGACTTGATGTTTCTTCCCTGCTGTGAACATCAGAAAGATGGCCCCGCTGTGTCTCGACAGAGTCGAACGCTCATAAAATGTCCGTTGTTTCACCATCTCCTTCTCAGCCTCCAAGAGAACACTATGAATAGGGAAGCTACCTTATCTCCTTTTATTTTCATTTTGATTCCTGTACTTCTGTTTGGGGGAAAAAAAAAAATTTAAGTGCCTTTCGGTTGGAACAGAGAATTCATTCGGTGAGACTCTGTCTCAATTTCTCTCCTTCTTTCTCTAAAATTATTCACTTTGTTGCCCCGGAGGCATAAAATTCACAGCTCTCTCATGGCAGCGTTTCTTTTTTTCCTCTCTGTGGGCAAAATTGCATGGGGTTTTTAAAATTTTAAACATTGAGAAAAATGACCATTTCTTAAATCCAGTATTCTGTCATTCATCTTCTGTTTACTCAGCCTAGAGCCTCAAGGTCAGGTTAAAATTAAAATCACACTAAGTTGCTCTGGTTTGTTTTCCCAGTTCCAGGAATATCTTCTTAGTCGGCCCTTCATCAGGATGTGATTTTGAAACTACATTAAAACCAATCATTTATTTATCCATTCATTTAGTACATTCTATTGAGGGTCTTCCACTTGCAGACATTGTGCTGGGTGCTACATGCAGAGATGAACAGACACCATCTTTGCCCTTTCGGGGATCAAAATAAGGGGGCTGACCGAGAAAGCAATTATAGTACCTGGAAAATGCTGTGATATTTGCAACAGGTTCTGAGGGAGCGGAGGAGAAGCCCCCTAATTCAGGGCTGGGAGGAAAGGGAGAAAGGGATGTAAAAGGGAGAGGGAATAACCCAGGTAGTCCCCCAAGAGATGGAATTGTATGCCAAGCCAAGACCTAAGGGGCAAATGGGACTTAGAGCAGTTTGGTACCCAGAGAAGTGCCCACCTAGTTCAGGGAATGTTACACCGAGTCAAGGGCAATGAGTACGAAGTATTCTAAGAAGGAATAATATACACAGGGGCACAGAGGCATGACAGAGCACAGAACGTTTGAATCCTCGAGCCATGATGATGAGGAAGAACTTAGGAAGAGCTGCCCACAAGGTCACGGTTAGACCCTCCACCGAAGATGCCCGGGAGGGGCCACAATGCCAGACAAAGGAGCAGGTCATAGCCACAGCCATGGCCGAGAACTGTCCTTGAGGCAGACTTGTCATCCAGACTCCCCAAAAGCTGTCTTTCAGCTGCCTACATTTTGAGAGGGCGCTTGCATTTAATGCCAGGCAAAATCCAAGGAGTGTAAGTTGAGAGATGTCCACTGGAGAAATTTCTGTACTTTGCTGGTCTGACAGACGGCGACCCCCCGGGGCTGCTGTTTTTGGACATGGGGCCAAGTTGCCTGTGGGAAAGAGACGATGTGGTGTGACTGCTGAGTGCAGCGCAGAAGCTGTCCGTACACACGGGGTGGGGGGGGGGCTCCCCCAGGTGAGGAGCTTACAGTTCAAGTTTGAGCTTCAAGATAGTCACATAAATTAGAACCCAATATAAGGAAGAAGGCGTTTTCTCTATGTCACGTGAAAGAGCACCATTCAGGGCAATGTCAGTAGAAGGTGAGGGCCACTTGAGGGTGGGGCTCACACCCTTGGCCCACGTGTCCAAGGATGCTTTGAACTATCACCCACTGTATTTTCCCAGTGACTGTTTGTTGCACCCAACTCCACAGCTCATCTGCCATTAAAACCGGACCATGCTGTTGAGACAGACATCCCAGGAAGGGGATACGCCAACCGGAGTAAAGACACCATGGCTTCTGCTGTGAATTTCAAACTGTATTTCACGCTAAAGGCAACAGAATTTGCAAGACTGTTAAGAAAAAGTGGTTTTATCAGGACTCAAAATTTTGGGGGTTTTTGTGTTTTTTGCTATTGGTTTCTTTTTTTGTTTTTAACATACGAAGAACCAAAAGCTTGGTGAGCTGGCCGTACATAGAAAGGCATGAAGGAAGGAAGAGTGTGATGTGAGGGTGATTCCAACCTCACAGGAAGAAGAGGAGCCCAGATGGGACTATGGCTTCCCTCCCCCGGAACCTCCCATCCTCCCACACCAGACCTGTGGGCTCAGAACCATGTCAGGTGGTGCTGGACCGAAACTGCAGACCAGTCAACCGGGCTCAACAGTGGACTCATGCCGACCATGGAGGGGTCCATGAGGGGGGCCTCCCAGCGCCCTGCATTCCCCTGCAGGGGGCCGCCGAGCCCTCCGAGGAGAGCACGATCATCTGGGGTGCTGAGGGAAGCCCATCCCGGAGAAGGCAGGGAATGGGTAATACTTGAATAGATGAATAAATGGACAGATGGATGGATGGATGGATGAATAAATGGATAGATGGATAGACGGATGGACAGACGGACAGATGGCTTTGCATCAGAGTCAGAAACACAAGTCCAAAGAGAAAGCTGGGTCAGAAATAAAAGGTAACTGCGAGGTACTAAGGAGAAAAAGGTTGTCAGATGCCTTTCATTCAATGCTTTGCTCATTGCTGAGACCTAGAGTTATTGAAGCAGACAGCCCTATGGTAGCTCCCCTTGGAGAGGCAGGGGAGTGGGGAAGGGGTGGTCTAAAGGCATCTAACAAAGGAAGCTTCTAGTCACTTGACCGTTATTCTCTCCTAGTGAGGATAAAATTAATAGAGTATAAATGTATCTATTTTTATGTGACCCCTCTGCCATAATAACCATGGGTTGAGAGGACCATGAGACATATCATCTTCAAATCCAGAAAGCAGTGTTCCATGGAAAGCACCCAAACATAAAGTTCTTTTTAAAAAGGCTATTGTTGCTGTATCCTCCAAACCCTTACCTGTTATGACCTTCTGGATGTTTACCTAAAAACAAATACTAAGCTCTATTTACATCCACCCAGGAATTCCCAATTGTAAAGGTTGTACTAATGCTCTCCAAATCCCTAGTCAGATTTCATTTAAACGGAATGATCTGAATGACACCATCCTCTCTGTGTTTACCCCACACACTCTGCCAAATTTCAGTATTCTTGCCAGAAGCCTGATAGACTGTTTTTGCGATTTCATCCTGAGGTTCGCATGGCATTCCTCATATTCCAGTGTTTCCAAAGAACAGCCCCACACACCAGACCAGATCTGGTTAAAGAGTAGCACAGGAAAGAATTGGCCTCATCCACTTCAAGATGGCCTCAGTTACCCAAAGTCATTTATTGAAGTAAAATCCAGAGTTGTGCTCAGAAGAGAATTGTTTAGTATGGCTGAATGAAAGAAACAAGGCTTGCCCAGACATCCCTTTTTTATCAGTACGCGTAAAATTTTGTCCTAAAAAAATAAAAATACAAAAATTAAAATAGCTTACCTCTTAATAGCCACCAAGAATATGCACATTTGACCTTCCCTTGATGACTTAGAGTCTTGCTGGACAAGCACCCTCAGCACCCATGAGCACTGTCCAGTAACAACATCCCATCTGGTCAGTTATGAGCCGAGGTCGACTGGCAGAAGAGTGTGGTTGCCAAGAGCATACATTCTGAAGCCAGATAGCTTGGTTCACTCCTGGACTTGCCCCTCACTAGCTATGTGATCATGAGCATCTCTCTACCTCAGCTTTCTCATCTGTAAAATGGAAGATTAAGAGCAGTGCCCACCTCCCAAAGCTGTTACGAGGATTAAATGAGTTGATGTATGCAACATGCTTAGCACAGTACCTGGTTACCTGGTTTGCCATTGTCACGACCTCTAGGGGGTTTCAGGGATTCCCTGTGAGAGAGAGATGAGGGACACTTCCACCCTTGGCTCAGGTGAGTCCCAGTCTCCTCCACATCCCTTCACCCTGGGCTCTGAAGCTTGGCTGTCAGCTTTCCTCTTGCTCCACCCCCAGCTCTCCAAGCCCCTACGGTCCTGAAGATGTAGATGCTGGAACCTGGACTGGATATCACTTGACCTCATAGCAAGCCCTGAAAATTGCATTTCTAAAAATAAATCCTGCCAACCAAGTAGCCAAGGGTAGGTTTGCAAACATATTCCGCTACCCGAGAAATACCACGTGTATTTATTTGCCTTCAACCCAATTCTAAGCAATAATTCCAAAATTTAATCTCAGTACCTATCAGGGCTTCCGAATCTACCAGCATCATACAAAGAGTGAACATGGTCTCTTGAAGTCCTAGGGACTGGTACTTCCTCGCCTGTGCCGGGGCTGAGCAAGCCGATTGCTGCTGGGGCCAGGAGCCCCATTTCCTGGGCTTTAGCCCCCTGGGAACTCTACGCAACCATAACTGTCCAAGGTGTCAGTGCTGATCTGGGGTGTGGGTGGAGAAGGGGTGAGGGCGCCGTGATGTAGCAGACCCAGCAATCTCCACCAGCTCCCCAGTCTCGGGAAAGGTCCTCTTTCCTCTCACACTCACACACCCCACAGATCGTCACCTCTCTCTTCTGCCCTGGGAACTCACAATCAAGTGACCCTAGGGCTTCCCTGGTGGCGCAGTGGTTGAGAGTCCGCCTGCCGATGCAGGGGACGCGGGTT
>NC_041226.1:23298551-23306683 GCF_002837175.3 Physeter macrocephalus | reverse complement strand
GAGCCATGGCCGCTGAGCCTGCGCGTCCAGAGCCTGTGCTCCGCAACGGGAGAGGCCACAACAGTGAGAGGCCCGCGTACAGCTAAAAAAAAAAAAAAAAAAAAAAAAAAAAAAGTGACCCTAAAAGTCTAAAAGTCTCTCTTCTCAGAATGAGAAAGGTGGGATAAAATGAATAAAACACAACAGTATCCCATTTAACTGCATTCTTCCAACACAGCACAAACAAAGCACAAATTAATAACTTCATACCTTACCCTGACGCACAGGCTTTGTGTGTTGCTTGCTAATCTTTCTCATGAATGCTAAATGCAGCGACGCGATTCCGGTGAATTGAGGGTCCTGGTTAGTAAGGTTCTACTAATCATGATTTCCAGCGCTGTGTGCACAGGTAAGAACACCAACTACTTATATGGTTTGGCCGGTGGAAAAAGCTGATCTGGTTCATTAAAGGACGATAAACATCATCGATGTCCAGTTTGGGGGCAGATATACCAGAAATGTACATGTTTGTTTGTACACCTGGATGCAACTCCCCCAGATGTGCAATTTAATCAGAGCAGCTTTTGCTGACCTCTCCCCTCCTGTCCTAGTATTAGACTGCGAAGAATCCAGCCCCTCTGGGTCATTGCTCGGCAAGAACAGGGGCCACTCTGCTGCATTCAGAGTCAGAGGGGCTCTTGCCCCCTGCCCTGACACTACACACACACACACACACACGTACATATGTCCTGAGTCGATGGTGGGGAGACCAGGGCAGACAGGAGGAGAACAGGGAACATAAGCAGAAAGAGATCTGGATGTGCTCATTCCACCTTATCTAATAATATTAGGGCTCCAGTTCACAGACCTTAATAATCATCCAAAATATTCATGTGTGTTTTGATCCTCCTAATGACCCTGGGAAACAGAATTGAGTTTCCTGACTGACGAGGAATCCACAAAAGGCTAAGTGATTTCCTTGCCCCAAATCTCTCAGATAGAGAGTGAGAGCACGGCCCAGGAGCATGGCTGTCTCAGCTCCCAGGTCCAGACGATTGTTTCCACTAATGACTGTGCTTCTCCTGCATAGAACTCATCCCAGTTGAGAAAACACATCCCTATCTGTTACATCATTTAAATTTCTCCCAGAAACCTAGAAGAAAGCAGTATTATCACTTCCTGGGTAACGAAATGTCAAACTGGTGATTTGCCCGCAGTAATAGAAACAGTCAACAAAAGAAACATCGTTGGTCTTCAAAGCCTTTGCCCCTTCTCCTACCTCCTTGCTGTCTTTTCATGAGGCTTTGGCTCTATTCTTTTGTCATTTGGCAGCCAAAAGCATCATCCCCCAGAATCAGGATGACCACTTAGCATCAAATATGGGTTTACTATGTGCCAGGCCCTGTGCGCACATGGAGAATACAAACGTCAACCAGAGATGGTCCACACTGGGGTTCTAGAACCAGCGGGGGAAACGGACTCAAGAACCAATAATACACTACAAGCAATGGGTGCTGTAATAGAGGCGTGCACGGGTGGAAGAGATTCATTCTACCTGCCCAGGAAGAGGGCGGAGGTGATACTGAAGCTCTCCACGGTATTATCCAAACACGAGAAGCAACGTACACACAACGTAAAAGCTGAAAGGACAAAAACAGTTTTACCTCCAGCAGTTCATTGAGAGTAATGAAAATGATAAGGGTAGAAAAGAAAAAAGAGAGACAGATAAGCTAGACTGCTGATTTTTTTTCTATTCTTGACACTTTAATTGAAATTGTCCTGAGTCACGCTTATAACGCTTGACATTTCTTGGTCCCATGACAGGTAAAAATCCTCCACCACCAAGTTGTTTACCTAAATACATCCCGGAATTTGTGCCTTGGTTGCCACTGTATCCTGTGCAAGGAAAATGAAAAGGCCAAATTTAGTAGCAGATGACAAGCATCAGGTCCAGGCGTTTCCGAGAAGCTTATGAAATCCTCTCTCTTGTTTATGCTAACTCTAAATCTCCCTTCCCAAAGCCCGTCTTTCTCACGAGGCTGAGATGTGTGCTCATCCTGGGGCTGCTACTTCCTGCAGCTTTGAAAGGAGGAAATCAGACGTGCCTGCCTCGGGGTGCCCACTGGGAGGCTGCACAGCCCAGGGCGGTTTGAAAGGCTGGCAGCATCATTTCCCTGAACTGAGCTCCCCAAACAACACAGTGATGAGAAAAGAAAACCAAAACAGCATAGGCATTACCATTACGTGTTTACACAGAACCCTGGTCTTCCCCGGTAGGTGGCTTTCTGCATAAAGACCAGAGACAGAGGCCTACAAGGTCACAGAACAGCCCCTTTCTAAAGGCCAGGTGCATTTTCCAAACAGGACACCACATGCCTAGAGACAGTAACCTAAGGAGAATGGCTGAATGCTTCCCAGCTCAGGAAGAAAGATTAGCGAAAAAAAATTACAAAATTAAAAAAAAAAAAAAAAAAAAAAAAAGATTAGAAAGCTGCCTCCAGATCGTTACTTCCCAAACGTGTCCAGATAGTAATATTTTTAAACATAAGGCCAGTAATCTTTTTGATACTCATCTATTAATAAAATAATATTTTTCCTATGGCACTTGAAAATCCTTTGCATTTTGAATTTTTTTTTAAGATATGGATTTTTTGGATAATATTCTTTTGTAGCATTTGCTGAGCTGGGACCCAGGCAGCAACATTTTCTCCCCCACTCTCTAGAAGTGATCACTCCCTTTTTCTCACCCTTTTACTGGCCTCACGCAGGGTTATACCCACACAGAGCAGCAATCCAATATCCATCTTGTCAACCCCCAGGAGCTATTTTGGGTTTGGCCTTCTTTTAATCCACTTTTCTTGCCAATGCAGTCTCAGCCCCTCAACTCTCCTGGGACTCTTCTCTAAGGAAACTTTTGAAAAATACAGGCTTCCCGTAGGGCAGGAGTCAGTGCCCATATCAGCTCAGAGGGCTCCCAGGAGGTGCTAAGTACCATCCTAGTGTCTCTGGGGAGAGACAGGAAAGGCAGAGCTGGCTTCCTCATCCTCACCTCTCACTGCTCTCCACTCCCTCCCCATCTCTTCCCCCAGCCTTTGGCCCAATCCTGCAATATCCTGAGTACATGAAGCTGTGTCTTATCTTTTGCTGGAACTCATCTGCATTTGTCTAATTCCTGCAGGTCCTTCCAGCCTCTTCCTCATCCCCAAGATGGCTCAGGTTCTCCTCTTTGATGCTGGATAGACTCCACCCCAGCAGGCCCGTTCCCCACCAAGCAGAGCTGACCTCTCTACTTGTCTGTCCTCCACCCCGCTCGGGCCAGACTATGAACCCCTTGAGGGTAACCACTGTGCTTTGTCAACCGCTGCAGCCTAAGTGGCAGGCACATGGTTGATGTGCCTTTGCTGAATTGAATTTAATTGAGCTAGAAAACAAACATGCTGGCAGAGCAAGAGAAGAGACTGGGAGAAGGACTAGAGGAAAAGAAAAAGAAGCACTGGTTGGAAAGTGAGAAGGCACCTCCAGACACCACCTCAATGATCATGCTTGACTTTGGATATGGACAAACGCCAAGCTGATAATGAATCAGATGGAAACGATGATGGCACCTCTCACCTCTGCTGCCCAGACGTGGGGCTCCCAAGTCCAGTGCCTCCAGGGACCAAGTGAGGTAGCATCAAAGTGAGGAAGTGGGCCAGGGAGTGATGGAACCATGGAAGCACTGTGACGAGAGCCTCACAGGACCAAACGCTCAAATCCAAATACCGTAAGCCAGACAGAGAAAGACAAATATCATATGATATCGCATATATATGGAATCTTTAAAAAATGAAACAAATGAACTTATATATAAATCATAAATAGACCCACAGGCATAGAAAACAAACTTACGGTTACCGAAGGGGAGGGATAAATTAGGAGTTTGCAATTAACATATACACACTATATATAAAATAGATAAACAACAAGGACCTACTGTATAGCACAGAGATTTTATAATAGCCTATAAGGGAAAAGAATCTTAAAAAGGTATATATATATGAATATATATATTCACATATATATTCATATATATAACATATATGTGAATATATATATTCACATATATATTCATATATATAACATATATGTGAATATATGTTATATATATATGAATCACTTTGCTGTACACCTGAAACTAACACAACATCGTCAATCAATTATACTTCAATTTAAAATAAAATTGGTAAAAAAAAAAAAAAAAAAAAAAAAGAATCCAAATACATGGGCCAAGCAGAGTCAACCTACAGATCTGATCTGGGCTCAGATGGCCAGAGCAAGAAGCCCAGTGCTCTGCATTGCAAAGGACCCCTAGCCAAGAAACAGGGCCTATCCACCCCTTTTCTCGGTATTTTACTTGTTTAAATTAAAATCCACTTGAAGTTGTTATTTATAACACTAACCTAACTACATAGAACTACCAGTTAACATGTTGCCTCTGTAGAAATTATATTTCAAGTTCTAACTCTGAACGTCAGGAATGTCCTAGCATCCTATCTTTCGTGATGACAGCAGGCGTGGTATCAACATCGGAGCTATGGAACTCCATCGGGGAGGCAAGGAGCAAACTCCTGGGCACAGGAGGCTTGTGTTCTCTCCATATCTCCATATCTATCTATTTCCCCTCACACTCGACACTCCATATATGCCACAATATCTACAGGAGCCCCGTTATCCCCATCTCTTTGCCCACTGTGTGTCATTCTCTGCTGTTTGCCTCACCTTCACCTGGCTACCTCCTTTTCATCTTTGGGGCCTCCACTTTCCTGGACCCCTCCCCAGCTAGGTTAACTGAGAAAATACATCAATGAAAGAACTGATTCATGAAACCAAGTGGATAAAGCAACTTTCCAGCTAAATCTCTGGTCAGGTATTCTCAAAGGAATCACATACCACATTGTTCTGTTGAGGGACAGAGACAAATCTTGACTCTGAAATTCCCAAACCAGTAATCTTCCATGCATATTTCTTCTTCACAATAACCTCCATGGTTATTGATGTGATCATATTTCTTTTACAAAAAAAGTAAATAGAAGATCAGAGATATTGAACAGCTTGTCCAACATCACAGAGCCAGTAAGTGGTGGAGCTCCAAACTCCATCCCATGTCCATGGAGTATAACACTGGTGCTTTCCCAGCACATCAGGCCCCCCAGAGGGTTGGAGCTCACTGATACCTGAGGATAAGTGTGGGGCTGCCACCACTCCTGGCTTTGGGGTTCCAGGCTCACATGGCTGAGCTCTTAGAAAACATCAGCTCCCAGATCAGATTTTGGGTCACAGCTGTTCTGATGAGCCGAGTTGGTCTTTAACCTCAGGTGGAAGCTTCGCATGCACTGGGCGTTCCCTCGCCCAGCGGCTCCACACTTGCCTCTCCCATTCCCCATTCTCACTGAGCGCTTGTAAAACCATTCAAGGACAACAACAAGCCACATGCCCAAATCGTCCCAATGAAAATATTAGAGGAATATTTGGAAGCATATTTTGGTAAATATAAGTACGAATGAGAGAGAGAAAGAAACAGGAAGAGAAAACAGAGTTATACACAACAGGCTCTTAAGACATGCTACTTGGAATAATAATGACACACATCGCCAAAGAAGAGAACAAGATGGATGGAACTCTCTGGCGTCTATGTACCTTGTAAAAATACTATTGATTAAAACAATCCTTAAAGTTGTGTAGTATTAAGTGACAAGTAGTTTAACTACAATAGTGTGAGTCAACTACCACATATTCTGTTCTACTTTAACATTGAAAACTAAGATGATTCAGGCTGACCATGTCATTTTCCAAACGGATTTAAAATCAAATTTTCATGTAGGAAAAGAGAGAGAATCACTAGACTGCAACTCAAAATGGCAGCCAGACTTTACGAGATTCCGTCTCAGGGTCTATAAAACCCTGAGGCAGCTGCGTGGAAAGGACCCAGAGCTGCTCTCACTGACTGATGTGGTCTTTGAAAATGTGCCAGCAAGAGAGAGAAACCAGACCTTTTATAGAACTCAGCAGTTCTGCACGGCGACGTACGAAATGAACGAGGGCTGTCCTGTTGAATTTGCAAATGTGAAATTTACCGCACTTGTGAGAACAGTTCCGGGTACAGCGTATGCCACTTCCCAGTTCATCAAGTTTGTTCTGGAGAAGAAGCAATTTTGTGTTGACCCGATATCAGGAGGAAGGTTCACAGTGAAGCAAGTAGCATAAATGCCAAATTTGGTGGTGTTTTCATGGAAGCAATGGCACTACAGCAGTGGGAAAGAAAGGGATTGTCTCTACCAACCTGTCCACAAAGACATAAACTGTAAACCATGGGGTTCCAGATACACTACCATGGCTCTAACAAGAAGTCTTTTGTAAGAGAAATATTTACCCCTGCGAAGCCATGGTCCCAGAAAGAAATGTCCTAAATGAAACTTTATGCCTTTTTAGTGTTGCTGTTTCAGAGTCCCCAGATACTCCATCACTGTTTCCTTTTTTTTTTCTCTCTCTCCCATGAACTCACCAACCCTTTGCAAGTTTAGGGGAAATTGAATTGCCGCCCATCCTGCAGCTGCTAAGGAAAATACCCCACGCTGAGTGAAAGAAGCCAGCCACAAAAGGCCACATGTTGTATGATTCCATCTATATGAAATGTCCAGCATAGGCAGAGCCATTGAGACAGAAAGTAGATTATTGATTAATTAGAGCTGAGGTGGAGGGGATGAGGGTAGGAGGGTGACAGCTAAAGGGTCTGGGTTTTCTTTTTGGAGTGATGAAAATGTGCTAAAATTAATTGTGGTGATGGTTACACAACTCTGTGAACATACTAAAAACCACCGAGTTTTATGCTTTTAATAGGTGAATTGTATGGTATGTGAATTATAAAGCTGTTGAAAGGAAGGAAGGGAGGGAGGGAGGGAGAGAAGGAGGGAGGGAGGGAGGGACGGAGGGAGGGAGGGAGGGAGAGAAGGAGGGAGGGAGAGAGGGAGGGAGGGAGGGAGGGACAGAGAGAGAGAGGGGAAAAAACAGCAGCCCCAGGCAGGAGTGGTATACACTGTGGAATGCAGTAAGGCATGGTACCCGGTTGCCTCTGCTTGGCCTGGAGTATAAGCCTCTTCCAAATCTATACCCTGCACCCCACTTTCCTACAACACATGTATACACACACCAAAACATACACTCCAGCCATCCCAAACAATTTACATTTCCACCCAAACTCCATGAAGCTCTGAGCTTTTTCACAACATCTTCTCTACCTTGAATGCTCACCCACCCGCGTGGAACTTTCCCACCAAAGGAACTCCCATTCATCCTTCAAGAGGGATTTCGGTGTCATGCCCTCTGGATGTCTCCCCTGACCTCCCCTGGTGGTCAGGGGGCTCCTCCTCTTCGCTTCTGGAGGGCTAGTATACAGTATGGCATTTGTATTATATATGGTAGGGCATTTGTCACAATGCACTGCAACCTATGTGTTTATTTATTTTTTAACATCTTTATTGGAGTATAATTGCTTTACAGTGGTGTGTTAGTTTCTGCTGTATAAAAAAGTGAATCAACTATATATAAACATATATCCCCATATCCCCTCCCTCTTGTGTCTCCCTCACACCCTCCCTATCCCACCCCTCTAGGTGGTCACAAAGCACCGAGCTGATCTCCCTGTGCTATGTTTACCCTTCCCCCTCCCCGTGTCCTCAAGTCCATTCTCTACGTCTGCATCTTTATTCCTGTCCTGCCCCTAGGTTCTTCAGAACCATTTTTTTTTTTTAGATTCCATATATATGTGTTAGCATACGGTATTTATTTTTCTCTTTCTGGCTTGCTTCACTCTGTATGACAGTCTCTAGGTCCATCCACATCACTACAAATAACTCAATTTCGTTTCTTTTTATGGCTGAGTAACATTCCATTGTATATATGCGCCACATCTTCTTTATCCCTTCATCTGTCAATGGACACTTAGGCTGCTTCCATGTCCTGGCTATTGTAAATAGAGCTGCAATGAGCATTGTGGTACATGACTCTTTTTGAATTATGGTTTTCTCAGGGTATATGCCCAGTAGTGGGATTGCTGGATCATATGGTAGTTCTATTTTTACTTTTTTAAGGAACCTCCATACTGTTCTCCACAGTGG
>NC_041226.1:23298056-23298288 GCF_002837175.3 Physeter macrocephalus | reverse complement strand
CAGGCGGACTCTCAACCACTGCGCCACCAGGGAAGCCCCTGTAGATTTTTTGATAATGGCCATTCTGACCGGTGTGAGATGATATCTCATTGCAGTTTTTTTTTTTTTTTTTTTTGTGGTATGAGGGCCTCCCTCCGCTGTGGCCCCTCCCGTTGCGGAGCACAGGCTCCGGACGCACAGGCTCAGCGGCCATGGCTCACGGGCCCAGCCGCTCCGCGGCATGTGGGATCCT
>NC_041226.1:23290809-23297954 GCF_002837175.3 Physeter macrocephalus | reverse complement strand
CCATTTTTGGATTGGGTTGTTTGTTTTTTTGATACTGAGCTGCATGAGCTGCTTGTAAATTTTGGAGATTAATCCTTTGTCAGTTGCTTCATTTGCAAATATTTTCTCCCATTCTGAGGGTTGTCTTTTCCTCTTGTTTATGGTTTCCTTTGCTGTGCAAAAGCTATGAAGTTTCATTAGGTCCCATTTGTTTTTGTTTTTATTTCCATTTCTCTAGGAGGTGGGTCAAAAAGGATCTTACTGTGATTTATGTCATAGAGTGTTCTGCCTGTGTTTTCCTCTAAGTTTTATAGTGTCTGGCCTTACATTTTGAGTTTATTTTTGTGTATGGTATTAGGGAGTGTTCTCATTTCATTCTTTTGCATGTAGCTGTCTGGTTTTCCCAGCACCACTTATTGAAGAGGCTGTCTTTTCTCCATTGTATATTCTTGCCTCCTTTATCAAAGATAAGGTGACATATGTGTGTGGGTTTATCTCTGGGCTTTCTATCCTGTTCCATGGATCTATATTTCTGGTTTTGTGCTGCAACTTATTTAGATGCACATGGCATCCCGAGTGAGACCACCAGCTCATGAAGGACAAATACTACTTATTCATCTTGGCATGGACAAAACCTGGAACAGTGACTGTCATATAGAAGGTGTCTGGTAAATATTTGTCAAGTGAATGAATAACATGGAGACCTCCGTGATGCAGGTCATGGAAAGTTAACCAGAAGTAGCTCCTAACTCCTGTTGACAGCAGAAACATTCATGGTTTCTCAAAGAAAGCATCTGGGTGCCCACGTCCTCTCCCAAGTGGGAGTCCATTTTCAATTTGGCTTCGGCTCAGGAAGTGACTTCCTGTCCAGAGAACCCCTCCTACTGTCGGACAGGGTCTGCATCTCAAGGGAGAGAGCAAAGGTGGGGCCGAGTGTGTCTGGTTAGAGAGAGACGGGGAGAGCCGTGAAAGCAAGAAGAACGCAAAGCACGTCTTGGGGGAATCAGCACAGTAAGAAAGCAGCAGTTTGCAGTCCTAGGGAAGCCAAACTGCTTGATGAGAATGATTCTTAAGGTGAAATCTGAGCCTTCACTAACGTTAAGTCCCAAAGTTTCTGTACACGAAACAAGCATCCTGAGTAAAAGGAGCAGCTAAACCTAGCTTCCAACGAGAAACGACAAGAAGGGTGTGAAACATAGAAGAGAATCAACTAAGCCTGAGAGAAGAGGCTAGGCAGTCAGAGCGTCCGGTTGCTTTGCGAATACAAACTGGAAGCTATCAATTATATTCTAGAGTTGTATGTATCAATGTTGGAGATAATGGGTAGAACTACTAAACACAAGTTAGTCCAACCTCAGTAAGTCACTGTATTGACCTCATAAAGTCCTGAGTTAGACCTCCCTCTAGGTCTGATCAAACACAGGTAGGGCCGGTTGACCCTCCATGTAACGGGCTTCTCACGCCAGGAGCTGTAGGAGCTTCTACAGAGAGGAAAGCATCTTGGACCCTAAGGTTAACTTAACCTTCTTATAAATTAACCTTTTTATACAGCTATTTATAAATATGCCAACATTAGCATAGGTATAAACACTTTATGGTTATAGCTGAAATATAACTGAAAAGCAACAGAAGTTTACAAATTAAATGGAAACAAAACCTCAGAGGTCGACAAAATGAAAATTAACCACATTACATTAATGGCGCCAGTAATGTTTTGCCGAAACTGATTCACAGCACAAATACGAGGCTGGTGTTGTTATGATATTGGCATTTTTGAGTGTGGCAGACCCGTGCTACCCTGTGCTATGGGATGACTCAATTCTCCCACCCCTTTCCTCAGTTTAATTTGGCGCTACACCTCCATCCATGCCAAGTTTCAAGATGTCACTAGCCCTTCACTGGCGTGATGACAATCCTAAATGTGGGTGCTGGAATTATGCCAGCAAACTAGTAAGAAGTTGATCGTCCTGATGCTCCAACTATTCAATTAAATGTATAATTTTAAATTATATTTATATCATAAAAGGTAGACTACTATAAATTATAAAATTTGCATAGAGAACCTGTGGCTTCTGGTTTGAGAAACATTCTGTTAGATCAACCACCAACCCAGGCGACATTTCCCTATCTGTCCAACCAGTCTGATCACACTTTGTGTCCAAGGAAAGATAAACCCACCCCAGTATCCAGGAATCTTGATGAGATAGCAGTTCCCCGCCCAGGACATTGTCACTACTTAGAGTAAAACACAGAGATTGGAGGTGGATACCTTCACACTGAGTTCTCCTCTGGAAGTCACGGATGGAGGGAAGAACTCCCAGGAAGGCAAAGGGCAGAGAACATTCGTTCTGACTCTCTCCTCAAAAAACCCTCCCCCGGGGCAGCTTCCCTCCCAGCTGAGATCGTCACCTCTTTTGACCCCATTCCTTGGCTAGCCACACGTGGCTGCGTCTCCAGGAAGTTCAAGCAACCAGCTAACAAAGCTCCGTTGTTATACAACTGGCTTCTCTTGCCTTATTTTTTGCTTGTTTCTTCTGTTGTTGTTGTTTTATTTGTGGTAAAATACACATGACAAAATCGAGCATCTTAACCATTTTTCGGTCTACCATTCAGATGTGTTAAGTACCTTCACATTGTTGTGCAATGTCTCCAGAATCTCATCTTGCAAAACTGAAACTCTGTCCCCATTAAACAACTTTCCATTTCCCCCTCCTTCCAGCCTCTGGCGACCACTGTTCTACTTTCTGTCTCTATGCGTTTGACTACACTAGGTACCTCACATAAGTGGGCTCGTTTGCATTTGTCCTTTTGTGACTGGCTTATTTCACTTAGCATAATGTCTTCAAGGTTCATCCACATTGTAGTATATGTCATAATGTCCTTCCTTTTCATAGTTGAATAATATATATACACACTACATTTTGTTTATCTATTCATTCATGTCCATGGGTGGGCATTTGAGTGACTTCCACCTTTTGGCTAGTGTGCAAGTGTGAATTTGTGAATAGTACTGCCACAAACATGGCTGTGCCTTATTTTGTTTTTTTACTGCATTGGCTGGGCCTTTTGGTTCTACCATACTGACCTCTAAATTGTTTAGATTTCCCAATCTCCTTTTGAGCCTGAAGAGAACGCGCCTCTGAGATTTGGTGCTTTTTTTCCTCCAGTGTACAATTTCATATGCTTTCTGCTTCCAGGCATGGACACAAAGCTTTATGGATGACAGATCGTAACGGGCTGGACACCAGAACATCCTGCAAGAACGTGTAAACATGTGCGTAGACAATGATGTTTGATTCAGCTCCCAGAGAAGGAGAATTTTAATAAATTCTCCTTTTGAGAGAATTTATTGGTGGGGTGGGTCCTAACGTGTCATTCTCAGCCACCAGCCACAGGGCTTCACTTTACTGTGGAAATATCCTGGTGTGACCTCAGAAGGACCCCGCCACGTCGCTGCAGCTCTTTCCTCACCAGCCTCCCAGTTCAGGGATTTCACAAAGACCTCAGTGGAAGCTACCTCCCTTGTAAGTAACCAAGTCACCCCCAAAGTTAGCTGAAATTGCAGGAGGATATGTCATCCCATCATGACATCTTTCCTGTGAGTGACACATGAAATGTGCTATCACTTATGGATGATCATTTAAGAGTGCTACCCCCCAACAGCTGCCTGAGTGGGGACACACACACACATACACACACGCACACACACACACACACACACACACACACACAAGCACACACCCCACAGAAATCTGGCAGGTAGTGTCTACAGCCTGCTGACCTTCTGAAACCCATCACCCCAGACTCAGAGGCCAGGCAGAAGCTCACCTTAATAGGGATCTATGTTCTATTGGTCACATTTGTGGGGCATATTCATTCCTCCCAAGCGGTCTCATGAGAAGATAGGGTGCGTCTCTCCCACATCACATGAGGACTTACGTTTCACAAGAGGGGAAAACCTCAGAGGCGGCTTCTTCCCTCGGGGTCAACAGCTGCCCAAGGAGGCCTGGGCTTTTCCCTGGTGCCGAGTGAGGTCATGTCTCCACGCAGACCTGGTACCAAGTGGAAGAAAGAACTCATAGGAGGCTGGAGGGTGAAAGATAAGAGGAGTCAGCTCCCATAGCAAACATCTTAGATGGTACCCGCCTGCTGAGAGGAGGAAGCAAAGGGCAGAGGATTGAGCCCTGGGCTGGGAGCCCTAACAGAAGCCCCAGATTCCAGGACGGGCTGCTTCCTCCTTTGACCCACATTGTGAAACTGATGTGAGGGCCACACACGATTTGTGAAAATATTTTGTAATTGGTAAAATGCTTTACAAGGAGAAGGCATCATTGCTTTATTTAAAAAAATAAATTCAACAAAAAATAATGTGCTGCTTTGAAGCATTTTGTTCACCATTTTAATGGCCGCAAGGTAGGATTTGGTTTTAGGAATGAACACATGATTACCCAAACCACCAGCTGCATCCCCCCCTGGCCTGAATGATGTCTGGGATCAAAGGGCTGCTTTAAGATCAAAAGGCTCTGCAATCCAGAAACCAAGCCCGGCTCTGCCTCCCCCTGGTGATCCCGGAGAGGACCAGCTCCAGGAAACAGCGAGTATTCCCTCCTCTTTGTTCCCCAATGAGCCTGGTCTCCATTTTTATTTCCTTCCAAATCCGGGAAGCAACGAATGCACACTGCACTCCCGGTAAAATGTCAGGAGGAAGGAGGGCAGACAGATGACCTGGTGGGCACAGAAGGGCATGCCCTTTGCCTCCTACATGTCTCTCAAAATGGTGACTGGAAATCTCAGGAACAGGAAATCTCTCTCCTAGAAGGAAATACAAGTGCGCCTTTCCTGTTTTGTCCTGAAACTCCAATGACAAAAATTCTCCTAAAAATAAGTTCGCCTAGGATCTCTGACTGTAATACATTTCCAGCCCTTCCTCCACCACAGTGGTCCCTTCTTCTCTCAGGAAAATGAAAATCTTAGTACTTTCTTCCAATTATTCATTCGTTTCCCATCTAAGTCATACCTTCTCCTCCTTTGCAGATTATAAACCACTACATTCACTTGACAATTGAATTCTACCCCACTATTGAATCAGGAAGAATAGCAACAATCCAGAAACCTCCACTCTGAAGAACACCAGTCCCAGGTCTCCAGAACCCCAGAGGAGCCTTGCACATTTTACAGATGCATCCACTTCAAGGGTGCTGCTGTTCTCTGGTAAGCACCCCGACTCCCCTTCTAAGCCTCTTGCCAGGCTCTTGAAGTCCCTGACAGCTACTCCAAGCCACTGTCCCCGGGTCTGTTCTGTGCCGCTGACCCCGGTCACATCCAGACTGCAGAGCTTTGGCACCGGCAGCCATGCCAAGGCTGCTTTGTTCTCAGGATGCTGGAGCCAGGCTGAGATGTATCTGACCAGGAAGAGCTCCCTTGCCCAGGCCAGGTGACCCTGACTCGGGAGCTCAAAAACCAGTCTGACCCAAATGCCTAACCGGAACCTAACCATGAGGAAACAATCAGGAAAATCCACATTGAGGATTTGTAAAGCACCAGGCCTGGACCCTTCAAAAATCTCCATGTGATGGAAAACCATAAAAGGTTCGGGAAACTGTTCGAGACTAAATGGGACCAAAGAGACATGACAACCAAAGACAATGGATGGTCCTGCATTAGGTCCTAGGATTTAAAAAAAGATGAAAAAGCCGTAAAAGACCTTAGCAGGTACATTGAGGAAATTTGAATGTGAGCTACATATTATATAATAGTGTTGTATGAACTTCAAATTTCTGAATGTGAAGGTTTTATTGTACTCATAAAGAACGATAAGTATTTGGAGACGAAAGTTCAGGATGCCTCCAACTAACTCTCAAGTGGTTTAGCAAAAAATAAAACACCTGTGTATGCTACACACACAGAGAGAGAGAGAGAGAGGAAGGAAATGTTATGCTAATATTAGTGAATCTAAGTGAAGGGCAGGTATATGGCACACCATTCTTGAAACTTTTTGACGATTTCAAATTGTTCATACTAACAAATTGAGGTTTATAATACCAAGCAGAGGAGACAGACATTGTTGCATTTCTCTACCATTCATATATCTCTCACTGCTCTCTAAGAAGTGCACGCACTAAACTTCCTCCTTTACCTTTCAGAGGGGAAAAAAAACCTCACACAAAACAATTCATGAAACAGATATGGGGGGTGGGGTGTTGGCTGGTCAATAACCATTTATTCTGCAGATAAACAAACTCTGAATTCCAATTGGAACATAACTAAGACCCTACCACACTGGTAAAGAATGAAATTCATTCACTGTCTCCATTTAGGTGTGTCTTCATTGATTGACACAGGGTGAAAAAAGATGATGCTGTACAAATTACCAGAACCCAGAAGTCCAAAAGAGAACTCAAGGCCCAAACATATCTTCTCTAAAGACTGTGGCCAGTCCATGCTTGCTGCAGGATGCAATTTATTCTTCCACTGGGACCAACCCTTTTCTTGGTGGCTCTGGGGTGACACAATATTCGAAGAAAACAACTTTTAGTATAGATAGAGCTGAGATTTCCCAAGTCCACTCTCAGGGATTAACTCAAATTCCTCTTTCTGCATAAATTTCTTCTTACTCTGCACTTTATTATTTTTTTAATTGAACTATAGTTGCTGTACAATATTACATAAGTTACAGGTGTACAATATAGTGTTTCACCATTTTTAAAGGTTATGCTCCATTTATAGTTATTATAAAATATTGGCTACATTCCCCTTGTTGTACAATATATCCTTGCAGCTTATTTTATACATAATAGCTTGTACTTTCTACTCCCCTACCCCTATATTTCCCCTCCCCCTCTTCCCTGTCCCCACTGGAAACCACTAGTTTGTTCTCTGTATCTGGGAGTCTGCTTCTTTTTTGTTATATTCACTAGTTTGTTGTATTTTTTAGATTCCACATATAAGTGATATCATACAGTGTTTGTCATTCTCTGTCTGACTTGGCATAATGCCCTCCAAGTCCATCCATGTTACTGCAAATGGCAGCATTTTGTTCTTTTTTATGGCTGCTTACTCTGCCCTTTAAAAGCACGTCTGGGCTTCCCTGGTGGCGCAGTGGTTGAGAGTCCGCCTGCCGATGCAGGGGACACGGGTTCGTGCCCTGGTCCGGGAAGATCCCACAT
>NC_041226.1:23275036-23290732 GCF_002837175.3 Physeter macrocephalus | reverse complement strand
CCGCATACCGCAAAAATAAATAAATAAATAAATAAATAAATAAATAAAATAAAAGCACTTCTGTTTGTACCTCTATTGCAACTCAGGCAACTGGACCTCTGACACAACTCTCCTTCAAAATCTGTGTCTGTGGTCAAACCTTGGTGATACCACATGGTCCCACATTTGACCTGGAAAATGCAGTCACTGTAACGGCAGGAATTATTACATGGTTCCTTGTATTCTATTTATTTGGGTACAAGTCTTTCTCCCCCAGTAGAATGTGGAGTCCCTCCGGGGAAAGGAAAATGTGTTGGTCTTCTTTCACTCCACCTCTCTTAGGAGTTTCAGATTATACGGCCAACTCCCTTTTTCAGGCCCTCCAAGCCCTCCATATTCAAGCAATCACAGCTGAACTCACAGCCTCCCCAACTTCCTCGAAATTCTGTCCTCCCTCTTGTATCTCCAGTCCCAGTCCATTGAAGCTTCATGCACCAATTCAGCCAAGCCTCAACCTAATTCACCATGCCTCCTCCTTTATCTCCGCCCCCCACCCCCCTTTAGCCAATCCATTACTAAATCCAATCGCTTCTTTTGTTTCCTAAATGGCCCTTAGACTTGTCCCCTCCTCCCCCCTCATCTACCACCCTTTTCCTAGCTCAGGAGCTTAGCGTCTCTTGCCTGGACTATTGAACAAGACTCCTAACTGACCCCCTGCTCCCAGTCTTGAAACCTCTTGCCTGGATCCATCTTCTATTCTGCAGTTCAACATCCAACCACGCCACCTGCAACACAAAAGCACCCTATGACTTCCCAACGTGACAGAATAAGGTTCTTTGCTTGGCCTAGCGGGTCCCGTATGAACCAGCCTCACACTTTATGCTCTAATTGTGCTAAAGCGTTTGTAGCTCCCAATATGCGTTCTGTTGTTTCAAGTTTCTGTGCTGTTGCTCTTTCCTCAGCCTGGAATTTTGGGTCCACCTGTTTTTTCTGACATAACTACCCTTTACTCACCTTTCAACACTCATCTTAGCCTTAACCACTTCTTGAAGCCTTCCCAGAAGCTCCAGATTGGGCAAAGTGCTCCCTTGGCCATGACTATATTATGTGAAAATCCATGTTTAAGTCTGACTCCCCAACAAAAATTGCAAGCTCTTCATGGAAGGGACTGTGCCCTATTCTTTTTTTTTTTTTTTTTTTTTTTTTTTGCCTTCAAAGCAGCTAGCACGGTGCTTGGAAAACAGTAAATGTTTTTCAAAAAGCACTAGCTACTCCCCTCCCCTTGGTGACTAGCGTGAAACCAGGTTGCAATACATACCCAGGGGATGTTTTTAGGACTTGTTTCCTGGGGTGGAAGGCGAGGAGGAGCACAGTAGACTTTTCATCAGAATCCCAGCTGGTAAGAGAGGTATGAAGCCTGCTTGCATCTTCTAAACACTTTTTTCAAATGTGGCTCCGTTCCAAGAATCATGACATGACAGTGGATAAGGGTGTGGCAAGCAGACATTAAGGAGACAGTGCCAAACACCTGATCGAAATATCAGGGACCAGGCTGTGAGGTGTGAACCAAAGGTGGCTCAAGCAAGAACCCTCTACAAAAAAAAGCAAGGACCCTTTTTCCTTTGCTGTCTGCCAAACTGTCCCCTTCACCCCTAGCCTGGCCTTTCTCCTTCTCAATCCTCTGAAGTTAGAACCTGCCACGCGTATGTATTTTGAGACCTCACCATTTTGTTTGCCCATCCTCTCTTTTGCCATAGGGCCTGCGATCCCCTGTTCCTCACTCTCCAAATTCAGATTCCCTACAATTAATAGCATTGTACTTCTACCCATTTTGAAGTATCTATGAAACTTTTTCTCATCACGTCTTTGTTAGAATGCCCACACCCTCTTTGTGTTTCATCATTCCAGGACCCCAAATCATCGCGCATTTAATATACACTTTGTTCACCTGTCTGTGTCTCCTACTGAGACTATAAACTCCTTGAGGCCAAGATCTACGGTTCACGTGTGCCTTTGTGTCAACAGGCCTAGCCCAGTGTCTGGTGCTATACATGGTTTATACAGCTGACTGATGGAATGTTCTTATATAAAGAAAGCAGGGTCCTGAGAGAGAAGGGATGATACACTGATGGTGGAGGAGGGGAATTAATTGGGAGCCAAGTGGATGGATGGAGCCTTCTGTGAGTTGAGGTGATGAGGGCTAGCGGCAGTATCAGGGCACTGGGTCAGCTGGAGGTGGGTAGGAAGAGATAATGGGATTAATAATTTCCACTAGACTCTGAAAAATACTTTTCAGTGGTGGTTCCTATGCCCCAGGCCCTGCACCTGCCAGCTCAGGAATCTTCCTGGGAGTTCCAGAAAATTCTAAAATCTAGAGGAATCACATATGCAAATGTTATATTTGTGTTTGGACCTCTCAGTTTGGTCTCCCCCATTATACTGGAAACCCCACACCAGCTAAGATCACAGTTTTCATTTGCCTTTAATTCTGGCAGCCCCTCCAGAATGCTGCCTTACCTACAGCAGGTGGCCAGAGAATGTTTGGTGGTTTGCAAACCTTTTTCTTTGACGTTGAAATAGTCTTTAAACTTGAGAGTGGCTTCAGATGAGTTTTGACTAAGTCTTACGCAAACAGTCCGGGTCAGATTTTATTCATTTAATTTTAATTCACATTCTGCCACCCCCAGGAATGTCACGGCCTCTTACTGGACGGGCTTCTAAAAGTCAGGAGCACATCCACGTGAGAAAGAGCATTGAGTGAGCCGTGGTGAGTACCAGGCTATCAAAAGTGTCCCAGTGGCGCTTCCCAACAGGGGGCTTGTTTCTCATTCTAATTTGTTGTACAATTTAAATCCAACTCTTTTCACACTCACAACTATCACTTCCTCATTCTTAAATCAGTTGGGGATCAAGCTAATTAATACTACAGAACTGCAGTCTTCTCATCTAAAACAAACACCCTAAATGACCCAAGAAAGCTGAAGTAAGAGAGTCCAGACTTGCCCAGAGGAGCTCATATGCTCAACAGTAAAAAACAAAGGAACCTGTAAGAGATATACTGATGCAAAGATATATTTCTAACACATATAACACGATAGCCAACATTTCTTGAATATATGTTAGGTGCCAGGCACTTTTTAGACATTATCTCATTCAATTATACATAGCCCTACAAGATAAACATGATTAACCCCATTTCACAAAGAAGAAAATTGGACTCTCAAAGAAGCCAAGTATTTTGGCCAAGATGTCTCAGCTGGAAAGTAAAGGAGCCAGGATGTGAAACTAAGTCTTTCTGATTTCAATTCAGTGCTGGGTCGGCTGTACCAACCCTTTCCTACACGTACAGCAAACCGAGAAACCCACAAAGAGTGCTGTATCCCCCAGGTACAGTCAGAAAACAGAAACTTCACCAGTGATTTTAACAGAGGGAATTTAATATGGAGAATTGGTGAAACAGGTATTGAGGAACTAGAAAGGCAAACAGGGAACCCTAAGTAACAAAAGCTTGTAAATGTAGGAAGTAGCTAAGGAAACATCTAGGGCTAAAGGAACAGAGAGGAGGCTGGGGTCCTCAGACCCTAGAAGCTTGGAGAAGGGGCCCTGGGAGCTATGACTCAGGCTTCTGAGGAGGGGGCACTGCCCCACTGGTGCTGGTACCTCAGAGCACAAGTGATGGGGCTGCTTCCAGAAGTACTGAAAGAGGCTGGAAACAGCAATCAATTGGAACCAAAGCTGCTTCCGGTTGAAAGGTCACTGCTGGGGCAATACTGACAGAAAGAGGGAGCAAACACAAAGGGCAAGTCCTTCTCCCCTCCTTGCAACACCAGATCTCCCTGTAGTGTCACTAATTGGCAGAGGAGACGTGTGGTTAGCTGAGGTCCAGACCCAGCCCAACACGGCAGAGGACAGGAGTGTGTGTTTGGAGCTGAGAGAGAATGGCATCCTAACCAGCCTTTGTGGGTTATGTGTCAGCACCAGTGCAAGAGGTTTGCAGTAAGGAAGATATTCATCACTATAATAATATCAGCTGCCATTACTGAGCATCTACTATATGACATCCCCTGTGTTCCATCCTTTCCACACATTGATTCCCTTTCTCCCCACAACCTATCAGGTAGATACTATTACCTTACCAATTTCACAGATGCTGAAGCTGTATTTAGAGAAGGGCCTTTCAAAAGGTTAGGAAAAGGAGGGACCACAATTCAAAACCAGGTCTGCCTCGATGCTAAGACCCTGCCATAACCACCCGTATTTGCTTGCTGGTGCCGCCATAACAGATTGCCACAAACTCGGTGGCTTACAACAAAAAACTTTATTCCCTTGTAGGTCTGGAGGCCAGAAGACCAAAATCAAGAGCATGCTCCCTCTGAGATCTTGCAGAGAAAATCTTTCCTTGCCTCTTCCAGCTTCTGATGGCTCCAGGCTTTCATCGGCTTGTGGATGCATCACTCAATCTCTGCTTCCATCTTCACGAGGACTTCTTCCCTCTGTGTGTCTGTGTCTTCTCTTTTGTCTCTTATGAGGACAATCGTCACTGGATTTAGGGCCCACACAGGTAATAATCTAGGATAATCTCATTGAAAGATCTTTAACTTAATTAAACATCTGCAAAGATGCTTTTTCCAAATAAGTTCACATCCACAGGTTCCGGGTACTAGGATGTGGACATATCTTTTTTGGAGCGGCCACAATTCAACCACTATACCATGTAAAATTACTTATTTACTTTTGAAAATCATGTCAGCAAATCCATTTAAAATGAAATCTGTATTCTTGTAGTATTTTCAGATTGATTGATTGATTGATTTTTTGGCTGCACAACACGACATATGGGATCTTAGTTCCCTGACCAGGGGTCGACCCTGCACCCCCTGCAGTGGAAGCGTGGAATCTTAACCACTAGACTGCTAGGGAAGTCCTCAGATTTTAAAACAACGTTCTGTGTTGCGTGTAGTACTTTTAATACGTGGTGTTCCTGCCCCTTTAAGCTTTCTCTCTTCCTAAAGAGGGAGATGTCACATGCGGTGACATCTTCTGCAGCTCCTGTCATCTGGAACAGCCATCCTGACTGTCTTTGCCACATCAACTCATGATCTCATTTCAAGTCTCATCTGGAAATATCCTCTCTCCTCTCGTTTCTCCTTGACTGCTGTCTTTGACTTGACTCCCATTAGAGCTCACACTGTGCAATTCCAGAATTCAGCACATCTGGCCAAAGGAGTATTATCTCAGATGAGAGGGTTTCATCAATCACAGAGTGGAGGACTCCCAAAGCTCCCATCATTTGTCCCAACAGAAGCCCACCCTCCTTCCCCATCCAGGTCTGCCTCAATGCTAAGACCCAGCCTTGGGAATGGAACTTTCCAATGACAATTTCTCTTCTTGGTTGGAAGGACTGACTGATCGATTTTGCAATTGACCTGGTTGAAAACATAGTCTGGAAATTTATGTATCTTGGAGATGTGCTTCTTAGGTGTGTATGAAGGGCAAAAAGATTTCTCAAAGCAAACAGACATTAGGAGAGAAAGGTATATTGTGCCTTTTTGCTAAATAAAATATGTGAGCTGAGGGCCCCCTAATGCATCAAGTTTAATGAAATGTATTTCACGTGCCTGATTTGAAAGAATAGAAAAGACGTGATGCTTTTCCCATGGAAATATGTCAGACCCATCTATGTTAGGGTCTAACATATTTGCCAGTGAATATTTCCAGCATACCAAGTACTATATCCTTTGAATTTAATTCTGAAGTTCATAAATTTTTCTTTCCTAGAAGAAAAGGAGATGAATGTCAGAAAACAAAATTTTGAAACTCATCAGAGTTTTCTGTGTTCAAGCGTCTCAATATCAACCTCATCACTATCTGTTTGAAATTTAATTTTCAAAAAATATTTCCTGTCTCCACAGACATGGATATTGACATTACTGCATTGTTCCTTCCTCTTTCCTCACAAAATTCTTGGGAATATTTCTTCTTCAGGTGGAGTGTGTTTTTGGCATTCATCAGGATAATGCCTCAGCATTTCATTTGTTTTCCTCAAGCTCTTCCTTATCTGTAGGTTAATATTTTGCTTTTTGTAAAGGCAGTAGATGGAAAAAATGAATTATTTCAGACATACCACCTCTCTCCTTCCTTTTAACCAAGAAAGGACCAAACTCTGTCCCATCCCTCATTCTTCTTCTTGGTATATTGATGGAAAATCACTATTCCTTCAGTTCCTCTTCTCAAGTCATTTGGGATAATAAGAATACATAATACTTACCAGGTATGTCTGCCTGGTGGTGTTATTCTATAACTGGGTCTATTTTGGGTTGGGGTAGGGAGGGAAGATGAAGGTTTATATACAAGAAAGTCACAAAGAGGAGGGCCTTCATGAGGAATCCTAGCCCAACAAGTGACCATGGCTCCAAATAGTTCCCTGCTGCATCACGCAAAGCTAGAACACATCCCAAGCTCCGTCAATATATTCACCTGAGAGGTTAATTCATAAAGTAAGCCATGAGCTCTACAGTTTGTTAAAAGTAGGGGAAGGATATTTTTCTAGTTCCGTTTTTCAGAGATCATAGACCACGGGGGCATCTGGTCCTCTTACAAGGACCTCAGATCCTGTATGAAGTAGCAGTTGGCCAGATAAGAACTTCTGCTCTCAACTTACCCCCAAAGGAAGCAAAGCCTAGATCAGAACTAAAGTTCCCAATCAAATTTACATTCAGCCTTACTTTTTTCAAGGACAGAAACTATCCAAGATTTCATAGTCCTCATATAGTTCATTCAAGAGGCATTTTCCCAGACTGAAGGTAGAAATTCTAGGTCTTCTTTGTTAACTGTCCCTGTTTCCTGCTCACAACTTAACTGCCTCTTCCACAGGAAGTGTCTTGTCTACAGCTCCAGCCAAACCAATCTGGCACTTCTGGAGCTGAGGACAAGTTGTATGAATGTACAGTTTGGGAATTCTGTGGCTTGGTGGTACAAGGAAAGTGAAAAATACGAAAGAAAAGAGAGAGGGAAAATACTCTGTCATCCTCAGAGTAGAAGGACCAAACTTCTATTCGTTATGGTTTTGCCACCTGAAATGCCTCTCTGTGTTCTCCACCTGGGGAAATCTTACCACCCCTTCAAGGCTGTCCAACAAACTCCTGTTGACAGAATTAATCATGGTAAGATGTGTAAGCCCCAAGTTTTTAGAAAACATCGAAGGTTTGTGAGAAAAGGCAGGAGGGTATGGGTGTATATTTGTTGGCGGGAAAGTAGGATAAGGTGGTACAAAAATACGTTTTATTTAGGCTTTTGTTATGTTTGAAGGATTCCAATGTTTCATACAGGCATCTCTGATCAGACACACAGAGATAAAAAGGTCATGTGAAGATGTAGACAGAGATTGAAGTGATGCAGCTACAAGTCAAGGCACACTAAGGATTGCCAGGAGCCACCAGAATTCAGGAGAGCAGCATAGAACAGATTCTCCCTCAGACCCTCCAGGAGGAACCAACCTTGCCTTGATTTCAGACTTCTAGCCTCCAGAACTGTGAGAGAGTAAGTTTCTGTTATTTTAAGCCATGAAGTGTGTGGTTATTTATTATGGAAGCTCTAGGAATCTAATACAGATTTTTGCCTAGAGGGTAAATGTGTGTCTGGTATAATGAGTTTCAAGGAAGGTGAATTTATCATGATCTCTAATGGATTTAATAACATTTTTTGGCAAAATATTTATAGAACAGTAATTGTGTGCAGGTCCCTGTTCTCTTGCAGTTTTTAGGCCCGTGGAAGCCATAAACCAATGCTAGTGAATGCTTGGTTACAAAACAGATGAGCTCTCTGAAGGAAAGAGCAGGTTCTATGAGAATATAGAAGGAGACCAACCTCTAGAGAGGAGTCAGCAAGAATTCTTTGAGGACGTGACTCAATGAGCAGGACTCAGGGAGGATAGTCCTATGGCCCTTTGCTTCCTGCTAAACATTGCATATGGCGCTGGGGGTTTTTCCAGTCAAAGTGAATGCACCTCTCCATGCTTTAAATAATGTTCTGTGAGCTTCCTGATACCTTGAAGATTTACTAAATGGAGTTTGGGATTTACTAATTTGAGCAACAGACAATGGAAAGAGGGCTCATACATTCTTTTAGGCAGTAGATTCGTCTTCTCCTGTATCTTCATCTTCCTTCAATGCTAAGTGCTTTCCTGGGATATTAAGAGATGTGTTGGGCACAGGAGGTGGAGAGATGGGGTTCCCCACTCCAGTAAATTTTAGAAGAACTGTATTAAATGAAAAGAAATGAATTTCTTTTCTGTAAGGCTTTTTGTAAGCTTCAATATGCCAATTTGAATTGTGAAGCTCCACGTGGGTGATATAATATGCCACATCCCTGAAATCTTTGGATCAGAATCCTTTTATCACAGAGCAGCTCACGGAACTAGTGTTTGTGTAACCCATTTTGAAGAACGCTGCCTCAGGGCAACTATCACTTGCTCTGATTGATTTCCATTTTCCTTCTCTTCTCTTTCTTCCAGGGTGCCTTCCAACAACTCCCAGAACAGAACTGGGCACCCCACACCTAGAAGACCCTGTCCAGGACCACTAGACCCCCAGGTCGGTCCTCACTGGAACATGAGGGAATGTGGCTACATCCACAAATGAAAGACATCACCTAAGTGGTAAATGTAAAAGGAAAAGTCCAGGAAGGACCTTGGTTGAGACCCCCCCCTGCCTCTTTCTGACTGCTCACTCCTCCACACACCCTGAACCATGTAGAGACTCTTGTAAGTAGAACATCCACAAAGGTATTAGTAGAAACATGGGTAACAAATAGGGTCTGATGACCGGACACTCCCTTTGTGTAAGACAAACCAAACTCCAAGCAGAATGGCCTGTGATTGACACTTGTGCTCCATGTGGTCCACAGTCTTTTGGCATTATTTTGTTGCATTCTGGAATATACAATTAAAAGCACTGAGGCTGAAGAAGCAAAAAGCATTAAACAATTCCATAACTTAGCAATAGATACATACGATGATGTGTCACAGATCCATTTCGGTTCTGCGAACAGTCTCCTGAATGTCCTCATTTCCATATACACTCCATCAGTGACTTGCTCTCTTAGGCTCTCGAACAAGTCATATAACTTCCTGGTGCTGCAGGTTGTCCATTTTCAACTGAGAGAAATAACTTCACTGCTGTTGTATGTTCAAGGCACAGATGGTAAAGTGCTGTGAAATACTTGTGTAAATGGTATGTCTACCAACCGAGCCAAGCCAAAGAGAGCATTAGTCAGAAGTCCAGCTGAAGAGTAGAGATTGTTGCGACTTCTCGCATTAAAGCTCAGACAACGCAGGCCTCCTCAGAGAGAACACGGTACCTGTTTAAGAGTAATTTGACTTTGCAGGAAAGAAGTGGACTTTAGGTTTGAATCTTGGATGCTCGCACAAAGCCAGGTGACTCTGGGCAACTCACTCGTCTTTAAAATGGGAATAAAGACATGTACCTTGCAAAGTATTTGCAAGGAGTAGAGATAAACATGCAGAACCCTTGGAACATAGTAGACGGCCAATAAATAGAGGCTGTTATACTTCCCCTGTATTTACTGCGTCCTATTTGAAAGCGAATCCCACCCTCCTCCATTAACTCAAGGCGTTATACCTATGGGGAAGCCATCACAGAAGCCAGCCAGGGTCACCAGAAGCTGCCTGTTGGCCTTTACCTTCTGTGTGCTTTGTACATTCATTCATTCTGCAAGTATTTCTTGAGCACCCACTACATGCCAAGCACTAGATCTTGTCCCCTGTTGCTTTCCAGTGTCACCAGTGTCCACTGTTAACCAGACCTGCTTGACCCCTCAGATTCTCCTTTGTTCATTGTTCCCAGGCGCATGCTCAACCCTGAACCTCCCTCAGGCCACCTGGGACAGTCGTGCAGACTGTGCTCTACACAAGTCTTGCGGCAGCATCCTCAGCCTAGTTCTTCCTTCCTGCTTATCCTCCCTGCCTACGTGCACCAAGGGGATCTTTCTGAGCTCATGATAATAAGCAAAACTAATACAGTAAGATCCTAGAACCAGACTGGAGACCATAGTGAGGGGAGAAAATGTTCCTCCTGAGTATATAAGGCTCAGCTCTGCCCCTCATGCAGGACAACATTCTGCCTGGGGGGCAACATTACTAGTCACTATAGTGCCAATATGTTTGTCTTTTCCTTTAATGCTCAAGGGAATCTTGTGGAAAATGTTATCATTTCCATTTTATCAATAAAGAAAGAGAGCCAGAGGAATTAAATAATTTGCCCAAGGTCACAGAGCCAATGAATGGCTGTGTTAGGACCAAAACTCAGTTCTCCTGACTCCCATGCCTGTTTCCTCATGAGGCAGGTGGTCCAGCAACACTGTATAATAGAACTTTCTGTGATGATGGAAATGTTCCATATCTGCAGTGTCTAATATGGTAGCTTCCAGCTAAAGTGGCTATTGAGCACATGAAATGTGGCTAGTGCAAATGAGGACCTAGATTTGATTTGAATTGAATTAATTTAAATTTAAATAGCTATGTGTGACTAGTGGCTACCATATTGCACAATGCAGGTAGGGCCTTAGTGCTAAACCTGAGCTGCACAGAGAGGAGTTCCGAGTCACCCTTGTCTTTCCATAGGTACCATGCCCTAGAGCCATCCTTCTCCATTCCAAGCCCCAGACCCAAGTGAACCTACTCATAAAGAATCATGGAGTGTCCCCAGAACCCTTGAAGAGGGCGCTGACCCTAGACATGGTCAGAGCCCACAGACTTCCTAAATGGTTAGAAGAGAGCTGGGACAAAAGGGCCCGCCCACCTACTGATCACTTGCACCTCCCATGAAGCCTCAATTTTCCCCATTAGTTTCAGTACCTCCAGGTCATGCCTTTGAAGACGAAAGGAAATTGATTGCTATTAAGCCACTATCACCCTTGGAAATTAATTAGTTGAGCAGTAACCTCCCAGGATTGAGAGACAGGCTTAGAGAGAGAAAGAAAAAGGAATGTGGCATCACCTAGGACAGAAGCACAGCCGAGAGGCCCCCAGTGGAATCCAGTCTAAACTTTTATTTTATTTTGGTCAATGTAAACTGTAACACAAAAGGTTAAATTAACTGGATTTCCAAAATTTAAACATAATAAAATTTCAGATGAAAACTGGTTTTCCCATACTCCTGGAACCTTGGGCCGTCTTGCGATGCCCTGTTTCATTAGTATGACTAGCATCGATCACCTGGAACAGTAGCAGCTGCCCTGTTGAGATGGACAAGAAGCTGTCCAGTTCTCTGCAGCCCCTACCACGGGCTCCCCACGACATCTTTCTTTACTCACTAGGTTGACCTGGCTGATATCTGTAGGCATTTGTGGTTTGATCCCAAAGTAGGTGTGCAGGCCTGGGCAAGGTGCCTCTGCAAAGGGCTGGGATAACACAACAGTGCTCGCTTGGTGTCTGGAGGCCCAGGGGGTGCATGCTGGGAGAGGATCTAGAAAAGGGGCCCCCAGAGGGAGAGAGGGAGGAAGCTGGAGCACACGCCAATGAAACACCTCCACCTCTGCACTCTGCCTCCTACCTCACCTGCATTGCTTTGTGTCAGACATTTCCTGGAACGTCTTGATCTCCAGCCCCCAGAGCTTTTCACTGCTACTTTCTTCCAGTACCTAGAACAATGGTAACCACGCAGAAAGAGCTCAAGAAATGTGAGTCATTCACAATAAAATGCACTCAATTCAGATGCCTCTGTCAGACTCCCCCATTATTGCTGCAACCTGTCATTCTCCCCACTGAGTGCTTCTGTATACTCTCTCCTTCTTAAACTCACACTGAATATCTGTAGTTAATCCCCACTGAGGTGGGTTTCTTCATTCCAGACCTCCACCCACATGACTGGCCCAACCAAGTAATGGCACAACAGAAGATGCAATTCCCTCGTGTCTCTTGATATGGTCCTGGAAGCTGGGTCAAAAATGAGTACCCGGGCTTCCCTGGTGGCGCAGTGGTTGAGAGTCCGCCTGCCGATGCAGGGGACACGGGTTCGTGCCCCAGTCCGGGAAGATCCCACATGCCGCAGAGCGGCTGGGCCCGTGAGCCATGGCCTCTGAGCCTGTGCGTCCGGAGCCTGTGCTCCGCAACGGGAGAGGCCAGGGCAGTGAGAGGCCCACGTACCGCAAAAAAAAAAAAAAAAAAAAAAAAAAAATGAGTACCCGAGCTGTGACCCATTATATGACTTTAACACTTTTCCTCTTTCTCCTTTTGTCGTTCAGTCTGTTCGCTCGAGATTTTCTCCAGATAGAGAGGAAGGAATCTGGAATTGTCACTAGCCCATAAGCTCTGTGGAAACAGGAACTGTGCGTTTTCATCGTACTCCTAACGCTAGAAGAGTCTACGGCACAGAATAGGGGTTCTCCAGATAAAGTTCTGAGTTAGCACAAGTGTGAACAGAAAAATAAGGAAACCCAAGACTAGGAAGGGATCAAGTACACAGGCTCAAAACACTGCTGTACCTTTTTCCACCTATGTTAGCTAATTCACATAATCTATCTGAGCTTCTCTTTCCTGATCTATGAAAAATAACTAGTAATATATAACCGGTTGTTGACTGGTATAATCCTTAGTCAGAATGTCACTTAGCAGCAAAAAGCATAAAGATTTTTAAGAATATTGACTCAGTGATCCTGATCCTAGGAGCTCATTTTAAGGAATGAATTCAGCAGAAACAACACTTATGTTTATTAGGAATTATAGTCAGTAATGAAATATTTAATGTTACCTAACTATTCACACTAAGGAAATGATTACCCACGTATAGTATTAAAACATGACAGATGATTTTTCATCGATAAAAATTAATGTTTGTGAAGACTATTTAAACACACAGAATCTATCATCCTTAATGTCACTAGAGTATTCCTTTAAATATAAAATCTCTTCATATTGCTACCCTGCTTAAAATGATTCAACGGTTAAAAACTCAGGGATGGGACTGCTTAGTTAATGTTTATGTATATAAGAAACTGCCAAACCATTTTCCAAAGTGGATGTACCATTTTATTTTCATGTCAGCAGTGTCTGAGAGGTCCAGTTCCTCCACATCCTCGCCAGCACTTGTTATGGTCAGTCTTTTTAATTTTAGACAAGGTAATAGGTATTTACTAGTATCCTGTTGTGGTTTTAATTTACATTTCTTTATGATTAATGACGCTAAACATCTTTTCATGTGCTTATCATATATTTGTATAGTTATTTACCCAAGAGAAATAGAAACTCATGTCTACAAAAAGATTTGTACATGAATGATTATAGCAACCTTACAATAGTTCAAAACTGGAAACCCAAATACCTGTCAACAGATGAATGGATAAACAAATTGTGATATACTCATACAGTGGAATACTTCCTAGCAATAAAAAGGAATGAACTTCTGATACACCCAAGAACATGGATGAATTTCAAAGACATACTGAGATACAAGAGAGCATACTGTATGATTCTATCAATATGAAATTTTAGCATAGGCAGAATTAATCTATTATGACTGAAAACAGATAAGTGGCTACCTGGAGCTGGGAATGGAGGAGGGGACTGCAGAGGAGCACAGGAAACTTTTGGGGTAGAAGGAAAAATGTACTATATCTTTATTGGGGCAATAGTTACTCAGGTATATATGTCTGTCAAAACTCACCAAACTACACCCTTAAAATGGGTGTATTTTAGAAAGGGAAAAACCTGCAACCAAGAATGTTCTACTCAGCAAGGCTTTCATTCAGATCTGACGGAGCGACCAAAAGTTTTACAGACAAGCCAAAGATAAAAGAGTTCAGCACCACCAAGTTACAAGAAATGTTAAAGGGACTTCTCTAAGTGAAAAGAAAAGGTCACAAATAGAAACATGAAAATTACAAAAGGAAAAAGCTCATTGGTAAAGGCAAATATACAGTTAAGTAGTGAATCAACCATGTTTAAAGCTAGTAGGAAGGTTAAAAGACAAAAGTAGTAAAATCATCTACATCCACAGTAAGTAGTTAAGGGATACACAAAACAAAAAGATGGAAAATATAATGTCAGAAACCATAAACGTGAAGTGGGAGCAGGGGCATAAAAATGCAGGATTATCAAAAGGTGTTTGAACTTAAGAGATCAGCAACTTAAAATAATCATATATATGGCTATATATAAACCTTACAGTAACCAGAAACCAAAAATCTGTAGTAGATATACACACAGAAAAAAAGAAAGGAATCCAAACATAACACTAAAGGTAGTCTTCAAATCACAAGGGAAGAGAACAAAAGAAGAAAAACATCCCCAAAACAATTAACAAGATGGCAATAAGTACATACCTATCAATAATTACTTTAAATGTAAATGGCCTATATGCTCCAATCAAAAGACACAGAGTGGCTGAATGGATACAAAAGCAAGACCCATATATATGCTGCCAACAAGACACTCACTTCAGATTTAAAGACACACAGCCTGAAAGTAAGAGGATGGAAAAAGGTATTCCATGCAAATGGAAATTAAAAGAAAACCAGGTTAGCAATACTTATGTCAGCTAAAATAGACTTTAAAACGAAGACTGTAAAGAGAGACAAAGACATTACATAATGATTAAAGGATCAATCCAAAAAGAAGTTATAACAATTGTAAACATACAAGCACCCAACATAGGAGCACCTAAATACATAAAACAAATATTAACAGACATAAAGGGAGAAACTGACAGTAATATGATAATAGTAGGGGTCTTTAACACCCCACTTACATCAATGGACAGGTCATCCAGACAGAAAAGCAACAAAGAAACACAGGACTTAAATGACACATTAAAACAAAATGGCTTAATATTAATAGAACATTCTATCCAAAAGCAACAGAATACACATTCTTTTCAAATGTACATGGAACATTCTCCAGGATAGATCACAGACTAGGCCAAATGCCCATCAATAGATGAATGGATAAAGATATATAATGGAATATTACTCAGCCATAAAAAAGAATGAAATCTTGCCATTTGTGACAACATGAATGAACCTAGAAGGTATTATGCTAGGTGAAATAAGTCAGACAGAGAAAGACAAATACTGTATGATTTCACTTATATGTGGAATCTAAAAAACAAATGAACAAGCATAACAAAACAGAAACAGAGTTATAGATACAGAATACAAACAGATGGTTGCCAGAAGTGAGGGGGTTAGGGGGAGGAAAGAAATAGGTGAGGGAGATTAAGAGGTAGAAACTTCCAGTTACACAATAAATGAGTCACACGTATGAAATGCAGTGTGGGGAATATAGTCAATAACCATGTAATATCTTTGTATGGTGACATATCATAACTAGACTTATTGTGCTGATCATTTTGAAATGTGTAGAAATGCCAAATCTCTGTGCTGTGTAAAAGGAAGTAACATAGTGTTGTAGGTCAATTATGCTTCAGAAACAAACAAACTCATTGAAAAAGACATCAGGGAGTTCCCTGGTGTCCTAGTGGTTAGGATTCCCAGCTTTCACTGCCATGGCCCAGGGTTCAATCTCTAGTCAGAAAACTGAGATCCCGTAAACCGGGCGGCCAAAAATAAATAAATAAATAAATAAATAGATAAATAAAATTAAAATAAAAAAGAGAGATCAGGGCTTCCCTGGTGGCACAGTGGTTGAGAGTCCACCTGCCGATGCAGGGGACGCGGGTTCGTGCCCCGGTCCGGGAAGATCCC
>NC_041226.1:23271381-23274964 GCF_002837175.3 Physeter macrocephalus | reverse complement strand
CTGGGCCCACGAGCCATGGCCGCTGAGCCTGCGCGTCCGGAGCCTGTGCTCCGCAACGGGAGAGGCCACAACAGTGAGAGGCCCACGTACAGCAAGAGAGATCAGATTTGTGGTTACCAGAGGTGGGGATGGTGGGAGGGGCGATTGGATGAAGGCAGTCAAAAGGCACAAACTTCCAGTTCTAAGATAAATAAGTACTAGAGATGTAATGTACAACATGATAAATATAATTAACACTGTTGTATGTTATATATGAACATTGTCAAGAGGGTAAATCCTAAGGGTTCTCATAACAGGGAAAAATTTTTTATTTCTGTTTCTTTAATTTGGGAACTATATGAGATGATGGATGTTCACTAAATTTATTGTGATAATCATTTTCTGATGTATGTAAGTCAAATCATTATGCTATACACCTTAAATTTTTACAGTGCTGCATGTCAATTGTATCTCAATAAAGCGGAAGAAAAAAATAAAATGGGTGCGTCTTATTGTATTTTAAATGTACCTTAATAAAGTTCCTTTAAAAAGAAAAAAGTATTCAATTGCTCCTCGTTACTTCGGAATAAAGTAAAAAAAATATTAGTATTACACACAAGGTCTTTGATGATATGACCCCTTTCTATTTCTCCAACTTTATTTCCTACTAGAATCCCACCCATTTTGTTCTTGTCGTACTGAAATACCTGTTGCTTCCCTGTCACTGTATTTTTTTCATGCCTCTATATCTTTATAAATGTTATTCCCACTTCCTGGAATCCAAACCCCACCCCCTGCCACCTTGTAATTTGACTCACTCCTATTCATTCTTCAAGATCAACTCAGGCCTGCCTGAATTTCTCTCCAAGGCTGAATCCAGTACCTCTCTGATGTGTTCTCATAGCATCCTGCGTATACCTCTAGTCCCATGTTTTCACACTGTGGTGTCATGGCTAATATTCTTACTATGCTCTGAGCATCTTAAAGCCTGGGTCTGTCTTATTACATTCTTAATCCCTAACACACAGGTTGACACATGTTGCTTAGTAAATGTTGTATGAATGAATGAACAACGCCCTGCCTACCCTCAGAAGGACCCAGTGAGGATCAAGTGAGATAAGGGATGTGACTTCCTGTACTCCATTATATGGGTGTTTAATTTGGCCCCATAATACAGTTGTGCCTTCTGAGAACTTCCACCTCCATCCCAGGGCAGAGCCAGTAAAGAGAACTTGCCCGTTCCTGTCTTGGGATCAGGGTGACAAACCTCCCAAGTTGGCATGAGTTTCCGAGCTCCTCAAGAAGCAGTCTAAAGAAGTTTGATTCCACTGACTGACTGAGTTGACAGGCGGTAGGTAGCTGCTACCCCCGTCTGTGGGGTAGCATACCCCAAACCACAGCTGTTCATTCCTACAACATTTTTCTCTGTTTTATATAATAATCGTTAATTGATTTATGTAACTAAATTGGATGTGCACTTCTAAGAACAGCTGTTTTAGCTTAACGTACACTCTTTAATTCCTGAAGAGTCTAACAAGTGGCTGTCACCAATATCTGCCCAGGCAAGACACGAGGACCTCATTCTCCGAGACTCCCTTGGCTATCTACTTGATGACATGGAGTTGGAGCAGCTCCTTTCCACGACTGTGATTTATTTTCTTCACCTTTGCCAGAGCCAGAACTCCGCCAAACCCCTCCCCCTTTCACCACCTTGCTGTTTCCCCAACATCTCGCCAGCACCCAGTCCATTCTGTCAACATCACCTTCAGCACACACACCTGGCTGATGAAGAGTGACAGGCAACCTAGATGTCATTTTCTCCAATGAAGGGAATGAAGGTATTTTATACCATCTTTCCTTGACCTTTTCCTCCTACTTTTGTTTCAAAAGCCTTCGGGATAGAATTCATCGGAAAGTCATTCAGCCTCTGGTCCTGTACAATGGTCACTGGTGGTCTTTTTTACTGTCTGACACTGAAGGTCAATCTGGCAAAGTAAATATTGGTGAGTGACTTCACCAAGTCAGTGCTCAAAAGCAAGGGGGTGAACATCTAGAGGGGAGAGTAGGGAGAAGGCTGATGAGAGGGGAAAATACCATTAAATATAGAGTTGGGTTTTCAAATCCTCTTTTCAAATTATGAGGAAGGACTCCTTTGTTCATTCATTCATTCATGCATTCATTTGTTCTGTCAATCTGGCTAGATCAACTAGAAAAAGGCCAAGTGTGGCCTTATCTCTAATGTGGGGCCAGGGCTCGTTCTGTCAGGGGCTCCAAAGTCCCCCAACCTCACTTCCAGGCTTACCCTGGAGAGTGATGTTTTGGGGACATTCAAATCCACAGAGCACTTAAACATGGCTCTTTTGGGAGAGGGCCAGGAGATGGAATGGCCATTATCAGCAATCTCTTCTCTGAAAAATCTCAGCCATATGAACAAACAACCTAAGCCTCACATAGTGTCAGGCAGGGAATTCGGGGACTGGAATGTTTGCTCATATTTTCCTAAAATATCCAGTGAACCATGAACCTAAACTCCACACCTGAGGCTAACTGGGAATTGCTATTTTAACAAAGCACAGTTTAGAAAACAAGCTGCACACGATTTGCAATTTGGGCCGGCCCCAGAGAGACTTCCGGCAGCATTTTACGGGTGACTAACACTCAAGTTAAAAATCAACACGGGTTTTCCAAGCACAGCCTCTCTGAGGGTGTAAGGTAGACTTTTCCCGTGTCTGCTAGAGCTTGCTTCAATGTGCTTTGCCACATGGGCTCTGGAAGGAAGCTTTTCCTGGACATACAACAGAGCTTTTGAGATGTTTGTGAGTACTGTTGTCTAATCTAGGTAGGCTCTCTCCTCTCGGTCTCTTGGCATATCTCTGGCAGAGAAGGACAAGAGAGAGCACGTGTAACGTGAGACAGGAAATGCGCTCACTAATTTCACAAACATGTGTAGAGCTCCTCCCTCCCATGGGGCCATGGGGGAATACCATGATGACTAAGCTGCCTTCGAATGAAGGCAGATAGGAAAACAATTAAAACAATGCAGCCAAGTGCTGAATAAGGTTTGTACCAAAGGCCGTGGAACACAGAGAAGGAATAATTAATTTTGTCAGAGGCAGTTAAGGAAGGTTGTGTAGCTGGTACCTTGACAAGTGAGTTGGAATGTCCAGGTGAGGCAGGAGAAGAAAGGCTTTCCAGGGGAGGGAACAGCAGACACAAAGCATGGAGGTAGGGGCGGGGTCAAGACGGCGAGCTAGGAGGACATGGAATTTGCATCTCCTCACAACTAGGGCACCTACCAGGTACCGGTGGGGGACCATGGACACCTAAGGGGACGGGAGAAACCCCCAGTGACCAGGTAGGACGGTAGGGTGTGGGGGGAGTGAAGGGGGAGGACAGGTGGAGGTGGGACGGGATGGCACCCCTGAGGGGTGGCTGGGGGAGGGGAGGAGTACCTACAGCCAGCGGGACCCACCCACGGTTAGGGGTCCAGCAGCAACGGGGGAGACCCTGGGGGAGGTGGTGGGGGAGGGGAACAAAGGAACGGAAGGGAAGGGGGCCAGTGCTTTCCCTGTCCACTTAGGCACAGCAGAGCCTGTCGGGCTCA
>NC_041226.1:23270523-23271281 GCF_002837175.3 Physeter macrocephalus | reverse complement strand
CCCCCCGCCGTCCAGAGCCCAAGCCCCGCCCCTACACCCACCCCCAGGAGCCCACCTCTGCATTCGGAGACCCCCTCTGAGACCCCCTCCAAGGTGCTGGGCCTAAGCCCCACCCACACACCCTCAGGCAGGGCCCTACCCCCAAACTCCCGAACTCCACACTCCGAACTCCACACTCCGAGAGGCCCTCCTTTCCACGTGCTGCCTCTCCCCTTCCCCCCTCAGGTCCTAAGCAGAGGCCGCACCCAACGCTTGAACATCACCCCACCTAGGCCCTGCCCCACAATCAAACGTCACCCCCCCACCCGCCTAGGTCCCCCCCCACCCAAAACCCCGCCCCCAAGTTGCACACACACACACACACACACACACACACACACACACACACCTGTTGGGATTTTAACTGGCATTGTGTTGAATATGTAGATCAATCTGGAGAGAATTGACATCTTTATGATTTTGAGTCTTCCAATTCATGAGCAAGGAATAGATATCTTTTTATTAGGTCTTCATTAATGTCTTTTAGTAGAGGTTTTTTATTATTTATTTATTTATTTGTTTTGCTGTACGGGGGCCTCTCACTGTTGTGGCCTCTCCCGTTGCGGAGCACAGGCTCCAGACGCGCGGGCTCAGTGGCCATGGCTCACGGGCCTAGCCGCTCCGCGTCATGTGGGATCTTCCCGGACCAGGGCACGAACCCGTGTCCCCTGCATCGGCAGGCAGACTCTCAACCACTGCGCCACCAGGAAAGCCCAGAG
>NC_041226.1:23266474-23270093 GCF_002837175.3 Physeter macrocephalus | reverse complement strand
ATTTTATTTTTTTGTGGTACGTGGGCCTCTCACTGCTGTGGCCTCTCCTGCTGCGGAGCACAGGCTCCGGACGCACAGGCCCAGCGGCCATGGCTCAGGGGACCAGCTGCTCCGCGGCATGTGGGATCCTCCCGGACCAGGGCACGAACCCATGTCCCCTGCATCAGCAGGCAGACTCTCAACCACTGCGCCACCAGGGAAGCCCTTTCCTCTTTTAGATTGGGGTTCTGTTTTACCTTGTAGATTCATTATTGTTGATTTTTTAATATTTTTATTTTTCCTAATCTTTTATTTTTCTAATTTTATTTTATTCTTTATATTTTGTTATTGTTCTATCCTTTTGGCTTGTTCTCCCCACCCCCCTATTTTTCTTTTTTTCTGTGGTGGTTTTATTTTACCTTGTTGCAGTTGTTTCAATTATAGTTTTATTATTCCTAATATATTTTTTATCTTTCTAATTTTATTTTGTTTTTTATTCTTTGATATTGTACTGCTCCTTTTTTTCTTTCTTTCTTCCTTTTTTTTTTTTTTTTCCTTTACCGTGACAGAAAGCTTGCAGGATGTTGGTCCCCAGGCTGGAGGTTGGGCATAAGCTCCTGTGGTGGGAGCTCCAAGTCCAAACCTCCGGACTAACAAAGAACCTCAGATCCCAGGGAATAGCAAGTGGAGTGAGGCCTCCGGAGGTCCTCATCTTAGCACCAAGACCCAGCTCAATCCAACTGCCTGCAAACTCCACTCCAGCAAACGTCTCAGGCCAAACAACCAATAAGACAGGAATACAGCACCACCCATCAAAAAGAGAAAAATGAAATGACAAAAAAATACGTTACAGACAAAGGAGCAAGGTAAAAACCTACAAGACCAAATAAATGAAGATGAAATGGGCAACCTACCTGAAAAAGAATTCAGAATGATGATAGTAAAGATGATCCAAAATCTTGGAAACAGAATGGAGAAAATACAAGAAACTTTAACAAGGATCTAGAAGAACTAAAGAGCAAACAAACAGTGATGAACAACACAATTACTGAAATTAAAATTACTCCAGAAGGAATCAATAACAGGATAACTGAGGCAGAAGAACGGATAAGTGAGCTGGAAGATAAAACGGTGGAAATAACTACCAGGGAACAGAATAAAGAAAAAAGAATGAAAAGAATTAAGGACAGTCTCAGAGACCTCTGGGACAACATTAAATGCACCAACATTCGAATTAAAAGGGTCCCAGAAGAAAAAGAGAAAAAGAAAGCATCTGAGGAAATATATGAAGAGATTAGAGTCAAAAACTTTCCTAACATGGGAAAGGAAATAGTCAATCAAATTCAGGAAGCACAGAGAGTACCATACAGGACAAACCCAAAGAGAAACATGCCAAGACATATTAATCAAACTATCAAAAATTAAATACAAAGAAAAAATATTAAAAGCAACAAGGGAAAAGCAACAAATAACATATGAGGGAATCCCCATAAAGTTAACAGCTGATGGTTCAGCAGACACTCTGCAAACCAGAAGGGAGTGGCAGGACCTATTTAAAATGATGAAAGGGAAAAACCTACAACCAAGATTACTCTATCCAGCAAGGATCTCATTCAGATTAGATGGGCAAATTAAAACCTTTACAGATAGGCAAAAGTTAAGAGAATTCAGCACCACCAAACCAGCTTTACAACAAATGCTAAAGGAACTTCTCTAGGCAGGAAACACAAGAGAACAAAAAGACCTACAAAACAAACCCAAAACAATTAAGAAAATGGTAATAGGAACATATATATCGATAATTACCTTAAATATAAATGGATTAAATGCTCCAGACAAAAGACATAGACTGGCTGAATGGATACAAAAACAAGAGCTGTACATATGCTGTCTACAAGACACCCTCTTCAGACCTAGGGACACGTACAGACTGAAAGTGAGGAGATGGAAAAAGATGTTCCATGCAAATGGAAATCAAAAGAAACCTGGAGTAGCAGTTCTCATATCAGACAAAATGGACTTTAAAATAAAGACTATTACAAGAGACAAAGAAGGACACTACATAATGATCAAGGGATCCATCCAAGAAGAAGATATAACAATTGTAAATATTTATGCACCCAACAAAGGAGCACCTCAATACATAAGGCAAATGCTAACAGCCATAAAAGGGGAAATCGACAGGAACACAATAATAGTAGGGGGCTTTAACACCCCACTTTAACCAATGGACAGATCATCCAAAATGAAAATAAATAAGGAAACACAGGCTTTAAATGACACATTAAACAAGATGGACTTAATTGATATTTATAGGACATTCCATCCCAAAACAGCAGATTACACTTTCTTCTCAAGTGCTCATGGAACATGCTCCAGGACAGACCATATATTGGGTCACAAATCAAGCCCTGGTAAATTTAAGAAAATTGAAATCATATCAAGTATCTTTTCCGACCACAACACTATGAGACTAAATATCAATTACAGGAAAAAAAACTTTAAAAAATACAAACACATGGAGGCTAAACAATATGCTACTACCTTACACCTAAAGCAATTAGAGAAAGAAGAACAAAAAAAAACCCAAACTTAGTAGATGGAAAGAAATCATAAAGATCAGGTGAGAAATAAATGAAAAAGAAATGAAGGAAACAATAGCAAAGATCAGTAAAATAAAACTAAAAGCTGGTTGTTTGAGAAGATAAGCAAAATTGATAAACCATTAGCCAGACTCATCAAGCAAAAAAGGGAAAAGACTCAAGTCAATAGAATTAGAAATGAAAAAGGAGAAGTAAAAACTGACACTGAAGAAACACAAAGGATCATGAGAGATTACTACAAGCAACTGTATGCCAATAAAATGGACAACCGGGAAGAAATGGACAAATTATTAGAAAAGCACAATGTTCCAAGACTAAACCAGGAAGAAATAGAAAATATAAACAGACCAATCACAAGCACTGAAATTGAGCCTGTGATTAAAAATCTTCCAACAAACAAAAGCCCAGGACCAGATGGCTTCACAGGTGAATTCTAGCAAACATTTAGAGAAGAGCTAACACCTATCCTTCTCAAACTCTTCCAAAATATAGCAGAGGGAGGAACACTCCCAAACTCATTCTATGAGGCCACCATCACCCTGGTACCAAAACCAGACAAAGATGTCACAAAGAAAGAAAACTACAGGCCAATATCACTGATGAACATAGATGCAATGATCCTCCACAAAACACTAGCAAACAAAATCCAGCAGCACATTAAAAGGATCATACACCATAATCAAGTGGAATTTACCCCAGGAATGCAAGGATTCTTCAATATACAGAAATCAATCAATGTGATAAACCATATTAACAAATCAAAGGAGAAAAACCATATGATCATCTCAATAGATGCAGAAAAAGCTTTCAACAAAATTCAACACCGATATATGATAAAAACCCTCCAGAAAGTAGGCATAGAGGGAACTTACCTCAACATGATAAAGGCCATATATAACTAACCCACTGCCAACATTGTTGTCAATGCTGAAAAACCGAAAGCATTTCCTCTAAGATCAGGAACAAGACAAGGTTGTTCACTCTCACCACTATTATTCAACATAGTTTTGGAAGTTTTAGCCACAGCAATCAGAGAA
>NC_041226.1:23265702-23266433 GCF_002837175.3 Physeter macrocephalus | reverse complement strand
AAGACACTGATGAAAGAAATTAAAGATGATATAAACAGATGGAAAGATATACCATGTTCTTGGATTGGAAGAATCAAAATTGTGAAAATGAATATACTACCCAAAGCAATCTACAGATTCAGTGTAATCCCTATCAAACTACCAATGGCATTTTTCACAGAACTAGAACAAAAAATTGCACAATGTGTATGGTAACACAAAAGACCCCGAATAGCCAAAGTAATATTGAGAAAGAAAAACAGAGCTGGAGGAATCAGGCGCCTGGACTTCAGACTATACTACAAAGCTACAGTAATCAAAACAGTGTGGTACTGGCACAAAAACAGAAATATTGATCAATGGAACAGGATAGAACGCCCAGAGATAAACCCACACACATATGGTCACCTTATCTTTGATAAAGGAGGCAAGCGTATACAATGGAGAAAAGACAGCCTCTTCAATAAGTGGTGCTGAGAAAACCAGACAGCTACATGTAAAAGAATGAAATTAGAACAGTTCCTAACACCATACACAAAAATAAACTCAAAATGGATTAAAGACCTAAATGTAAGGCCAGACACTATAAAACTCTTAGAGGAAAACACAGGCAGAACACTCTATGTTATAAATCACAGCACGATCCTTTTTGACACACCTCCTAGAGAAATGGAAATAAAAACAAAAATAAACAAATGGGACCTAATGAAACTTCAAAGCTTTTGCACAGCAAAGGAAAACATAAACAAGAC
>NC_041226.1:23257650-23258074 GCF_002837175.3 Physeter macrocephalus | reverse complement strand
ACCATACACAAAAATAAACTCAAAATGGATTAAAGACCTAAATGTAAGGCCAGACACTATAAAACTCTTAGAGGAAAACACAGGCAGAACACTCTATGTTATAAATCACAGCACGATCCTTTTTGACACACCTCCTAGAGAAATGGAAATAAAAACAAAAATAAACAAATGGGACCTAATGAAACTTCAAAGCTTTTGCACAGCAAAGGAAAACATAAACAAGACCAAAAGACAACCCTCAGAATGGGAGAAAATATTTGCACACAAAGAAACTGACAAAGGATTAATCTCCAAAATATACAAGCAGCTCATGCAGCTCCATATCAAAAAAAACAAACTACCCAATCCAAAACTGGGCAGAAGACTTAAATAGACATTTCTCCACAGAAGATATACAGATTGCCAACAAACACATGAAAGGATG
>NC_041226.1:23237522-23257557 GCF_002837175.3 Physeter macrocephalus | reverse complement strand
TGGGCATATACCCAGAGAAAACCGTAATTCAAAAAGACACATGCACCCCAATGTTCATTGCAGCACTATTTACAATAGCCAGGTCATGGAAGCAACCTAAATGCCCATCAACAGATGAATGGATAAAGAAGATATGGTACATACATACAATGGAATATTACTCGGCCATAAAACAGAATGAAATTTGGTCATTTGTAGAGACGTGGATAGATCTAGAGACTGTCCTACAGAGTGAAGTAAGTCAGAAAGAGAAAAACAAATATCATATATTAATGCATATATGTGGAACCTAGAAAAATGGTACAGAGGAACAGGTTTGCAGGGCAGAAATAGAGACACAGATGTAGAGAACAAATGTATGGACACCAAGAGGGGGAAAGTGGCGGTGGGGTGGTGGTGGTGTGATGAACTGGGAGATTGGGATTGACATGTATACACTAATATGTATAAAATAGATAACTAATAAGGCTGCAGAATTGTAGTTCTTCTTGCTTCTGCTGTCTGCCCTCTTGTGGATGAGGCTACCTAACCTTACGGTTTTTAACTTGGATAAAGTCAGAAAGGGCTGCTAGTGTGGAAACAAGGAATTTATTTTCAGAGCCCTGTACCCTTCAGGTGTGATTTCCAGGTAGGAACACTCAATAGATGCTCGGCAAAGTGAGCCAGAGGCTCCAGGGGCATTGGAGTCAAGACTATACCAAACCCAGCACCTCAGTATGCCAGCACATCCCAGCATGGGAGAGGCAGTGGATAAATTTTCAGAAATTTTGCAAACTGGCAGTGAATACAGCCATCATTAAAAATCGAGTCACAAAAACTTACACGTAAATGATTTTAAAAACAAGCATAATAAATTCTCAAAGCTCTCCACTTCCTAATTACTTTACTATAGCTTACTATTATCTGTGCTTTTGAGGGGATTTATATCTATTTTATAAGCCTGGTGGGAAAATCATATAAAGGTGTCCTAGGTGCGTCTCTGCCCAACTCCTTGACATCAGCCATGTTGTTGGCTTGAAATCAGCCATGGGGAGGAGTGTTTACATCGTGAAAACTGATATCGCAAAAACTACAAATTCGGACTACCCCCATCCCCAAAGAGCCAGCACACCACTACCTGAAACTGTATCATGATCCATACAGAAAAGTCTTTGTGTGAGTATGGGTCTGGAGCCTCATTAAGGTAAAGCAAAGAGAATAAGGCAGAAACTAAGACTCCGCAAATGAGGGGAAGAAATTAATGCTAAAAACAGTTTCTAATATTGACGGATATTTCCCCAAACACAGCTTTTTGCACTACTCAGGTCCTCTGGGGTTGCTGCTATTTGAAATAAACCTGTTTCATTTAGCTCCATGAATAAGAAACTTCTAGCCAGAGAAGACATATTTTATATGCACACATAAAAATGCTCTGTATGTATATAGCACTTCCCTTTTAAGGAGCTCACAGCAATGACACAGGTGCCCATTATTCCTATGAACACCCTAGGGAGGTAGCTAGGTGGCAGAGGGAATAGGAATGAAAAAATAAAAAAACCTGTTAAATTAGGAATCAGGGCATTACCTAGCCTCAGTGCTATAAACAATCTTTCTTCTCCCAGTGTAGGAATCCCTGACTTCAGAATGTTAAAGTGTCCTGCTTAAGGGCTTCCCTGGTGGTGCAGTGGTTGGGGGTCCGCCTGCCGATGCAGGGGACGCGGGTTCGTGCCCCGGTCTGGGGGGGTCCCGCGTGCCGCGGGGCGGCTGGGCCCGTGGGCCATGGCCGCTGAGCCATGGCTGCTGGGCCTGCGCATCCGGAGCCGCTGCTCCGCAGTGGGAGGGGCCGCAGCGGTGAGAGGCCCGCGTACCCCAAAAAAAAAAAAAAAAAAAGTGTCCTGCTTAAGAAGGTTCTAGAATTGGACTCCTGTCACTGGCATTTTTCCATGAGCATGACCATGAAAACCTCCCACTCTCTCCCTTCTTTCGTCCTTGTTCTCCTGCTAGTTGGTCCCTACCTCCTACTTGGGTCAGGGCTGGAGTCTGCAGTCCAAGCTCGCCTGGCTTCAGAACCCCAGAGAATTCACCAAAGGGCCTCAGGGAGCAAGCAGCAACCACCTGTGTCAGGCGTTGTTCTCACGTGACTTGCTGTCTCTGTGATGACAGATTCCCGGATACCAATGACACCATCGTCACCCCTGCACCAGCTGCCTCATCCCACTGCGGATCCCAATGGCTCCTCTGACTTTCCTAGGCCCCTCCCTGTGAGGCTCTGGACAATCCCGAATCGGCCCTTTGGAGTACAAGTCAGCATAATGTTAATGCTGGTATCGTCTCCACGCACCCAGGATTTAACTGTCCATCGAGCAGAGTGTTCACGGTTGCTGGTGATGACAATTGGAGGAAAGATGCACGAAAGTGTGTGTGTGTGTGTGTGTGTGTGTGTGTGTGTCAGAAACAAAGGCGAAGAGAGAAACAGAGACAGAGAAAGGAGAGAGGCAAAGATTTACTGAAGCTGTGGGAATTCCTGAACACAAGAATTATTTTCTTTCGGAGGTGTTTTGTTTTTGACTCCGAATTTTATTGTTTGTTTGTAACTGGTGGGAGGGCAGATTTAGAAGATAAATCTTCCTGATGGGGAACCCTGGGCTCCACCCAAGCCAGACCACGTGTCACAGTGTCCCCTTAACAGCTGCCTCTGGAGGCAGCCCTGAGTGGGGCTGGGGGGAGACCTTTGGCTGGAGAGCACTGTCTCTGAGAGCATTTGTCTCTGGCCAGATATATCTGGTTCTTCAGATGGTCGGGAGCCGGTCAAGTCTGAAAGAGACTCCCTCAGATTCCCACCCAGGGCTTCCTACTGGCCCCAAAGATGGCAGCGGGTCTCCCGCTGGCACCCTGCTGAGCTCCCCTTCTCACCAAGGAGTGGGCTTCTGGGGAGCTTCCTGAGACAGGAGGGCCCTCAGACCCAGCCTGAGCGGCCACACCAGGCACAGAACAGAAACAAGCCAGTTAAGCAGCTCTAGCGTGAGGGGCAGGAGACAGGCTTTCATCTGCCTGGCTCCATCACAGTTTCTGTGGCGCGAGTCGCTCCTCTGAGATGTCAGGGTGTGAGCAGTTGCAGTCCTTGATTCAACAGTCATTTCCTGAGACCCTGCTGGATGTCAGGGACAGCCGTGGGTTATAGAAGCACAAAGCAAAACAGCCCACATGAACCCAGGCATCAAAAGGCTTATAAGATACGCCCTCCAAGGGCCTTTCCCATCCAACAGTCTCTAAATATTTTCTTAGTGGCCAGAGGGCTTCCTTATATCCCCCAAGCTAAAGAATTCAGCCCCTACTAAGTAAAAGGAAACCTGTTTTGCTTGTCTATTTGTTTACATTTGCGTTCCCAGACTTAACCACTTGGCACTCACAGTGTCTGAGCTGGACATGGAACCTCGCCAGAGCCCCTGGGGAGAGGTGAGTGTGGCAATGTCTGCCACACCCAGGAACACTCATTAGGCTCCGGTGTGCTTGGGGCATCTTGTGCTCTAAGTCAAAGAGGCACAGCCCAGCTGTCCAGAAGCTTCTAGAAACCCTGGAGCTTGCCCATAGAAAGGACAAACAACAGAGCAAACTCTGATAAAATGGTGCTGTCAGACCAACGAAGGGAATGCAAACGCAGAACTGGTGAAGGTGGAGGGAGAGAGGGGCTTATAGAACATGCAACAGGGTGGGGAAGTCTCTAGCTGTGTCTTCTTGTTAGTCCAGGGTTGCCAGGTTTTTCCCCCCCTCGCCTGGCACACAGGATCTTAGTTTCCCAACCAGGGATCAGACCCATGACCCCCCCTGCATCGGGAGCACAGAGTCTTAACCACTGGACCACCAGGGAAGTCCCAGGATTACCAGGTCCTTTTGAATGGTGGAGAAAAGGAGGGTAGCTAGAACTGGGATGGGGACCCAGGACCCAGGACAAGGGCCCTCGATGACTGCCCCCCAAAGGCTTGGGACATCAGTGCAAAGTCAGAAAGCTGGGGTAAAACCCCTCCAGCTCTTCGCTCCAACAATAACAGCCTCCTTCCACACTCCCTCCAGGGTCCTCCTTACCCCTTCTAACATCTTACTTAAGAGCCTCCTATTGTGTTAGTATCAGGGGGAAAAGTGACTAAGGGTGAGTGTGTGACTAAAGGGAAAGAAAACTAGGAAAGGAGTCTCAAATGCTTGCCCCCATCCCCAGGTTATCTTGGCTCCTTCCCTGATTCAGTCAGTTCACAGGCTCTGACATAAAAGGCAGGAAGTTACACACACTAAACAAAGCTCCTTAGATGTCAGGAAATTAACCTGGGAAATGGGAGCCAAGAACGATTAAAGGCGTTGCACTCTGAGTTCAAAAACCACCATGGCGCTAGATCAAAAGCTGTTTGCTGGGCACCCCAGGCTTGGCTCTGCCAAACTGCTCATCCCCATCCCGGGAAAACCCCGGCCACAGGGCCTGTAGGCCTGTGTGCTGTGCATTTTTTTTCCTGCCATGTGACTTAATCCTCACTCAGATCTACAGCTTTTGACTCTTCTTACCGTCGGAGTTTGGATGCCCGCCCTTGGCAAGTCTGCCCAGGCTTCCTGATTAGGGAAGAAGATCACACACCTGACCTCAGAGGGGGTCCAACAAGTGGCCCCAGAGGAAACAAAGAAAGCCCTTAAAAGGGGAAGGAGGGAAGGCAGCCTGGGGATCCTAACCTTCCCAGCTATGAAAACAAATGCCTCGTGGAGGGTGGAAAGGTTGGACCAGAACAAGCCCAGAATTATGAGGATGATTATGTTCACAGCAATAATAACATCTCTTTGAGCCTCGGTTTCATACTCTTTACAATTAAGGGGTTGGACTAAGTGTTCTTTATGATACCTTCTAGCTAGGATATCCTGGAATTCTTAAAAGTTGTACATCATAATGAAATTGTCAAGGGGGTTTGCACCACAGCACCTCATTGTATCTCCAGCGATGGGTATTAACCCCATTTTACAGAGGAGTAAACTGAGGCCCCATGAGGAGAAGTAGCTTGCCTAATGCTACAGAGCTGGTAGATAGCAGAGCCTGTAACAAACCCTCATCCAGCACCTCCTGGTCCAGTGCTCTGGAAGGGCAATCGTGGACAATAGCCTTGTCCCCAGAATGACAAAAGTACATTTGCAATCACAAGCTCAAAGTGTTGCTATGCCTTTTTTTTTTTTTTTTTTTTTGTATTGGGAAGCAATACAAAAGAGGTAAGGGGGAACCATTTAACATGTCAGGCTTCTGAGAAGTGGAACACTCAGAGATGTCAACCCCGTGATGACCTCATAATAGTGTAAAACCCTCTTCTTGAGTCTACAGAGGTGAGGTTAGTTGCATTCGCAGGAGAGGAAAACAGTGAGAGAAACGTTATTCATTCAAGAATAACAGCACCTTCAAGAACCTGCCGTGTCCCTACTCTGAATGCCCTGGGTCTATGACCCACACACCCCTCATCCAGAGCTGATTGGACCAGGGAGAGCGACCACGGAGAGTAAGTCAGAGGTGCTCTCCCACAGGACTGGATTTGACACATAGAAAGGACAATTAAAGCATCTGTGAGCCTGCAGCTGTACAATCACTGCATTGGTCAGGGTGCCCCGAGAAAACAGAACCAATGGGACACATATAGATATAGAAAGAGATTTATTATAGGGAATTGGCTCATGCAGTTATGGAGGCCAGCAAGCCCCAAGATCGACAAAGTATCAGGCAAGCCTGGCAGGCTTGACATCCAGGAAGAGCCAATGTCTCAATCCGAGGGCTGTCAGGCAGGAGGAATTCTCTCTTACTCAGGGGAGGGTCAAGGTTTTTTGTTCCATTCAGGCCTTCAACTGATTGGATGAGGCCCACCCACACTGGGGAAGGGGAGCTGCTTCACTCAATCTACCAATTTAAATATTAATCTCCTCCAAAATCACCTTCACAGAAATGCCCAGAATAATGTTTGACCAAATATCTGGGGTCCAGTCAAGTTGGGAAATGGGGTGCCCAGACGTTTCATCAAACATTATTCATAAAATTATACCAGTTTTCTTAGAGTCAAAAAATTAACCATCACATAGAGAGGGGCCAGAACCCAGGCAAGACTGAATGAGGAAACCCAGGGTTGTAAGAGAGGAAACTGGGCATTCTCAGCGAGGAATCAAGATGAGGAGTGGAGAAGGTACTGCCTGGAGGACTTGCGGAGCCCATGAGACTCCCCTGAATCCTTCCAATCCCCCTCCTTCGCTCAGCTGGCTTGAGCGGGTTTCTCTTTCTGGCAACCGAACCTCCTCTGATTATAACAAACACATTGTGGCTTTTACTAAGTTGCCCCATTCTCTAAGCCATTTTATTTACCAAGTGATAAACATATTGGGTATCAAGTACTGCCATGTTACATACCATGTATACTTGGTTCTTGAATGCTTTACTTTTATAATTTCGACTACATACAAGTAACCACATGCAACTGAAATAAAATATTTTCATGAGATTTGGTACTTTGATCTATAGCGCTTCGATGCAAACGAAATGAGTAACTCAACGAGTGAGTGATCTCACACAGCTGCCCAGCATCCATATTATGGTGCACTGTTGCTGTTCTCAACTCACTGTTCTGCAAGCATTTTCTGAGGAAAATGATCTGTTAAGAGGTTTTCTTACACTACCAAATGTAAAATAGATAGCTAGTGGGAAGCAGCCGCATAGCACAGGGAGATCAGCTCGGTGCTTTGTGACCACCTAGAGGGGTGGGATAGGGAGGGTGGGAGGGAGACGCAAGAGGGAGGGGATATGGGGATATATGTATATGTGTAGCTGATTCACTTTGTTATACAGCAGAAACTAACACACCATTGTAAAGCAATTATACTCCAATAAAGATGTTAAATAAAAAATTTTAAAAAGTAAAAAAAAGATGTTTTCTTGAATTGGGGGATTTGTGACAGCCCAGGCTGAATCCCTTACAAACACTGTAGGTCTACTACACATTGTTACTGTCTCTTCTACTATGAGCTCTTTGGAGGATGAGCTCCCAGCCTTACGCACCTTTGTCACTCTTCTACCCAGAACACAGTACCTGGTACCCGGTAAGCACACACACATTTCTGAGTTAATTCTCTCATTTGATTCTCACAAGAAGCCTGTCTGATATATCATATTATTCTCAATTGTATTAATCAGCTTAAGCTAAGTTACGCTGCAATAACATACAACCTGGAAATCTCAGTGTTTACGGTGGCACAGATTTGATTCTCACCAATGTCACCGTCACACATGCGCTATGGGTCAGCTACAGCCCATCTTCATGTCTTCTTCATGCCAGGCCCCAATGACAGAGAGAAAGAGAGGTGGCAGACCGCACAATGGCCCTTAAGGTATCTATACAATAGTGACACAATTATTCATACTCGCTTTTGCCAGCCAAGGCAAATCCCGTAGTCAAGCCTGATGCCAACAGGGCAGGGGTGCCTAGCCTTCGACAGGATGGATGGGTGCCAAAAATCACATGGGCACGCCTGGCACCGTGGGACTAGGATGCAAAAATCCTCCACCAGAGAGAGACAGCAAAACTACAAACACTAATACTATGTATCACACCGCTGCACAAAGAAACTAAGGTGAAGCAATTGCCTGACCCAGTATCTTGTTAGTGGCAGACTCGGTATTTGAAGGAAGTCTTCAGACCCCAGGTGGAGGATGCGGTCCACTAGAGCACAGCTGTTTCCACGTCTTCCTCTGGGAGAGATGCATCTCCAGGACCTGATCTGTACCTTATGCCACTCCCAGTAACGTTCACATCAAGTTTGTAATGTTCACGTCAGTAACGTTCACTACAACATTTGGCCCTTGAATGCTTTATTCACCAGGATCATATGTCTAGGAGAATCCAAGTGAGCAAGGCAGATGAAATTACAAGTGCCAATCAAGAAGTATAGACAGAGCCAACACTTTAAACCTCAATAAGCGGAGTCATTTTAAAATTTTCTTGGCTTAACCAGACTGAAGATAGAAAGGAGTGGTGGCCCCTGAGAAGGACAAGAAGTTGTCACCCTCTAGGGTGCCGTCCGTTTTCATCACTTCCGGATGGTGTCAGCTGGGTCCCTCTGGCCGTTGGTTGATTGCATCCTGCAGTAGCTGGATTGAGGGGTCTGGGAAGCACAGGGACTGATGCTTGGGAAGAGCCTGGCATCAATAATTTACAAAAGGCCTTAACTGTGACCTGGTCAGCATCTCCAGAGTTAATTATTCCCATGACCACAAACAGCACCCATCCCAAATGGGCATCCTGGTCGCCTAGGGTTAATGATCTCTCTGGCCAGTGAGTAATTTTGCTCAAGGAAAGAACCTGACTGCGTGCAGGTCTCCAAGTATAGAAAACAAGCCAGAATTCACTGGGGTTTTTTTTCTGGATTATTTCATTTCCTTTGTTACATAGGTAACATGTTTGGTCTTCGGATGGTGCAGGTTATGAAAAGTTCAGCACTCCCACACTTAGCAACAGAAGCTCTATGGAATACCTGTTCCCCAGCTCTGCCAATAACATTTTTAAGGAGATTGGGCTTGATTAAAAAACACATGGTAAGCCATGAATCCAACCTGTTCAGGATGTATCAGGTTGCACAGTGTTATGAAACACACACCATGCTGGATGTTCTTCCAAAAGAATGTGTACAGAAAAGGCTGCCCTTCTGCTAAAATAAAAGCTCCTTTCCAGCCCCCGTGGCTCTCCACCTTCAGTCCAAACACCCAACAAGCTGGAGCGTGCAGGCAGCCTTGACTGAGCCCTGTACTGCCTTGGGATGCTCTATACCATCTCTCCTGTGTTCTTCTGCATGTGTGAGAGCAGTGCCAACACCAGGGGCCTTTGAAGGACAAAAGTAAGAAGGCTCCATGCAACAACTTCCACAGCATCTCACTGCTCCATTCTGCTGGTAAGCGATCAGCAGAACTTCCTATAGAAAATTCAAGAAAATCGGAAGGCAGGCTCAGAATTGCAGCCTGGCTGCAGACCACAGTGTAACAGGTATTATGTATAGATGGGCATGTCAAAAATAGCATATCTATGCTCAATTCATAGGCCCGACGTGGGGTTGTGAAATTGAACACTGGGTAGCTCAAAGCCAAGTCTCTGAAAACATCCTCCAAAAAACACCCAAGGTTGCAATTCCAAAGTTACTATAATTTCACTATTTTGCTGTTCATGCTAATAGCACACAGGCAAAGGGATATTAAAAAGATGATATTAACGTTCAGGGGGGTGGGATTATGAAGGACTTTGCAGAACTATGATCTGATGATAAACCAAGAGCATTTAGCAGCCAACCCAGAAAAAATGGATTTACAGCTGAAGTTCTTTCCCAATTTGGGCAGCAACAGCATTCTCTGAACACTCGTTTTACACGCATTTGTTGTGAACCCCATGTGCCAGCCACCATGCTGGGGTCAACGTAATACAGAGCTGAATGAGCCGCGATTCCTGGCACGGGGAGTCTGACAGGCTAGTAGGTGAGATAGGACCACACACCAGCGAGTGAAGCGACACCCATTAAGTGGAAAGTGCCACAAAAGAGGTGCAGATGAAGTGCCGCAGGAAGTGCGAAGAGAGAGGTTACTCTCCTACAGCGGAGAGACCATGGCTTTATGGAGGACAGGCATTCAGCTAAGTCTTTCAAAGGGGTAAGGATACAGGCGTGCGGAGTTGGGGAGGACGAGAGTTCATCAGCTGCCTCCACGGATGTAACGGAGGTGCTGAGGCCTCGCCCAGATCCCCTCAGTGGGTAGGGCAGCTGGGGCTTCTGTTACTCATGGCTCCAAGCTGTTCCCCATCTCGGAGGTTTGCCTTTGGCTGACCACAGCATCCCACCAGAGAGAGAGCCACTCCTACCTCTCAGGGTGGCTGACAGCCAGGGACTGACTGATACAGGGACACAAAAGGCCAGCCCCCCTGCCTCAGCATGGGGACAATTCTGCACCCCATGCCCCAGAGGATCAGCCTAAGGCTACTCTCTGCTAGGTTCGTTCCCCTTTCCTAACCTGCTTCCTTGCTCTCTGGGGTATTTTTCCTGAGAACACCTCTTCAGTAAATCAGAGGCATCCGAATCTCTATCTCAGCCTTTGCTTCTAGGGAATCCAGCATAAGCCTCTGACTTTCCCTCTTGCAGCTGCACAGATGCACCAGTTCCCAGTTACACCACCTGTTACACCCCCATTCCTTAGCTTCCTCTGTTCCAGCCAGAACTGCACCCCCTCTATTTCCACACCGCATGTCTTATTATTGTTCTTTCTCCTGCTAAGAGAGCTTCCTCTCTACTTATTCCTTTCTTTCGAGACCTAACTCAAGTTTTACTTATTCCAAGGTTTGCCAACCAGACTCTGCCTATACCCCTTATGTATGTATTTTTCAGCACTTAAGTGATACGTCAAAACGTGTACCTACTTTTATTTTTTAGACATTAGATCAGAAATTAATCATCCAAATAGATGTTGTCACTTTCAAAGTACTCATCTTGGGCGATTAATTACTTCCTCCAATAAGGCCACTCCCCATCCTAATTTGGGGATTCTTCTTTTGGGTTTGACTTCAGAGTATGTATCATATACCACTGAACACAATAAATAGCCTACAGCAATTTTCTTTTCTTTGAGGTTTTAGGGAATCATTCAGGTGATTGATTGCAGGCTAGTGAGAGTACATATATATTTTGTAATTCCACAATTTACACATCCAGAGCAGTCCCTGGGAAGATAAAACCCTTTCTCCCACAAGGACTGCCCTAAATCTAACCAATCCCAGTGATGGCAAATATTTGTCCTGTGAAAGTGATTTCCTTTCCTCTTTGAGACATTTGAATCCACACCTGATGAGTAATGTAGGTATTGATTCATTCATTCAAACGAATATTTGTTGAGTGCTTTCCACACGCCAAGGATTGTGCAACAAGTGAAGGTGCAAAATCAAACAAAACATAGTTTTTACTCACATGGGGCTTAGAGCCTATTAGAGAAAAGTTACAAGTAAATTGGCTTTATAGAATAGTGCGGTGAATGCTGTGAATGCGGTGAATGCTGTGATGGGGACAGGCATGGGGTCTATGGGAGGAAGAGGAGTAAAGTTAGATTGGAGGGTCAGAGAAACTTCTGGAAGATGTTTTGAAGGATGATTAGGAGTTTGCTAGATGAAGAAGGCTGATGAGGGCATGATGGGAGGAGCTGCTTGTAGGAAAGCATAGGTAGAATTCTGAAACAACAAAGACACATTCAAGACACTCCCTGTGAAGAGTGAATTGGGAGAATGAACACAGAGATGAGAGAGGCGCTCAGGCTGCTGGGAAGCCTAGGAGGGCTTATCCTGAGAGCATTGGGAAGCCACTGATGGCTCAGGCTGAGATAGAAACCAACCAACAAACCAAAACCATATTGTGTGACTAAAAACTCATGAAATGATTTTAATGTGTGTGCTCAGTACTTCTTCACATGTGCTAGCCTGGTTCATCCTCTAAAAACTCTGTGAGGGACACATTGTTATGCTCACTTTACAGGTGAGGACACAGAGACCAGGGAGGTTAAGTAACTTGCCCAGGGTCACACAGCTAGTAAGTGGCAGAACTGGAATTCAAACTCTCTCTCTACCTGTCTCAACTCCAAAGCCCAAAAGGACCTCCTAAACGAAACCCAGCAAAGGATATGAACAGATACATCACTTAAAAAGAAACTTTGAATTCTAAATATATTTATAATGTTCAACCTGGGCACAAATCAAAGCATCAAGAAGTAAAACAATAATATTGAACCATTTTATACCCATTTAACTAGCAAAACATTACTAACCATGCACAATGCCATCTGTTTTGTATCACTCAATGGACATCAATACATTTGTAACAGAGAAGAGCAAACATGACTCTATATTGGATCTATTCCTTTACCTGTAACCTTTGTGCTCTGTTGCCTGTGCTTAGTCATGCTGGTTCTGCACCTCTTATAAAAGACTGTTGCCTATAGCCTGAAATATACAGGAGAGCCCATTCTCAAGGTTCTGACCTTTAAAGGTATAGCACTTTTCCATTTGTATAGAGATAAAAAGTTGCAGAATAGAGAATACCATTTGTCTTATTGGAGGCTTATAGGAACATTGTGACCAGACCTAGTGGATAGCTGCAAGAATAAAGGAGTTAGCAACAAGCAGCCACACCCCCTCCCCTTTTAGTACAAGAGAAGCCTGAATTCTAACTCAGGTAAGATGGTTCTTTGGGACAGGAGTCCACCATCTTCTAGGTCTGCTGGCTTTCCAAATGGAGTCTCTGTTCCTTGCCTCAACAACTCATCTCTTGACGTATTGGCCTGTTGTGTGGTGAGCAGTATGAGCTTGGACTCGGGAACGCTTTGCTGGTCATATTGTAAATTTACATAAATTTTTTGGAAAACAATGTAATAATTTATCCAAAGAAAATATTTCAAAAATAGACTCAAAGTTTGTCATTGCAACATTAACAGTGCAAAATTGAGAACAAACTAAATGTGGAGTGACAGGACAATGGTTTGGTAAACAATCATACAACAACTCAATGGAATATTGTGTGGTCATTTAATATGATCTTTATGAGGATTATGTAACACCATGGGAAAATATTTATAGGAAGTAAACTGTCACGTGAAAAGGTAGAATAGAGTACACTATTGACATTCATGAGGAATCTAGCCTAATATCTTTGCAAAGTCCCAGATAAGTGAAAAACACTGTAGCATACAACTGCCCCCTTTCACATGCAATAACTAAAAATGTTAAGGAACCCCCTGAGACTCTTAATGAATCTATGAACTAAGGATTTGCTTATAAAGCTATAAAAATAAATTATGCCATTAAAATAAATTCTAGATTGCATTATATCACATCATCAGTGTACTTACTAAATTCACCTAAATCTGCAAAGAAACAACATCTTTATCACTTTATGAGAGTTCCTTACAAGCTCCATAGGCAAGCACAAAAGCAAGCTGTATTGAAATGCTCCTCCCAGCAAGGGTGGGAGGGCTTGTTCACCATATGCGGTCTCTTCCTTTCTTGCACACCAGCTTTTAAACCCAGCCATTTCAAAGTCAATCCCCTGCAAAATTACAAACTATTGGGACCTTTGGTGTCCCAGGCAAACAACTGAAAGTGAGAAAGTCAAATTCTAGAATGTCGACAGTCTACTACTATTCATAATATATAAAATTATATTACATATGTATACATATTATATATACACATGCATTACATATATTATATATAATATTACACATACATTATGATTATAACTATTTGAAAATGTAGACATATGGCTAATGCCGCCTAGAGATACAAAATAAAGACAGTAGTGTTGGGCAAAGGAATTCTAAGTAACATTTTCCTTTTAAAATATTTATTAAGTACTATATTGTCATTTTATAATAAAGTTCACACAAACGATTTACTACTCTACAGCCACATTCTTATAGGTTGAACTCGATTGCCTTTAGCCCATTGGTTTTACAGTTTTTAATGTGTGTGCAGGGCTTTTGGGTTGCAATAAATGGGTAAAACCTGGGGAATTAAGCAGGAACTCGGTACAGAGCTAACCACTTCATACTTTCTACGGCATTCAACTAGACATGCCAAAATCAGTAAGTCTTTCTATCCATATACACTGGGAAACTACACCAGGACTTGGGCTTCAAAGTGGGGCTGACAGTCACTCAGATAAGGAGATGTGCCTCTGATTTCTGAAACCCCACTGACTGATTTGACAGGAACTGCAACTTACATCCAGGGGCTCAGTCCACGTGACACCAGGAGAGGGGGAGGAAGGAAGGGAGGAAGAAACACAGAAAGAGGGGATTCATGCTAACAAGCACTGCCAATTATTTTCTTTTTTTCTTTACTTATAGCTCCTGTGTTGACCCCCAGGGGTCATTCTATCTGTCACACGCATGTCACCAGAGATGGGGGGGTGTAGATGGAGCAGAAGAGAGCAGCTCAGCCCGTACATGAGTATGTGAAGCAGTCAGAGCCCAGGCTTCCTGATAGTCCTCCAGGGGACTGGGGCATCCAGAAACACTTCACTGAGAAAGTGGATGCCCTCTGCCTTTGCAGGAGGGGACCAGGGAGAGAAGAGCCGCAAATGTTAAGGCCCATGAATTTTACAATTTGTAAAACTCATTGTCTTTTCATTTAGTATAAATAAAAGCTGAGTAATAACACAGAGCAAGAAATTCTGTTGTTCAAGGATAAACTGAAACGGGCTGAGAGAAACACCAGTAACAAAGACTAGCAGAGTGGAGGAGAACAGCAAAAATTACAGTTTAGCTTGGATCTTGAAAATTGTGAATTTTCTGTGAAATCTCATTTCCACTTTTTAAATAAGGGAACTTCATAACATCTTAAAACTCTGGGTGTATGCACGTTTCTTAACAACTAGAGAAATTCAAGGGACTTCCCTGGTGGCGCAGTGGTTAAGAATCTGCCTGCCAACGCAGGGCACGTGGGTTCAAACCCTGGTCTGGGAAGATCGCACATGCCACAGAGCAACTAAGCCCATGCGCCACAACTACTGAGCCCGCGTGCCACAACTACCGAAGCCTGAGGGTGCCTAGAGCCTGTGCTCCGCAACAAGAGAAGCCACCTCAATGAGAAGCCCGCGCACCGCAACAAAGAGTAGGCCCCGCTCGCCGCAACTAGAGAAAGCCCGAGGGCAGCAACAAAGACCCAACGTTGCCAAAAATAAATTAATTAATTAACTAATTTTTAAAAAATTCGATAGAGAAGTAGGATGACGGCCCAGGACAAGAAGAGAGGAGAAAATTCAAGTATGCAGGGTGAATACGTTCTGGAGATCTAACGTACAGCACGTGATGACAGCTAACAATACGGTGTCATATACTTGAAATTTGCTAGGAGGCTAGATCTTAAATCTTCTCAACACACGTGTTAGCGCACACACACACAGTAACTATGTAGAGGTGATAGATGTTAACTATCTTGATTGTGGTGATCTTTTAACAATGTATATGTATATCAAAACATTGCCTTAAATATATACAATTTTTATATGTTGATAATGTCTCAATAAAGCTGCTTTTAGAAAAAAAAAGAAAGGAGAAAAAAAATTGTTTTTTAATTTTAGGACTATTAGCACCTCATTCTTTATCAAACTATCCCTCTACTGCTGCTGGAGTGAAGGGTGGTAAAGAAAAAGAATTAAGCGCACTCACTAAGATTGCATCTCAAGCTTACACAACCAGTACTCACTGCCCTCCCTCCCCAAACTAATAAAAACTCAACTAAATACTGAATGTCCCCATTGACCAGGCACATCCAACCTTCACCGCATTGAGTCCTCCCTCAGCTCCACCCTCTTACAGACAGAGAAATGGCAATGCAAGCAAGTTAGGTAACTGAGAGAAGAGAGCAGCGGACCTCGTGGTTGACTCCCTGATGTCCACACCTCTACACGCATGTAAACGAATCAGACCATCCCCAGCCAGGAACTAGCTCAGGAATGATTCTGGCACACTTTTCTGCTGGAAGTCTTCTGAGGAAAGCTTCCCTCTCCTGAGACAGTGTCCTAGATGGGGTGCTCTCTCTTCCTCCTCAGATAAGGCTGTGATGCATCCCTTTCCCAGCAAAGATCACTCCAAGGATGGCGGAGGAGCAAGAGGGAAAGGCAGCAAGGGTCCTGGGTGGCACCGCTGAGCAGCCAACCCCGCCCACCCCACAGCCAGGTCAACCTCTGGACTCCAAGTTACACGAGCTCATAAATTTCCTAAGTGTCTACCTCAGGATGAATCAGATTCTATTTCCCTTTCATCAAAAGCAGCCTGGCTGTTGCAAAAAGCGGAATCCAAACTCAGGTCTGTCTGATGATCAAGTACCTATTCATCCCAAGAGTTTTCTAGTCTGAGAGTCTGTCTCCCTGGGCATAAAGTCTTGAAGGGTTTCCAACTCAATAGCTGCACTGGCCCTCAAGTCAGACTTGAATTAAATCCCAGCTCTGCTACTGATTATCTGTATGATCGCGGGCAAATCGCCTCCCTTCTTTACTCCTATTTCCTCTTCTGAAAAATGGGAATAGTATTAGTGCTGGCTGCAAAGGATGTTTGAAGACCCAAGTACATTTCCACACAGTAAGTGACCACTTCCCACAAGAGAGTCGCATGACTTTTAGCGCCTAGATTGTTTTCAGAAACCGTATGAAGTTTTGAATAAAGTGATTTTATTTTCTCCTGGTATATCAAATTTATGTCAAAATTAAAATGTGGTGTTTCTTTCATGTTTGCCCTTACCTGAGCTTTTGGCTTTTTAATTAGTGACCGTCCTAATTCTTTTTTGAAAAAGTACAACATCATTAAACGAACTACTTAAAATGTCACCCTTAGTATCACACTACCTAATTAAACTCTTTTCATTCTTTGATATTACCTCTTGCATGTAATATTCACATATCCACAATTACAGCGAGCATTCTATTTTGTTTACTGTTATTTTTACTTAAATTATAGCACTTTTCTCCATATTTCTACATGTTCTTTATAATTATTCATTTTAAGAGTTTTACAATATTGATACAGCATAATTGACTAAACATTCTCCTAGCATTGCTATCTTTACATAAATGTTTCTTTATTTTTTATCTTAAAGATGATGCAGCAGTGAACATTTTTGTTTACACATTCTTTGTTTTCTGTGCATTATTTCCTTAAGAAAAATACCTAGGGGTAGAATTACTGGGTCTAGAGGCATTTATTATCTTTCTGTCTCCTACTATATATAAAACTCTTTCCCAAAGGATTATTCCCATTTGCAATTGTAAATTTTATCTTAACTAGTCAAGACTGAAATTGAGTTCCTCTAAGCAGTTACTTTTGAAGAAACCACAAAAGTCTTTTACTTTGGGGAAATCAGTATTTTGATTGCCTTATCATGGGTTTCAAGCTTTATAAGTCAAGTTCTGCTTTCTTGCTTTGAAAGTTCCCCCTCAAACCAGTCAGTCTTATCTTCCATAGGCCGTGAACTTTTAAAAGGCTGTCTGCTTTTATCTCCTTGTCTCTCTTCATAAATCTGATTGGATTGATGTAGACCCCCAAGGATGCATAAACAGCTCAAGAACACCATTTTAATTGGATGATCAAGCCCAACTTTATACTTCCTGCAAGAGGCACATTTTTAGTCTGCGAGCAAAGTAGTACAATCATTCCATCCAGATGGAGTAACACTGGTTTCCCCTGACAAAAGGCCAGGTCCTTGGAAACCTACTGACCACTTCATGAATATCTGGAAACTCTGTAGGTCAAGTAACTAAGAAGAATGCACCCCATGCAAAGATTAGCGTAGACGCTCCTTACACTCCTCCATATAGCAAAAATAATTACCTTCCTTTTCCATATAGCAAAAATAACTACCTTCCTTTTCCCTTGGAGCTGGGAAAGTGTGTTTGGCTATGCCAAGATGAGTCTCTTGCAGGTAGGGAAAGCTTGTGTATTTTTCTCTGGCTCTGAGTTGACTTGACTTGTGGGCAGATGCCTCTAAGTCATAGGTAAAGTGGTTAGAACAGCCCTGGATGCTCCTAAAGGGAGTTTGTCTAGGCTGCTGTGAGGTCTTTCCACCTTCTCATGTTTCTAACAACCATAAACCCAAATCCAAATGCTGGCACTAAAACACAAGGCACTGTGATCAGGTTCTGGAGAAGCCGTGTGGAAGACACAGAGCATGTTCATGTTCACTTTAACTCCAGATTATCATAGACATGAAACAACATTTAAAAGTTCCTGGGGCTTCCCTGGTGGCGCAGTGGTTGCGCGTCCGCCTGCCAATGCAGGGGAGCCGGGTTCGCGCCCCGGTCTGGGAGGGTCCCGCGTGCCGCGGGGCGGCCGGGCCCGTGGGCCGTGGCCGCTGGGCCTGCGCGTCCGGAGCCTGCGCTAAGTAGTCCCTGTACAGGGCTTCCCTGGTGGGGCAGTGGTTAAGAATCTGCCTGCCAATGCAGGGGACACGGGTTCGAGCCTGGTTCTGGAAGATCCCACATGCCGCAGAGCAACTAAGCCCCTGTGCCACAACTACTGAGCCAGCGCTCTAGAGCCTGCGAGCCACAACCACTGAAGCCCATGCGCCTAGAGCCTGTGCTCTGCAACAAGAGAAGCCACCGCAATGAGAAGCCCATGCACAGCAACGAAGAGTAGCCCCTGCTCCCTACAACTAGAGAAAGACCACACACAGCAATGAAGACCCAATGCAGTCGAAAATAAAGAAAAAAAATATATATATATATTTTGTTTGTTTGTTTGTTTAGTTCTGATATAATTCTAGAAGTATGTCTACAGATCCTACTGGAGTGACAAACTCCAGATGAAGAAACACAGCAAGGTCAAGGTTCCAGAGGTTGTTACTGTAAAAGGCCAGGTAATAAAGATTTTAGGCTTTGTGGGCCATAGGGTCTTTGTCACAATTATTCAACTCTTCCAGCACAAATGCAGCCACAGACAATTTTTAAACAATTGGATATGGTCGTGTTTCAATAAAATTTTATTAACAAAAAGTAGTACTAGATTTGACCCAAGGGCCATAGTTTGCCAACCCCTGATGTAGTGTGTGAACAGTAAAATGGAAGACCCCCTAAACTGTCAGCTCTGTACTCTCACTATCTGCAATTTGTGCTTGCAAGCGCTTATGTTCATTTCATTCGTGTCTGGATTTATAATGTCATGAGATTTAGGATATGGAGTGTTGGTTCATTCATTCTCACATAAAAGTTTTGGGGGGTGCATATTGCATGCTGCATACACTACAGTTCTGTTGTTAATTCGCCTTGTCTCTGTTAATATGACCCAAGACCTCATTTTTTGGTGATGTAGCTAGAATTGGTTAAGAAAATTAAAAGTTGGATAGTAGCAGGCAGTATAAATCACTGCTCCAGAACTTCTACAGAGCAATGGAATCGAGCCTATTTTCTGAGTTCAGAGCAGACTGTTTGAATGGCTTCTCTAGGGATCAGTGAAGCGTTGAAGGCAGGGGAGCTGCCTGATGAAGCAGAGCCGCTGAGCTGTGAGCTAATACTGGTCCTGCAAATATTTAGCTGTGTGACCTCTCCTTGGGCAAGTCATTTCATTTCTCCTAGACTCGGTTTCACCCTCTGTAAAGCAAGAGATTTGGATGAGATGAATTGGGTTAGAGGAGGCCTAAATCTGCTCAGGTTTTGAATATTTCATGTTTTCTGTCAACCGACCTATGCTGAGAGGCTTCCATTATGTCAGAAAGAAAGCAATTTGAGTTCTGCTTCTTGTGGAGCTCAAGTATATGTCCTATGAAGGTCCCTCACTTTGGCACTAAATTAGGACATTTCATTTGTATTGGGGACTGCAAAGATTATGAAAAGGTATCTGGCTTAAAAGTTTTCCACCCAGTGTGGAAACCAGGCAACTGCTAACTGTAACCCAAGGCAGGGTGAAATCACAGAGATAAACTGTGGGATTGTGGGGAGAGGAGGTACTAATTCTTACAAGAAGAGGAAGCATCTGAATCAGCCCTGTGGATTGAACAGATTTTAATAAACATTGAAGGGGGCGCCACGCAGGGAGGTATTAGAATCCTTTGCTAACAGGGGGTAATTGAAATGGAGAAATATGGGGGAAGAATGGAGGCCTCATCCCAGAGTCATCATTCAGAGTAATATCACTTTGTGAGTAAATGTTTTCATTGGATCCTGTGTCTGTACCGATCTCCAATGGTTCATCAACAGTATTACAGCAAATATGCAATGAGGATTTTTCATTAAATACTAACTCTTTAAACTTTGAGTAAGGCATCTTGATTTACACCTTTCAATTGGTTTGTCCTTCACAACCGTGGACGCATGGTTTAAAATAAGGCGAGGTTAAAATGGGAGAGTGGTGGGCTTCCCTGGTGGCACAGTGGTTAAGAATCTGCCTGCCAATGCAGGGGATACGGGTTCGAGCCCTGGTCTGGGAAGATCCCACATGCCGCGGAGCAACTAAGCCCGTGCGCCACAACTACTGAGCCTGCGTGTCTGGAGCCTG
>NC_041226.1:23236652-23237359 GCF_002837175.3 Physeter macrocephalus | reverse complement strand
CCGCAACGGGAGAGGCCGCGATAGTGAGAGGCCCGCGCACCGCGATGAAGAGTGGCCCCCGCTCGCCGCAACTGGAGAAAGCCCTCGCACAGAAACGGAGACCCAACACAGCCAAAAATAAATAAATAAATAAATTTATTTAAAAAAAAAAATGGGAGAGTGGTGACTATGATAAATACTGTGACTCAAACTAATAAAAGGAATTATGTTGACAAGTATGAAAAATGTAGATACATGGGTCTACTAGTAAGCCCAATATTAGCAATTTACTTTCAGCAAAACATCAGCTAACATACCAAACAAATATTATTAATTTAAAAGCTATCAATATTTTTGTCTTGTTTATATTTAATTAGTAGCTTTTCAATGATTGTGTAATGAATATAAGCATATAGAATATTTGTACAGGGACTTCCCTGGTGACACAGTGGTTAAGAATCTGCCTGCCCACTATTTACAATAGATAGGTCACGGAAACCACCTACATGCCCATTGACAGACGAATGGATAAAGAAGATGTGGTACATATATACAGTGGAATATTACTCAGCCATAAAAAGGAACGAAATTGGGTCATTTGTAGAGACATGGATGGATCTAGAGACTATCATTCAGAGTGAAGTCAGAAAGAGAAAAACAAATATCATATATTAATGCGTATATGTGGAATCTAGAAAAATGATACAGATGAACCAGTTTGCAAGGCA
>NC_041226.1:23201385-23236254 GCF_002837175.3 Physeter macrocephalus | reverse complement strand
GCGCACCGCGATGAAGAGTGGCCCCCGCTCGCCGCAACTGGAGAAAGCCCTCGCACAGAAACGGAGACCCAACACAGCCAAAAATAAATAAATAAATAAATTTATTTAAAAAAAAAAATGGGAGAGTGGTGACTATGATAAATACTGTGACTCAAACTAATAAAAGGAATTATGTTGACAAGTATGAAAAATGTAGATACATGGGTCTACTAGTAAGCCCAATATTAGCAATTTACTTTCAGCAAAACATCAGCTAACATACCAAACAAATATTATTAATTTAAAAGCTATCAATATTTTTGTCTTGTTTATATTTAATTAGTAGCTTTTCAATGATTGTGTAATGAATATAAGCATATAGAATATTTGTACAGGGACTTCCCTGGTGACACAGTGGTTAAGAATCTGCCTGCCCACTATTTACGATAGATAGGTCACGGAAACCACCTACATGCCCATTGACAGACGAATGGATAAAGAAGATGTGGTACATATATACAGTGGAATATTACTCAGCCATAAAAAGGAACGAAATTGGGTCATTTGTAGAGACATGGATGGATCTAGAGACTATCATTCAGAGTGAAGTCAGAAAGAGAAAAACAAATATCATATATTAATGCGTATATGTGGAATCTAGAAAAATGATACAGATGAACCAGTTTGCAAGGCAGAAACAGAGACACAGATGTAGAGGACAAACGTATGGACACCAAGGGGGAAAGTGGGGGGAGAAGGGGCTGATGGTGGGATGAATTGGAAGATTGGGATTGACATATATACACTAATATGTATAAAATAGATAACTAATAAGAACCTGTTGTATAAAAAAATAAAATAAAATAAAATTCCAAAAATAAATAAATAAAAAATAAAATGGTGCTGGACCAGAAAAAAAAGAATCCGCCTCCCAATGCAGGGAGGGGACATGGGTTCAAACACTGTTCCGGGAAGATCCCACATGCCACAGAGCAACTAAGCCCATGCGCCACAACTACTGAGCCCGCATGCCACAACTACTGAAGCCTGAGTGTGCCTAGAGCCTGTGCTCCGCAACAAGATAAACCACCACAACAAAGAGTAGCCCCCGCTCACCACAACTAGAGAAAGCCTGCACGCAGCAACGAAGACCCGACGCAACCAAAAATAAATAAATAAATAAACAAATTTTTTAAAAAAGAATATTTGTACATTTTTATATAAGTCTATAGAAAAATAATTTGTCAACACTTAGAGTCTGAGAACTTTATTTAAAGATATTCATTACTCAAGTTTTCTAAACATCACATTCAATGAACTTGAAGTTTATTGCTTCATATATCAAATGGAGATGATAATTGTTTACTTTGCAGGGTTATTTAAGAGGGTGAAATGAGATAACAGTTGAAAGAGCTCTGGAAGACATAAAGTGCTACATAAAATCAAGGAGATAAAACAGTATTTATTTTTAAACAGACACAAGGAAAAGCCAAAACAGCTGCCCGATATCTACCTCTGGGCCTCCACAACCAGGGCTCTTGGCAGAACTGTTCTTATAGGTAAAGAGCAATGACTCATAACTTAGATGTGTTCCTTGGGGATCCCTATACACACAGCAGAACTCCACCCGCCTGACTGCATCATTATCTCTGTAAATATGTGAACGCTCAAGTTTACCTCTCGTTTCAGTGCAACAAAACTCAGCCCAGAGTAAATGCAGCTGCCAATTAATGAAGCTGAAGCTTCGCAGAACGGTTTGTAAGCAACTGACGACAGAACACATCTTGAAATGCAAGCTGGAAAGTCTTTGGACTGAGGCAGATGGGCAAGATTTTCTAGTATATGTTCTTTAGCATCAAGGGATCCAAATGGAATGCATCTCATAAAACACTCAACCCAGCCTGGGTTCAGGGAGGTGGGTGCAGGCAGGACTCACTAGGCAGTTGTCTTTCCAGCTCAAAGAGTGAAGGACAGTGATGGGGGATCAGGATTTCTGCGTGAAGCTGCTTACTGATACCCAGGCACTGGTATTTACCAAAGAGAGGGTGGGTCACCTCCACCCATGAAAATTAAATTTGAATAAGCTAAGCATTAACTAGTAATTTCAGGAGTTTAAATTTTGATCTCTAGTACCAGTTTTTCAATTCTTTATTCAAAGTGAGTCAATTCAACTTATATACACAAATGAGAAACAGGCTCCCAGACTTCGAAACAAACTTATGGTTACCAAAGGGGAAAGGTTGGGGGAGGGATAAATTAGAAGCTTGGAATTAACATATACACACTACTATATATAAAATAGATAATCAACAAGGACCTACTTTATAGTACAGGGAACTCTACTCAATCTGTAATAACCTATATGAGAAAAGAATCTGAAAAAAATGGATATAGGTATATGTATAACTGAATCACTTTGCTGTACACCTGAAACTAACACGACATTCTAAATCCACTCTAATATAAAATAAAAATTAATTTTTTTTTTAAAGTGAGTCAATGGGCTTCCCTGGTGGCGCGGTGGTTGAGAGTCCGCCTGCCGATGCAGGGGACACGGGCCCACATGCCGCGGAGCGGCTGGGCCCGTGAGCCATGGCCGCCGGGCCTGCGCATCCGGAGCCTCTGCTCCGCGACGGGAGAGGCCACAGCAGTGAGAGGCCCGCGTACCGCAAAAATAATAAAATAAAATAAAATAAAAGTGAGTCAATTCATATTTCTTGGGCATCCAGAGGATGCCTAGATATCGAAGTTCTTAACTTTCAGTTGCATTATTTCAATGACAGTGACATTTTCCTGGATGATAAGGGTTCTTTATAGCCTCCAAGAATTTTTTTGAAGTTCACAATAAAATTGTATTATGATTTTTGACATAGATACCTCTGAACCATTATGCTGAGGATTTTACTCAAAGTCACTGAGCAAAATCAGTCCTTATAGTGACTCTCCTTCTCTTCTCAAATGCCTGACGAATTGCTCTAGTCAATGCGTTCTCTTCAAACAATGTACTCTCCCAATTCACCGTTGGTGAGAGTTTAAGCAACTGGACCACCACATTGTGTGAGGAGCTCTCTGTGCTCCAGCTCCCACTAATGATGGAGTCCTCTTCGCTAGGTGGATGGCAAGTGATGCAGCTTCAAAACTCCATCTTGTTGCCTGCTTGCCTGGACCCCTCCCAGCACCAATTGTTGCAGGTTGGTAATGATTCTGGATTCTCTAGAAGCAGACTCTGAGATGGAGTTTGGCATACAGGATATTAATGAGGGATCAACAGCTGTGGAAGAGAGGGTGAGGGGGTAGGATTGGCCAGAGAGAGAAGTCAAACCAATACAGTCACAGGAAAACCTTGTCCAATCCCACAGTGAGCTCAGGAGCATATGTGACCCATAAGGGCTGTCCCCCACGGGGCTGAAATGGTTAGGTTTTTACACCCACCTCAATCAGGAAATTTAATTTATAGCTCCCTACCCTGCATCTGTTTCCAGGGTCATGGCCGTTACTCAGCATCTCTCTCTTCTGCTATCTCTATTTGATTGATTCGTTTTATCTTCAGCCACCACATCTGCTGGCCCTAGTGGCTTACCTAGGGTCATGACCCAGACTGGCCTCTCTAAGGAGTATGAGTCCCTGACCACTATGACCTTCTCAGGCCAGGATATGTGTAAGTGGAGGGAAGCGGAAGGGAGAAAGGAGAACCCATTTTCCTATTTCTCTTTCACCCATTAGAAGGTCCATCCCACTTTAGTTGGTAAAATTAATAGGAATTTATTTATCACCTTCCATAAGACGTTATTATGCTAAGAGCTCTGAGGAAACAAAAAGTTATAATATATCGATCTGGCCTCTGAGGAGCCTTGAAACAAACCAGTACAGAAAAGTTAAAGCCCCCAGTGGTCCTGGACAGTGCTTTGCAAGCATTAATATTTGTGAGAATCTTGCAGAGATCTCATTAAAATGCAGCTCCGATTCAGTCGGTCGGGGTGGAGCCCGAGATTCTGTGTTTCTAACCAGTTTCCAGGTCACACAGTTGCTGGTGGTCAGTGGGCTACATTGTGAATACTGATGGTCTCGAGGCTTGGAGAAGGGAGTGCTGTGAGCTAAGGTGACCAGGGAGGCTACAAGGAACTGGTGAGGTTGGGGCAGACACCGAAATATGTCCAGAGAGGAGATGGTGATATTGTGGTTTGTAATATGAAATATATGTTTGGTCTTTGTCCTCATTCCTGGCACAGAACCCTTAAACCCTTGATATCTCCTGAGTGATGAGAGCCATAAAGATGTATTTTGTTATGCTAACGAGAGGGTTTTGGAAAGCCCCTGGTCCCCTAAGATTGGGGGCTGGTTGCTAGGGAAACCAACCACTTGATTAGAAGATTGGAACTTTCAGTGCCATCCCCCCTGACCTCCAAGGAGGGCAGAGGGACTGGAGACTGAATCCATCTCCAACAGCCAGTGATTTAATCCAAATCATGCCTACATAATGAAGCCTCCATAAAAACCCAAAAGGATGGTGTTTGGAGAGCTTCCAGGTTGGTAAACATGTGGAGATTTGGGGAGAGGGGGGTGTCCAGAGAGAGCATGGAAGCTCCGCCCTTTCCCATACCTTGCCCTATTCATCTCTGCCCTCTGGCTGTTCCTGTGTTATATCCTTTTATAATAAACCAGTAATCTAGTCAGTAAAATGTTTCTCTGAGTTCTGTGAGCTGCTCTAGTAAACTAATCAAACCCAAGGATGGCGTCATTGGAACCTCCGATCTATAGAAGCACAGGTGACAACTTGGACTTGTCATTGGCGTCTCAGGGAAAGGCTGTGGGTCAGTGGTCTGAGCCCTTAACCTGTGGGATCAGGCACTATCTCCAGACAGAGAGTATCAGCATTGAGTCGAGCTGTAGGACACCAGCAGATGTCGGAGAATTGCCTGGATATGTCAGGGGGAAACACACATATTATAGCTGGCAGCTGAACTGCAGGGACATACTTGAAAAAGTGAACTCCTTCAGCAAAGGCTTGGAGAAGGGTCAGACCAGGAGCGTTTGGGGAGCAGGAGGCCGCATTAGAAAGTCCTGTGGTGGCGACTTGGTCCCTGTGATGAGGGGGAGCTGTGGAAGGATTTTTTTTTTTTTTTTTTGCGGTACGCGGGCCTCTCACTGCCGTGGCCTCTCCCGTTGCGGAGCACAGGCTCCGGACGCGCAGGCTCAGCGGCCATGGCTCACGGGCCCAGCCGCTCCGCGGCACGTGGGATCCTCCCGGACCGCGGCGCGAACCCGCGTCCCCTGCATCGGCAGGCGGACTCTCAACCACTGCGCCACCGGGGAAGCCCACTATCCCGGTTTTAAAACTGCGAGTCCCACACCCCTGGAATCCCTCAGTCCTGGGCAAACCAGGACAGCTGGTCACCCTACCTACATGCTTTCTGTGTAATTTCAGGCCCTTACTTGCATTTTCACAAACTCTCACAACCTATCAGGTTGGTGCTATCATTGTCCCTATTGAACAGATGAGAAAAATGGTGCCCCTGGGAAATAATAACTTATCCAAGCTCACACAGCTTGCGCCTGTCAGTCATGCTTCAAACCCCCAAATCCGCTCCCCACCAATCGCGGCTCCAAAGAGGTGCACAGGCTGGGCGCCTGGCTTCTTGAGGCTTGTAGCCCCCCAAAACAACCTCTTGCATTAAGGATCCAGAGTCAGGATTCTCTTGAATCACTTGGTTGGACTCGTTGCCCATGTGCCCTCCCAGCAAGAGTGCAGAGCCCTGGAAAGATAGAGGGCAGAGCCCTGGAAAGATAGAGGGCAAAGCCTGGCCATTCTAAGAGGAAACTCCAGACTCTGCTTCACTGTGGAGACACTCTCCTCTCAGGCTTTTACTCCAAGCATTTACACTTAGCCATCACTTCATACTTTCCTAAGTGAGATTCCAGTTTTTAAATCCTGTTAAAAAAAAAAAATCATCTCTTAAGGCAGCATCCTTCCCCTGAAGCCTTTCAAAGTCCTTTCATAGTTCTATAGGTGTGAGCGCTCGGCTCTCTCCTCTACGGGTTTATTCCCTGGCAGCCTCAGACCCCTTCTTCCCACCTAGGGGTCAGAGGGCAAAAGGAGACCCAGCCGAATAGGACAAGTATGGTTGTCACTCTGGGGAACTGGAGAAACAAAAAGCTACCTACACAGAAACTCAAGAGACCATGTAGAGGAAGCTCCCTTCTCATGAAAAAGTCTCATTCATTTTAGTATTAGAATAATATCACATTAGAAAGATATATGCGAACAGTTCTTTACTATTTTTTAAATGCTTTCTAGAGCATTATTATCGCCTAGAGGCCTCTCAAGCGGCTCTTTGAGGTAGATGTCATTATTTTGTCTGTTTGTCAGAAAAAGAAACTGAAGTTCAGAGTGGTTCAGCCACTTTTGCGTGACCAGCGTGTGAAGGGAGTCTGGTGATGGATAGGGTCCTGCAGAGAAATCTCGTTCTGTGGTCTCCCCACCTGCCCCACTTCAGGACTGGGGTCTCATCAATGGCCTCATCAAACTGGATTCGCCTCTTGGTGGGTATCTAGCCAAAAGACACAACCAAGCCAAAGATTGGGAGAAGGAAAGATTTATTACTTGCAGCAAGGAAGAACACCGGGGGTCTTTCCCAAAGCACTGCCTCCCCGAATAGTAAAACTGAGGAAGTTTTAAGCTAAGCGTACATGCATATTCCCGAGGGGGCTTGAACAGAGGAGAATTCAGAGCAGAACTGGGGCAAAGGTTGACAGAGTCCAAACTTTAGTCGATTGAAGTCCTGAGGGTCAGAAAAGGTCAACATCATCATTCCATCTTCCACCTGGATGGGGGCCTTAGTTCCTGCAGAACTCAAGATATACTGTTCTGTATATCCCTTGAGGAGGAACTAGGTCTGTGTTTTTTCACTGAACTATTGTTTCTTGACTGCTTTACCTCTTTGTCCTACATTCTCTCACTTCCCTTAAAATCATTATTTATTAAGAACCGTTCAAGGGCAAGCATTGTGGCCAGGCTTAGATCACAAAATGGCTTAGGGCAAAAATGGCTTCTCTTATGTCAAGAAAGCCATGCCTGGTTCTCTTTCTCTGGGGAGCCCCCTGCCCTGTCTGCTTACGAGTGCAGTGGAGCTAAGTCCACCTCCTTCGTTAAGAGGCTAGACAAGCCCTGAGAGCAGATGTGGGAACGCTCGGAGGTTCCCACATTTCTGCAGAGGTCCTGGCTGGGGGTCTAATGTGGACCTGCTCGGGTCATATCCACAGGACCCCTGGAGGATAATCTCCTTTTCTGAGACCCCTCCTAAGTCTCCCTGAAGCCTAGTTTCCTCAGATGGCTCAAGACTTTGCCTTTAGGCTTGGCCTGTTAAATTGCAAATTCCCCCTGGGAAAGGTCTAGTTAAAGTTCTCATCAGCCTTTTCACTTTAAGATAAACACATTTCAGAATCTTTCCTGGGGGTAGTTTTGTTGGAAAAATGCATGGCAATTGGAGCTTGCACATTCCCTAGGAATGGAGAAACATGTCCAAGGGGAAAGGGGAGTGGAGAGGAGAAAACAGAGCAGGGGGTCTCCCATTCATTGAGCTTGGATCCTCACTCCTGTTTGCTGCAAGTCTGGAATTATCTCTAGGAGGGCGGAGCTGTCAGCGTTCTTGGTTTGCAAGTAACAGGAAGCTGCCCAGCTAAGCTCAGCAGGGAAGGTGTACTGGAAAGGCTTTTTGGGGGGAAGACCGGAGGATAGTTAGTCTGGGGAGCTGAGTACACAGCCAAGAAGCTCAGCTATGCAGAGTCACAGGAAGCCCTCAGAACCCTGAACACATCCCTCCCCCACTGCTGCCTCCACCCAGGACAGGGTGCCGGGGAGAATTCTCCCCAAAGAGGATGGCGTTCTGTGTCAGTCAGTCTCCCAGTGGCAAAGGCCCATTGAGAGAAGGAGCTTCACTGGAAAAACGTTTTGCCCTTCAACCAGATCAGGTGGATTCTAACCTCCCAACTCCAGTATGAGGCAGAGATGCCTTAGATTTTGAATCAGGCAGACCTGAGCTCAAATCTTGGCTTGGCCACTTACTGGCTGCATGACCTTAGGCAAATGATTTCACCAGTCACGGCCTCAGTTTTCTCATCCATGAAATGGGGGTGACATTTTGTCTCTCACAAAATGGTTTGGGGGAGTTTTAAGGAAGTACAAACATAAAATAGCTGGCCCAGAGCAGGAGTTCAATAAATGCTCTTTTCTTCTCTCCTTCCATCCCAGGTTTCTGAATGTCCTTGACCCATCACATCTCCAGCTTGGAACCCCGTGAGCGCTGGCCACAGGGGCGGGAATGTCTTTGTTCGATGAAGGGAGGGAGACCACATCAGCATTTCTGCAGCAAGGGAGCACTGGGAGCTTAGATTTGGGCCCAAACAGCACACGAGTGGACTGTGTGACAGCCCAGCACGTATACATAGCCCAGCAGCCTGCTGGAGCCAGAAACACCGCGCTCCTGGCTGACTCTGCCCACCTGAGCTGAGGGGACGCCAGGCCAAGGGATGTGGCTCTGTGGCGCTGACCACGTGAAGCTGACAGTATGAGAGCAAAAAAACAGAAGCAAGAAAGGGCAAGAGACTTTTCCCAGGCCAGCATTTCTAACTATTTAAACCAAACCAAATATTTATTTAAGTTTGTAATCCAGCAAATGTATTCTCTTCTAAATGCAAAGAAATCAGGGCATCTTAGGAAAAGAAAAAAGGCTCCCTTTCACATTTTCTTTATAGGATTAAAGTCAGAACATCAGCAAACCCGGCAAATATAACCTCGAATAAGCCCCTCAAAATCCTTCCCAGGTGGAGCATGTTTGGAGAGAAAATTGTGTCCAAGACCATCTTCTACTTGCCTCATGTTTGAGAACATGGTGGTTGAACGCCAGCACCAGAGTTGGACAAAATATTTATACCTCTGCAGTTTTGAACAACAGACGTGATTTCAAATATGCCATGCCGTTGCCTCCCAAACAAATACTTGCCCAGGGTATAAATTTGAATTTAGAAAGATGCGGCTGGGCAGACATAGGTCCACTGTGTTAAGAGGCCCCATCAGTACTGGGTTTGACGGCTGGGCCTGGAAAGAGCCTTGTAGAGCCTTATAGTGTGTCCTGGAGGCGCTAACAGGAAGCCAACACTTGCCTTGAAGGATGTCACTGGACGTCCCTTTCTTTGCAGAGGTCTAAGCCCAGGCCTTTTTATTGTTTTTTTTTGGGGGGGGGGGTTGTTTTTTTTTTTTTTTTTTTTGCGGTACGCGGGCCTCTCACCGTTGCGGCCCCTCCCGCCGCGGAGCACAGGCTCCGGACTTGCAGGCCCAGCGGCCACGGCTCACGGGCCCAGCCGCTCCGCGTAAGCCCAGGCCTTTTTAAAAAGACACACATGCTGTCCGTGGGAATGCCAGTAGTTATGAGGTCCCTGGAAAATGTTTCCAACAGAGTAAGTCTCTTGGAACATTTAGTAGCAGTTTTCCCCTTGGTTTTGATATTTTGTTTTGTTTTTCAATTCCCATACCAGCCTCCTGGGGCCTGTCATGGAAGTAAGAGTGAGAGAGCAAGGGTATATTGGAGCAGCATGGAAACCCCCCTGTACACTCTGAGAAACAGAGGTTCAGATGTTCAATCCCCACAGGGCTGATGAGGATCAGCCTTTGGGGCAGCCTACTGCCTAAAGCGCTCCCTTACAAGGTTTCCTTATCTGCACGGCAATACCATTGCCCATTTCTATGAGAAACCGGTCCTTTAGCGAAACTTCACACACAAGTACAAATTACTCAATTTTAAAACTCAAAAGTTTACTCAGTTCCCCTTCATTAAGAACTATTTCCTTAACTCTTGTATAAATTACTTACTTTTCATTTGCAATATCATTTAGAATTTCTTTAAGTATATGACAAGGATGCTGCCTTCAGATGTGTTAAGCAGCAATAAGAAAAAGCCAAATATAGGGAGGATGGGAGGGAGACACAAGAGGGAGGGGATATATGTATACGTATAGCTGATTCACTTTGTTATACAGCAGAAACTAACACACCATTCTAAAGCAATTATACGCCAATAAAGATGAAAAAAAGAAACAGAAAAAGAAAGAAAGAAAGGAGAGAAAGAAAGAAAGAGAGAGAGAGAGAGAGAAAGAAAGAGAGAAAGAAAGGAAGGAAGAAAGCCAAATAAAGCGAAGAGCAGTTCTTTCCCTGGAGCCTAAAGCTCCCTCTCCCCAGGCCTCAAATTTTGTTTTGTTTTGTTTTGTTTCTTTAACTTTTTATTTTATATTGGAGTAGAGTTGGTTAACAATGTTGTGTTAGTTTCAGGTGTACAACAAAGTGATTCAGTTATACATATACACGTATCTATTCTTTTTCAAGTTCTTTTCCCAATTAGGTTGTTACAGAATATTGAGCAGAGTTTTTATTTTGAAGTATTTTTATCATCCTGGCCGCAAGTGGTTGCTTAGCAACTGTTCTTATCAACGATTCAGGTTTTCTCCTGATTGCCCAGTAAGAGGATAGTACCTTTGGTACCTTCTATTTCTTCTCCTCCAGATGTAATAAGAAACGATTTTTATAAAAGGTAACCCACAAGAAACATAGTTTCCTTTATAAGCACAGCATCTTACCATCATGCAACTTCACTGGAAGATGTATAATAATTAGCGCTGTGCTTCCAACAGTGGTTCTTAAACATTGATCTGCATCAGAATCTCGTGGGGAACTTCCTAAAAGTACAAAGATCCAGGCCCCGGCCTACTTCAAAGAGCTAGAGGCTCTGTATTCTTTTGGAACACACCAGTGTTGGAGAATCACTACCAGACCCTGTATCCACTTGCAACAGAATAACCAAAGCCCTGGTTCCCAAGTGTCCACCTGCTGGTGCCCATCAAAATCAGATCAATGCTTGACTTTTCACAAGGGTACTAAGGAGATTTCTCCAATGCTTAATTACAACAGTGGACCAGAGCAAACAAGCTCTTAGAGTTTCTGCATCAGCTCATGCATCTGCGTGCTGTGCCCTCAGAGGGGCTCAGGGATAATGTTTGGGTCACGGCTCCCAAGAGACGCAATCTACAAGAACATCAGAGAGAGAAAGGCAAGCCACACCAAGGGGAAAACAAGGTCCAAGTCTGGCTTTCTCCGAAGCTGAGATTTCTGTTAGCTAGTAAAACTCACTCTGCAATCGCAGGGCTGTGAGACACTGAAATTCATTGCAAAAAATGCTGTTGGCATTTCCTTCCCTGGAGACTTCAGGAGTTCATTAAGCCCTCTCTCTGGAGGAGTTTAAAGCGCAGCTCTGGCTACACATATGTGACTTGAAATTCTGTGACCTTCAGAGAGAATCAGGCTGTTTCCTGGAAGGGCTGAGAACATTTTCTCCATCCTACAGCACTGGGTCAAACAGGCTGGTACAATTGAAATGCAGCTTCTCCAGACACAGGCAAAAAAAAAATAGAAAATGTGGAGAAAGACCATGAAGGCGGAAAATACGCTGGACCTTGACAGAATTTCTGCTCCCAAGTTAATTCCCCCCACAGCCTAACATAAAGAACAAACTGATAAACGTTTTTGCTTTAAAAAAAAAAAAAATGACATTTACTAGTGGGGAGACCCAAGGGGGGGAGGAGCAAAATGGGGAGAGGGGATTGAGGTACAAACTACTACGTATAAAATAAATAAGCTACAAGGATGTATCATACAGCACAGGGAATACAGCCAATACTTTATAAGAGCTACAAATGGAGTATAACATTTAAAAATTGTGGGGACTTCCTTGGTGGTCCGGTGGTTAAGCCTTCACCTTCCAATACTGGGGGTGTGAGTTTGATCCCTGGTCAGGGAGTTAAGATCCCACATGCCTCAGGGCCAAAAAACCAAAATATAAAACCGAAGCAATATTGTAACAAATTCAATAAAGACTTTAAAAAATGGTCCACATCAAAAAAAAATCTAAAAAAAAAAGAATTAGAATTTAAAAAAAAATTGTGAATCACTATGCTGTACACCTGAAACTTATATAAGATTGTACATCAACTATACCTCAATTAAAATAATTGAGGTTCCTCAAAAAACTAAAAATAGAGTTACCATATGGTCCAGCCATCCCATTCCTGGGCATATATCTGGACAAAACTATAAGAAAGTTTTGTCCTGATATATGCACCCCAAAGAGATAGATACATGCACCCCAAAGTTCATAGCAGCACTATTTACAATACCCAGGAGATAGAAACAACCTAAATGTCCATCGACAGATGAATGGATAAAGAAGATGTGGTATATATACACATGGAATATTACTCAGCCATAAAAAGAATGAAATAATGCCATTTGCAGCAACAAGGATGGACCTGGAGATTATCATACTAAGTGAAGTAAGTCAGACAGAGAAAGACAAATATGATATGATATCGTTTATATGTGGAATCTTTAAAAAAAATATACAGGGCTTCCCTCGTGGCGCAGTGGTTGAGAATCCGCCTGCTGATGCAAGGGACACGGGTTCGTGCCCCGGTCCGGGAAGATCCCACATGCCGCGGAGCGGCTGGGCCCGTGAGCCATGGCTGCTGAGCCTGCGTGTCCGGAGCCTGTGCTCCGCACAATGGGAGAGGCCACAACAGTGAGAGGCCCGCGTACCGCAAAAAAAAAAAAAATTATACAAATGAATGTATTTACAAAACAGAAACAGACTCACAGACTTAGAAAACAAACTTAAGGTTACCAAAGCAGAGGAGGGGAGGGATGAATGGGGAGTTTGGGATTGACATATACACACTACTATATTTAAAATAGATAACCAACAAGGACCTACTGTAGAGCACAGGGAACTATACTCAGTATTCCTGTAACAACCTAAATGGGAAAGGAATTTGAAAAAGAATAAATATATGTATAACTGTATCATTTTGTCGCACAACTGAAATTAACACACTATAAATCAACTATGCTCCAATATAAAATAAAAATTTTTAAAAATTGTACAAGTACACCTAAATTAAAATAGTTACCTTTTTTTTAAGTTTAATAAACAATAGCTTTAAATGACGTGCTTAGAAAACATGTGTCATTCTTCTCTCAGTTGGAAAGATCTGTGGAGCAGACACCGACCACAAGGCTTATGTCCCTGGCAGCAGCATTTCTGAACCTCACTGGCATGTTCACAGATCACAGGAAACAGAGTTACCTAGAGTAGATCAGAAAGGATGCTGGAGCTCCTGGCAAGTCAGAGAAGATCTACTCTAGACTTCATTTCCACATGTCCAGAAGTCCCTTGGCTACACACCCATCCTGAAGTCATAGCAAGAACTGGACTCTGGAGGTTTATATTTTGCACAACAAAAATTAAGCTTTATAGTAAAGTCTAAAAGCAGTCATCCTGTGCAAGTAACACTTTTCTAAGCACTATTGTTTGCTGTTTCATGATTAAAGAAGAAAGGATGACTGACAAATGGAAGGCTGACCATCAAAAGGTAGAAGGAATGGACTCTGGGTTCCACCCACCTTTCAGCTGTGTGGCCTCAGGAACAGTTGCTTAACTTGTCCAGACCTTAGTTTCCTCATCTGTAAAATGAGAAGAGTAAATGTAACCCCCTCATCAGGTTGCTGGGAGGATTAAATTCAATGAGATGGTGCTTGGAGCACAGCAGCCCAACAAAGAAAGTGCTCAGAAAGTGTCAGCTGTCATTTTGCATCTGGAAGGAAACAAGATCACTCTACACTTCAAGCAAAATTCTCAAGTCATTGGAAAGTTGGGCATTGTAAGAAAGAAAATGGAGGCATGGAAGATGGTGGAAATATCCTGCCTGTTCTCTCTTCTAAAAATAAAATGCACAGGGAACTTAATTATTTATTGAACAACTGAACTACAAGCCCAGGACTGTCCTTGGCATTTTGGGGGGTATCAAATAGGGCCCCTCCCCTAGAAGAGGCTGTGGTTAAATTGTATAGACAAACCATACGGTTGTCTAACAGTATAGGCAAAGAAAAACTAAGTACAAACCCAAATGCTGTCTTCTGTGAAGAAACTGAGAGGAATGAGATTAGTGTGAGCTTGGGAAAGGCTTTTGGAAGGTCCCTGACGTCTCTGTTTACATCAGTCACCAAGGGAAACCCAAGCCTCCCAGACCAGGTCCCGTCCCCTGAACAGCTCTGCATCCTTCTAGGCAGACCAAATCTCACTCTCTTCCTAACCTACCTCACCCTTCCCCATGCCCTCTGATCGTCTTTCTCTAAGAGATCTTGTCACCTTCCTGCCCTAACTACACCTGGCTCCACGGGAAAGAAGCTGATTCTCCGGCAGCCCCTTCAAACAGCAGTCCTTTCGAACACATACCCCCCAGCGACCCGCGCCCAGTCTCCTCGTTTCTCCTCCAGCCTCTCCTTCCAAACCTCCAGCGACCCTACGCACATACTCTCAGGCCAGAACTCCTGGTGGGTATCTCCTACACACATCCTGGGCACATCCCCACTCTTGGAAGGTTTCGGCACTGGGATGATGGCTAATCTCTTCCACATTTCTCCCGTGATAGACAGAATAATGCCTGCCCCCCCACCCCACCCTACCCCCCCAAAAAAGATGTCTGTGTCCCAATCCCTGGAACCTGTGAGTATGTGACATGGTGATAATGGACTGGGTTGCATTTGTATATTAAAGCTCCAACCCCTAGCACCTCAGCATCTGGCTGCATTTGCAGACAGGACCTTTAAAGAGGTGACTCAGTTAAAATGAGTCCCTTAAGTCAGGCTCTAATCCAAACCGATGGAAGTCTTTTTAAGAAAAGGAAATTTGAACACACAGAGACAGCAGGGATGTACGCACTGAAGAAAGACCACGTGAGGGCGCAGTGAGAAGGCAGCCGTCTGCAAGGCAAGGAGGGAGTCCTCAGGAGAAACCAAACCTGCCAACGCCTTGTTCTTGGACTTTTAGCCCAAGAGGCAGAGGTCAAAGTGATATGAGGAGAGAAGGACTTGACCCACTGTCGCTGGCTTTGAAGTCGGAGGAAGGGGCCACGATCCAAGGAATGCAGGCAGCCTCTAGAAGCTGGAAAGGACAAGGAAACAGATTCTCCTCTGGAGCCTCCAGAAAGGAACACAGCCCTGCCGACACCTTGGTTTTAGCCCGTGAGACCTGTGCTGTTCTTCTACCCTACAGAAAAGTAAGATAATCGACTTGTGTTGCTTAAACCGCTAAATCTGTGGTCATTTGTGACAGCAACAATAGAAGCGAATACAGCTCTTGTCATAAGCCTTGGCGACTTTAACGTTGCATGGGGTAGACAGTCCATCCAATCCCTCAGTTCCTTGAGTTTCCCTCCTCCAAAGGCCCCATTCCCGTGATCTTGTCTTCTCCTCAAACCATTGCCTTTCCGTAATCTCACTCTCAAGTATCCCCCTCTCCAATCTCCACTCCTCTTATTTTTCCACCTCACTCCCTTAAGTCCAGAACTCAAACTCCAAAAGTCCTCCAGTTTCATTTTCTCTTACCCTCATTCTCTCCCCAGTTCTGGTGTCATTGTCCATAAATACAGTCATTCCTTACATGCACCCTTAAATCTTTATTCCTCTTTCCCTTCTTTGTACTCATTGGAAAAACCAAGCCCTGGAAAATTCAACCCCCCACCTACTCTGTACCTGTACCCAAGCATCTGAACTTGGCTGGAGGAAAACATTCTGTCAGGCTCCTCAGTCTCAGTTTAAATTCATGACTAATAAACTCAAAAGGACCCTCAGTGCTGCCAGCCAATCCTATCACATCCCTCTCCATTCATTCTCTCATTCTCCTCGATGTGTATTTCATACCTGAACACTGGCCTTGAGGCGTCACCTCTTACAGGAAGCACTCCTGACTTCTTCCCTAGCCACCCCAAGACTGGATGAGTAGCCTCTTCTCAGGACTCTTAAAATATTTTATGCATGTTATTGCACTTACCACCTTGGACTGTAATTATCCATACACCTACTGGATGATGAGATGCCAGAGGGCAGAGACCAGGTGCTTTTCCGTGCCCTGCAGTAATCCAGCACAGAGCAGGCACTCAGTAAATGCTTGATGAATGGATAAAGAAATGAATGAATGAACTGACAAATGAAGTGGAAGGAAAAAGGTGTAAAAGCCAGATGACTCACAATGTTATATGGGGGGGTTTTTTTAGCCTCTGAATCACTTTTTCCCAAAAAAAATAGAAGCCAGAGTGGCTGACTGACTACCCAAGGCCACTAGTGCACTGGGCAAACATCCTGAGACAGCCGTTGGAAAGCGGGTTGGATATATTTGTTAAAATTAGGCTAGATTTCATTTGGAGATGTTCTCTACTGTGGAGTCATGGAATCTTAAAAGAGGATGGGTCCTGTGAGGTCATTTAATTTGATGCTTTGAACTTATCCAGCCCAACCTGACAAGTGACCTTGGCTTCAGAGCAATATTGTTTGCCATTTTGGTGGGTTTGTTACTATATTAATTATTTTGAACCCAAGTTGTTTAGAAGATGAAAAAGACACTAGAATAGGAAAATAATCCCTTAAAAAGAGGCCAAGTAAAATTGGCCACTTTTGTACATTTTTTGGATTTGAAAAATTAAGACAGAACCAGAGGGAATGGAGACACGTTTCAACCAAAGTCAGGAAATGAAGATCTGCAGGCTCCCATGTGTACCTGTGTAAATCACCAGACCTTACTGAGTTTGCATCCCAGACAACGGAGGTTATTATACCTCCATTCCCCTCCCCAGACCTGCCTGCATTAGGTAATGCCTGTAACTACATTGTGCTCTCTGGAGAGAGGGTATGAGCAAAAATCATACTGTTATAAATATTCCAACAACAGTGAGAAACTAACAGTCCTTTTCTGTAATTTTTGAAAATCGTAGACCACATGATTTGACCCAGCCAAGTTGTGAGAAATGTCCCTTATGATTTGACTCAGCCAAGTGGTGAGAAATGCAGCGATCATCCTTTGATTTATGGGATAACAAATGGAAACTTGAGGATTTGGGGCTGCTTTTTTTTTTAAATTGAAGTGTAGTTGATTTACAATGTTGTGTTAGTTTCAGGTATACAGCAAAGTGATTCAGTTATATATATATATATGTATATATATATATATATATATATATTCTTTTTCAGATTCTTTTCCATTACAGGTTATTACAAGATATTGAATATAGTTCTCTGTGCTATACAGTAGGTCTTCTTGATTATCTATTTTATATATGGTAGTGTGTACCTGTTAATCCCAAACTCCTAATTTATCCCTTCCCCCCTTTGCTCTTTGGTAACCATAAATTTGTTTTCTATGTCTGTGAGTCTATTTCTGTTTTGTTATTAAGTTCATTTGTATCATTTTTTTAGATTCCACATGTAAGTGATATCATATGCTATTTGTCTTTCTCTTTCTGACTTATTTCACTTGGTAGGATAATCTCTAGGTCCATCCGTGTTGCTGTAAATGGCATTATTTCATTCTTTTTTTGTGTCTGAGTAATATTGTGTGTGTGTATATTGCATGCATGGGTATATGTATAATATATGTATATATATATATACATATATCTCACATCTTTATTCATTCATCTGATAATGGTTAGGTTGCTTCCATGTCTTAGCTTTGTAAATAGTGCTGCTATGCACCCTGGGATACCTGTATCTTTTTGTTTTGTTTTGTTTTTTAACATCTTTATTGGAGTATAATTGCTTTACAATGGTGTGTTAGTTTCTGCTGTATAACAAAGTGAATCAGCTGTACATAAACATATATCCCCATATGTCCTCTGTCTTGAGTATCCCTCCCACCCTCCCTAGTCCACCCCTCTAGGTGGACACAGAGCACCGAGCTGATCTCCCTGTGCTATGCGGCTGCTTCCCACTAGCTATCTATTTTACAGTTGGTAGAGTATATATGTCCATGCCACTCTCTCACTGAGTCCCAGCTTACCCTTCCCCCTCCCCGTGTCCTCAAGTCCATTCTCTATGTCTGCATCTTTATTGGGGCTGCTTTTTACTAGAAAGAAAATAAAATGCAAAAATGCAGAAAGCACAGTTCTTCTGAGCCACACCTGTGAGCTTTCCACAAAGAACATACATTTTTGTTTTAAAACAAAACATTTATTCAGCACCTACTACATGCCAGGTGCAGTGTTGGGCTAGGCCAAGATAAATCAAGATGATGAATTGTGATACTTTCGAGGGAGACACTCATATGTGATGGGGTGGGGGAGACACACGTATAAACAAATCACCACAAGCCTGCACCCCTAAAGAGGATCTATGGTAACCGGGATGCCATCCACCGATATTTCTAGTTACCCTTCCAGGCAGGGGCGAGTTGCTCTAGTCAATAAATGTCAGAGAAAATGATATGGGCAGGAGCATTTAGCTGCCAGTGTGAGACTCCACAGAGTTTTCATCTGGTATCTTAGTGACTGTGGAAGGATGAGTTGCCATTAAGTGCAACGCTAAGTCAACACATGAGGTCAGCGACCCAAGAGAGGCCCCCAAACCACAGCCAACTCTGCATCAACTAGAAGTACATTGCTGTTCTTCTAGACCTGTAAGATTTAGGGAGTGTTTGTTATCCACCTCTCCTGACTAATTCAGGTGTCTACTAAGTTCACTGAGAGTAGAGAGGGAATTTGATGAAATGAAGGAAACATGCACAGTGGAAGTGCCATTTGAGCCAAGTGAAAGGGCCTGGGGAATGGAATGCGGTCTGGTGTATGTGTACATATACAATGTATACACCTGGAGGGTGTATATACACAATGTGAGGAGTTTTAATTTTTAAAGAGATTTAGGCTACAGAGCATTAGAGGTCCTGGTAAGGAGTTTGAACTGATTCCTATGAACTAGTTTTTTCCAAAAGGTACTGAGGATCAGTGTGCTTATGCCAAGGGTCTTTGGGTGGTTCTCCAACAGGGAAAAATAATATCTAATCGCATAGTGAAAAACATTATTCTCTTAGAATTTCTCTTTTAAAACTTCTAATTCCATCAAGTGTGATGCTCTTCACCTCACTAGAAATAACAGCCCAAGTCCTTTTGATGGGCTGCAAGACCAATGACAACTTGAGCCATGAGCCCTCTTCCCTCATGTGCTCTCCTGGAGCCACACAAGCCTCTTTGCTACTCCTTGTACCCCAGGACCTTTGCACTTTCCACCCTCTCTGCCTGGAATGCTCTTCCCAGGATAACTTGTGTCTCACTCTCTCACTTCCTTCAAGTCTTTGTTCACATTTTATCTTCCCAATGGTGCCCTCCAGACAGCAGTTATAAAAATTATAACCCCTTGGGACTTCCCTGATGGCACAGTGGTTAAGAGTCCACCCGCCAGTGCAGGGGACAGGGGTTCGATCCCTGGCCCGGGAAGATCCCACATGCCGCGGAGCAACTGAGCCCATGTGCCACAACTACTGAGCCCGCGCCCCACAACTACTGAAGCCCACACGCCCTAGGGCCCGTGCTCCGCAACAAGAGAAGCCACCACAGTGAGAAGCCCAAGCACCGCAACGAAGAGCAGCCCCCGCTCACCGCAGCTAGAGAAAGCCCGTGTGCAGCAAGGAAGACCCAACTCAGCCAAAAAAAAAAAAAAAATTATAACCCCTTTACAATCTCTTCCCTGATTTGTTTTTTTCAATAGCTCTTATCACCAACTAATATACTATATAATTTTAAACTTATTTTGTTTAGTATCTGTCTATCCCCACTAGGATGTAAGCCCATCAGTGGAAGGGGTTTTTGACACTTTATTCAGTACTAAATTCTCCGCTCTTAAGATGAACAGCAGGTTTCAAAAAACTTTTTTTAATTTATAGTTTGGGCTCTTATATTTCGATTTATGGTGTACTTTGAGTTAATTTTTGTGTATAGTGTGAGCTAAGGGTCTAAGTATTTTATTGTTGTTGCTGTTGTGTGTTTGTTTTTGCGAACAGATATCCGATTTTTCCAGCACCGTTTTTGAAAAGACTATCCTTTCATCTTTTGTCCCCCTTTTCAAAAATCAATGGACCACAAATGTATACGTTTATTTCTGGAATCAAGTCTCTACCATTGACCTATATGTCTATCCTTATGCAAACACCACATGTATTTGATTACTGTAGCTTTATAATAAGTTGAAATCAGGTAGTGTAGGTCCTCCAACTTTATTCTTTCACAAAACTGTTTTGGCAATTTATGTCCTTTGCATTTCCAAATAAGTTTAAGGAAGAGCAAACAATTTTTTTTTTAGCTTATGGAAACAATTCTGTATTTCTTCCATTTTTTTTTTTTTTTTTTTTCCTGAAAGGTCAGAATTCAATCTGACAAACAACAAGGATTGTTAGTAGTTTAAAGCGCATACAGTTATGCCTGGGGTATAATAAGCATTGAAGAATGATTAGCTCTCCTCTCCCTTCTGTACCACAGCTTGCATCTCGCCTAGGAGCTGGGAGTCAAAACAACATAGGCTTAGACTTTGCCTCTGTAATGCACCAAGTGGGTGATCTTAGGCAAATTATTTAACGTCACTGAGCTTCATTTCTGTATCGAGATAATAACATCTACCTCACAGGGTTGTTCAACTATTAAATATTATGTGCCTGGTACAGAAAAGATTTTATGAATATTTCATGGATAAATGAATAAATAAATGAAGAATTGAGGATTATTCAAGCTTTATGACAGAATGAACCAATAACATTCCATGGCTTCATGATTAAAGAAACATTTGGGAGAGAAGAACTCATCTCCCGGTTTCCCACAGGCATTCCTGGTAGGAAATTAACCTCTCTGATTCTGCCTACCTCTGCGATAGCTAGAAAGGATATTTCACATTCCTCCTACAGGAGTCTCGGCTAAGATTTTCAGAATTCAGGGATCTGCTTTTCTCTTTTTTGTGTTCCATATAAAACTCTTGGAGCCCAGGACTGCATTTAGTCCTGGGCAAGAGAGAGCATGTTCTTTGCCCTGAGGGTTGCCATATTTAGCAAATAAAAATACTGGATGCTCAGTTACCTTGGAATTTCAGATAAACAATGAACAATTTTTTTAGTGTAAGTATGGAATTATACTAAATCAGTATATATCCGTACATGTAGGATACCTTAGTATATCCTATGCAATCGGGGTGTACACTTACACTAAAAAATTAGTCCTATTTATCTGAAGTCAAGCTTAATTGTGTGTCGTGTATTTTATTTGTCCCTGCTTTAGAGGGCCTACATAACACAAACAGTCAAGAAATGTAGTAAAGAAATATATGGGGACTTCCCTGGTGGCACAGTGGATAAGAATCCGCCTGCCAATGCAGGGGACACGGGTTCGAGCCCTGGTGGGAAGATCCCACATGCCGCGGAGCAACTAAGCCCGTGCGCCACAACTACTGTGCCTGCGCTATAGAGCCTGCGACCACAACAACTGAGCCTGCGTGCTGCAACTACTGAAGCCCGTGAGTCTAGAGCCCGTGCCCCGCAACAAGAGAAGCCACCGCAGTGAGAAGCCCGTGCACCGCAACAAAGAGTAGCCCCCGCCCGCCGCAACCAGAGAAAGCCCGCGTGCAGCAACGAAAACCCACCGCAGCCAAAAAATAAATAAATAAATTTATTTTAAAAAAGAGAGAGAACTACATGGGCACCTCTGTCATTTGTTACTAAGGTCTGGCTTTCATCGGTGGCACAGCCTAACCTGTAACCATAAACATTCCCTCTGATAATGAAACCATTCTCACAGCAAGCACCATTCAGGCCCCAGGGAATCACCTGTCCACTCCTATTGCTCTCCTGTCCTTGAAACAATAGACAACTGTATCTAAATGCTGTGAAGGTTTGTGGGTTGGGTCACTGCCAAGGTCAGTGGTGAACACTGGGAACGTTTGAATGACAGAAGCATGAAGGTAAAGACAAATTAATTAACTTGCCAAGACCTTCCTTTCAGATAGCCTGGAAGACACAGACCCTTGCAAAATTAAATACCGTTTCACAGTAGTGCCAGATAACTCATCTGTGCTCCAGGGCATGGCTCTGCAGCTACTCTCAGATTAGCGGGGCATCACAACATGATGACAGAGAACCATTCTGCAGTATTCAACAGCTCATATTACTCTTAAAATTGTGTATTTATAAATATAAACATGACATGCGATCATGTTGGCAACTAAAGAGACATTTAATGCTAGAAAGACAAATAGATTTATTTTTATAAAATATTTGATAGGATCCAACTATTCAAAGAATTAAATTAAAAACACAACTCTTTAAATCATTTTGATTAAAAGTTTTACATTTCTTAATTATAATCTATAATTTGCCTCAATTTTAAAAGGTAATTTTGACTACTTTAAGAGAAAATAACTATTGGAAAATGTATATAAAATAATTATAAATTTTCATATTTAATTTGCTTTATAAATAAAATATATTTATACTTCATTACCTTCAAATAATTACAAAGTAATTTTAATACTTAATATCACTGTTATCCAGTGAGCATAAATGATGTGAAAATCTTGATTATAACATAACTAGTAATTTAGCTGAAATAAGGCAAGAAAAATAAAATGTATGTAATAATTATATAATAATTTATTATTATTTAGGCTTTTTAAAATTATTTATTCATGGTCAGCTCATGAAAAGATCACTCAGATATGTACAACGATAATTAAATTCAGTCATCTTTAATATTTTGTCACCTATTGCTCAAGTAAAAACTATAACCTTTCATATATTTGTAAATTTTAATGCTGTTTTGCACGGTGGACATAATATATTTCATTTAGCCGTTAATACTTGCCCGATTGATGAGTTTTCAGTACATGGACGTGTTGGCTGTGGTTCTCCATTGAAACGCTTGCTCTCGCCTAAGCAGTCCCGCTATCCAAGGTGGCCAGAGCACTGGGCACGATGCCTTATCGCCCTTAAAGGAAAAACAGAGAGAAGGACCAGAGCGGGCTCTTTCCGCAGCTGGTTGTTGGGGAAGTCTGGCTCTCCACCCCTTCTGACCAAAGACCTCTCCTCTTGCGGTTATTGCTGGAGGCAACGTCAAGCCAGAGTGGGAGGCCACAGAATCGCAGAGATGGAGACCGGGGTGTGCTGGGATTCAAGGGGCAGCCTTGGCTGGGGCCTGGGAACTCTCGCGGGAACAAGGTAGAGGGACGTATGCACTCGGCACACTGGACAGTGAGGTCCAGCACATCAGGGATCCTGGCGCAGGACGAGTCCAAGGCCGGGCGAGGGCACGTGATGGGAAGGACAGATGGAAGGCTGCGAGAAATCGCTTCAGATAGGTCCCTGACTGTATAAAAAAGGCAGACTCGGGAGTGATCAAGGTCCGGAGGAGGTCTGCTCTACGTAGCTGACTGGGTAGCCGTGGTCTGGCTCCGTATTACCTGATGAGGGCGAACCACGACAACCTCGGCCGTCCCTCGCTCTCCCTGCTAACAGCTGCCCATATCCCTTCCTCCAGTGCTGGCCGGCCCTTTGTCTCCAGCAGGAAGCCCATGCGAGTCACCGGCAGCGGGGCTGGCCCTGCCTGGCCTGCACTCCCACGTCCTCAGCTTCATCTCCCCTCCCCCACCCCGTCCTGTGTCCCACGTAACTCTGAGCGACACCGGAGGGCTTGCGGGCGCTCCCCACGCTGTTTCACACTCGCCTGCAGCTCTCCTCCTGGTCGTCCCCCTTCTGTTTCCGGGGGACCCCACACACCTTCAAGACCCAGCATGGTGCTGCCTCCCGCGTGCTGCCCTTCCGGAGTGACGGCCATGGCCTTCCTTGGGCTCCTGTCACACAGAACAGACTTGGGCATCCACGGGCATCCCTTAGTATGGAACAGGTCTCTGGTTGAAGGGTCTGTCCCCACTACCCTGGGAGTGCTTGCGGCTCAAGGGCCCTTTCATCTTTTGTTCCCAGCAACTGGCACAGCTCCTGGCACATAACCAATACTCAGTGTTTGTTGCCGAATGGAACATAATCCCTCTTGAATTCACAGCACCCAGGAGAAAAGGACATAGTATCATCTCATTTAGATAGGTGAAAACAAAGGCTTAAAGTATTTAAGTTCCGTGGCCAAAGATCTCAGTGTTAAGTCTTTGGCTTCAAAGGTCACACACAGGACTTTCTACTACATTGTGAGTGTTAAATTAAATGGTTTGTTTTTTTTTTTAATTTAAGGAGGTTTCTGTAGCTGTGAATTCTGTTTGAAGAACAAGGGAACAAGTGGTTCTCACCTCTGAAGCTGTGGAGCAATAGTTATACACTTGGGAGTGGTCCTTGGACAATGAGGATTGTTTTTGAACCTTTCCTTTGCATAAAGTCAAGCTGGTATCATTAGCTGGGAAATAGTTACAGAGCACTCAGCCCTCAAGAGTATTTGTTTTTTTTTAATCAGCCTTTTACAGGAAGCTGGTTTTCACCCAGATCACTGCTGTAAAATATTTACCCACGAAAGAGAAACAGTCCTCAGCCAATCCAAGGCATCTCTGTGTGACTTCAACTACCTCGTTACCCTTTACTACACCGGCCGTGTAATTACCTTCAGTATGGACCACATACCGTTTCCGCTTGCTCAAGTGCTCCACCTGACATTTTCTCTGACTTTCCAGAGCTGCGCTGGGAAGTCTCACTCAGACAGGTAAAGAGGAGGCCTGACTGGCTGAGCCCCAAACCTCTGCCTTCATAGCCTGTTGGGACGCAGCCAAACGTAAAGCCTTACCTGAAGATAGACACACACGTCACCTGGGGAGGTCCCTTGGTCCTTGAGGGAGACGGCTGCTGAAGGAGCAGGTGGCTCCAATCAGGGCACAGGAAATAACGCCCTGGGGTCCACACTTGTGCATGTCCTCCGGGTGATCCTGGCTCACCTCTCCCCAAGAACACACCTGAAAACCAGTAACAACTGCCAGAACATTTAGGTGGAGGCTGAACGTTGATGGTCACCACAAATCTCTGATAAGCTTATTTTCTATCCTTTGGCACAGCAGCAAGAGTAGAAGCGGGTTAGGTGTTCTAAAGGGGCAGCATCTAGCAATCCTTGGCACTCCTTAGGTTGTGGGTGCATCACTATAATCTTTGCTTGTATCTTCACATGCGGTTCTCCCTGTGTGTCTGTGTGTCTGTGTATCTAAAAATCTCCCGCTCTCTCATAAAGACACCAGTTGTTGGATTTAGGACCTACTGAAACCCACAATGATCTAATTTAAAATAGATTGCACCTGCAAAGACTGTATCTCCAAATAAGGTCACGTTCGTAGATGCCAGGGGTTAGAACTTGAACATACCTTGTTGGAGGCCACAGTTCAACCAACAATGGTCTGCTCTCTGGTCCCCCAAAATTCATGTCTTTCTCACCTGCAAAATGCATTCACCCACTCCCAACATTCCCAAAAGTCTTATCTCGCTCCGACATCAACAATAAACCCAAAACCTCATCTAAATATGATAAATTCAAGAAGTCCCAAGTCTCATCTTCTAATTCATCTAAATCAGGTATAGGTGAGATTCTGAGTATGGCCCAACCTGGAGCAAATTTCTCTCCAGGGCAAACTTCTCATCTTTAACCATATGGATAGGCTGAGGATTTTCCAAATCATCAATTTCTGGTTCGTATTCGTTTAACAGTTCCTTCCTCACTTTATCTCACCTCTTTCATTCTATCATAAGCACCAGAGAGAAACTAGGCCATACCTTCAACCCTTTGCTTAGATACCTTCTTACCTAAATATCCAAATTCAGCACTTTACAAGTTCTACTTTCCACCCAAAGTTAGAACACAAGTCAGCCAAGTTTTCCGTCACTTTATAACAGAAAGGAGGTGAGCGGGCCAGCGAGTGAAGCTCATCTACCGCTCCCCATCGTTCCCGTCACCGCCTGAGCCATCCTCCCCCACCCCCAGTCCATGGAAAAATTGTCTTCCACGAAACCTGTCCCTGGTGCCAAGAGGTTGGGGACCACTGCTTTATAACAAGGGTCGTCTTTTTTTTTTCCAGTGTCCAATAACACTTTTCTCATTTCTGTCTGAGAAACTCACCAAAAGCACTGATAATACTCATATGGTTTAAGTAACCTGGTTTGTGGTAAGTTGTACAGCAGCCCTAGGAAATGAATACATACCCCTTTAAAATCCATTCTTCTCCTTACCTCCAGTCCTTGCCAACCACAGATCTGTTTTCGGCAACTATAGTTTTGTCTCTTTCCCAAAGGTCACGCATAGAATCCTACAGCATGTAACCTTTTGAGTCTGGCTGCTTTCACTACACAAAAAACTGTACCCAAATGTCCCTCAATTGGTGAATATATAAACAATCTCGGGTACCTCTGCACAACTGAATTCTACTCAGTATAAGAAGGAATGAACTACTGATGTACATAACAACATGGATGAATCTCAAATGCATTGTCCAACCTGTTTGCAATGAATACTTTTTCAAGAAATGCAATAGGTAGACATCCTAATTTATACTGTTATATTTGATATTGTTTCATAATTTTTTATGTTTTTCCATAGTTTCAATAATTATTTTATGAGGAGCTTCAGAATTTTTTTTTTTTGCAGAACGCGGGCCTCTCACCGTTGCGGCCTCTCCCGTTGCGGAGCACAGGCTCCGGACGCGCAGGCTCGGCGGCCATGGCTCACGGGCCCAGCCGCTCCGCGGCATGTGGGATCTTCCCGGACCGGGACGCGAACCCGCGTCCCCTGCATCGGCAGGCGGACTCTCAACCACTGAACCACCAGGGAAGCCCCAGAATATTATTTTATTTATTCAAATTTACCAACTCATTTCTACTATTTTGGATAAAAAATAATTAAGTAGAAAAAAGAAATTAAGACGTGTTCTCGTAGTTGAAAGTAAAGATTGTACTGTAATGAAAATCCTCCATCAAATATTATTTTGCTTTTTAAAAATTATATTATTAACTAATGGTTAGAAATACTACTCATTCAGTAGTATGCCCATGTTTATGGTTCGTGCTATCTACTGTCATATTGCTTTCCAAAAGATTGTCAACTATAATAGCATTAGCACTAGAGATTATATCCACTAATTGCAAACTGGATATGTACTTCATAATAGGTTTTTTAAGAAAAGATTTTATATAATTTAGTGTGATTAAATTGTAATTTAACTCGATTATTTGATTACTGAAGAGAATGAACATTTCTTATCTGTTTCTTTACTTTTTCTTCTACAGATCTTTTTCAGAATAGAGTAGGATAAAAGTAAAAGTACATACATGAACAAAAATAGATAAATAAATAAAGGGCCAGCATCAAACCCCAGCTCTGCCTCTTTGTAGCGGCATGTCCTGGAGCAGGTTATTCAACTCACCCAGTTTGCTTCACCATTTGTCATATGTATTTTGTAATTTGTGTTTGCGGATAATAGTATTTACCTCACAGCTATTGTGAAGGTTAAATAATACAGGGGTGTAAAATACAGAGCATAAATGTCTGCCACAGAACCGGCCCGTCACTAAATATCACTTCTCTTCCTTCTTTATCCTCTGTCCCTGGAAGCTGTAGACAGGGATTCTAAGGGCCTGCTCAGAGAACAATAGCTTAATCATCGTGAAGGAACGGTGAAGACTGGAAGTCACAGGAGCAGAAGCTGCGAATTCAGATTCCTCCTAAGGCCAGGCAGGAGATATAAATAAGTACATCCCGTGTGTGGGCACGGGGGCCGTGACGAATAAAAGAAAGCATGCCCATCGAGAGGGCCTCTTGGGATTATCTTAAATACATAGGAATCTGGCCCAGTGTTACCAGAGCTTCAATTTTATTTTTTTAAGAGAAGCAAGAAATCAAGATATTTATTGGAGAGTTCCTAGTTTTTAGAAATTGAGTCAAATTAAAATAAATCAGAGAGTTATTACCACAAACAGCTGACATCTCATGAGCCCTTACCATGTGCCTGCATTACCTCATCTAATCCTAACAACACTCTAGGGTAGGTGTTAAGATCACCATTTTGCAGATGAGAAGAATGAAGCTTTGAGATGTTTCCCAAAATCATCTATTTGTTGAGGTGGAGCTGAGATCAGCTAATAAGTACTCCAAGTCTCAGTTTCCTTAACACTACACAAGGTCTAACGCGTAAGTGGACTTGAAGAGTTCAAGGACAGAGGCCCAGGGAGAATCCGATTACCTGCATGTCTAGCTGGCATAGATTCTTTTTTTAATTTTTGGCCGCACCTCGTGGCATGCGGGATCTTAGTTCCCTGACCAGGGGTGGAACCCACGCCCCCTGCAGTGGAAACCCAGAGTCTTAACCACTGGACCGCCAGGGAAGTCCCAGGTTGGCATAGATTCTTAAGAAACATTGCTTTTATCTGGAAGCAGGCCATTTTCTTCCAGGGGCCTTTGTCTGGAGGCGTTTTCTACTTCACAAGCTCATCAGGAAGATTGGCTCCTAAATGTACCCAACCCATAAACACAGAGAAACCTACACTTAAGAAAATTGGGGTCAATATTTGTTATGGCCTTGCAGTCCTGCAGCCTAACAGGATGTGGGAACAGAGGCAGTCAACAGCCTCAGGACATGACACATCTCCCACACACATTGCTGGCCACACCCTGCCCTGCCCACCACCTCCCTGTCTGCTGCAAACTCTCAGGTGAGAATAGAGGGTAGATGCCGTGATAACCCCTGGGAGGCCGAGTCTTTTGGGACTGTGGGCACAGGCCATTCGGATGAGCCTTAGAGCCTGTAGGAACTAGAACCTCACCAGTAAATTAAAACGACAGTTACCATTTCCCACTCACTGGATTTGCAAGATTCAAAAAGTTGGATGATACCAAGTGTTATTGAAGATGTGGGGAAAATGGGAATTCTCACACTCGGCTGGTAGGAGTAGACACCAATTCAAACATTGGAGAGCATTTGGTAATATGGAAAACGCACACGGCCTATGACCCAGCTAATCCATTCTAGGTGTACACCCTAGAGGGAATGCCCGTTGTGTGCAGAGGGGGTTGACTATAACATTCTATATGATAGCCAAAAATAGGGGAATTAATAGATTTTGTGGTATATTCACACTATGGAACAGTACGCAGACATTGAAATGAATGAACTGGATTCACATAAATCAACATGGTGACATCTTAGGAACATAATGCGAAGGGAACAAAGAAAGTCATAGGATGATAAATATAACATGCCGCCATCTCTGCCAAGGTTTTAAAAATATACTATTATGTTAAGTAGGGAAAGCAAAGAGACACACTAAATTCACGATGGTGGCGACTGATGTCTAGGGAAGGAGGGAATGGAACGGGACTGGGAAAGGGAACAGAAGGGACTTTGGCTTTCTCTGAAGCAAGTATGGTAAAACGTGTACATCTGTTCCGCCTGGCTAGTGGGCACAGGGTGTTTTCTTATATTCTCTGTTGTTTCTGACTTACAAACTTTTCGTCCAAAATAAAAATGGTATCATGGAAGGCACTGCCCCGGGAAGCTGTCCGCCTCCACCCCTTGGCTGTGCCGTCCGGGCGTCTCATCACCATCACGTCTCTGGCGTGGCTTCCTCTCCGTCGAGGGCAGCAAGGGCAGCACGTGCAGCCCGTCTGCAGGAAGAGGCCTGAGCAAGTTGGTCTCTTGGGTCTAGTCTATTTATGGGGTCAGGCATCACGTGCAAGTCAGATGTGACTCGTGATTTCAAAAGGAGAATCGGGATTTCCCTGGCGGGCCAGTGGTTAAGACCCACCGCTTCCACTGCAGGGCGAGTAGGTTCCTGATCGAGGAACTAAGATCCCACATGCCCTGCGATGAGGCCAAAACAACAACGAAGAAAATAACTAAAATAAAACAAAAGGAGGATCGTCTAGGGGTACACACAATATTGCCAGCCAAACGTTTTCTAGCCTGAAATACAGCCCGAGAAAAAGTGAAACTTCCTGACAGGTCAATGTACAATAAAACCCAATGTGGCATAATAGGCTTGGGAATCAGGCAGACCTGGCTCGAAATTCCAGGATCATTATTTACTGGTTCTGAATCATTTGGCAGGGTCATCTATCTGCATCTTGGTTTTCTCATCTGTGGAAGTGTCAAAAAGAATACTTTTCTCACGGGTCTGTTGAGGCAACTAAATGAGTAAAGAAGACATGTCCTCATTCTTTCCTCAGGCACAATAGACACTCATAGTAACTGTGTGTAAATAAGATGTATCAGTAACATTATTAGGCTATTTCCAAATATATATTGCCAAACCTAAAGGAAAATGCTCATAAGAACTTAGCTCGTTCTAATCCGTCATCTTAGCCTCCTTAGGAAAATAAAATAGGGCTCCCTCCCAGGCCTAGGAGGTTGTATCCCTAAAATCAATCAGCGTAACCTTCAATGTGCTCTCTGTTTCTCCTGTAGGGATGCCAGGAGGAGAGAAGAGAAGTTCAGAAGACAGTATTAAGTGCACAGTAACAGCTGTAAACAAGCCCCAAGCTCGTCTTTTTAATAAGCAACAGAAATATTTGCTGAGCATTTTTGATAAGGGGAAATTCGGGAATTTTGAAATAATAAAAAAACTGTGATAGGGAAATAGGGTGGAAATCCTGGGGAAATGTATATAATAAGAACACTTATTATAGTTTATATTTTTCAAAGCTTTTTCGCCTATTTGATTTTAGGTGATCGTCACAACCACTCCACGAATTAAGAGAATAAATATTATTATATTATTCTTGTTTTACAAATCAGACCTGGGAATGAGGCCTGGGAATAAGTAGTGTGTTGAGATCACATAGCTAGAGGAAATAGGAGAAGAACCCAAATGTTCGAATTCTCAATCTAACTTTGCTTTTTTTAAAAAAATTTTTTAATGTTTAACTATGTTTTTAAATTGAAGTATAGTTAATCCACAATGTTGTGTTAGTTTCAGGTGAACAGCAAAGTGACTCAGCTGTGTGTGTGTGTGTGTGTGTATCCATTCTCTTTCAGATTCTTCTCCCTTAATTGTTCCTACAAGATACCGAATATAGTTCCCTGTGCTATACAGAGGGTCCTTGTTGTTTATTTTATATATAGTAGTGTGTATATGGTAATCCCATCCTCCTAATTTATCCCTCGCCTCCCACCTTTCCCCTTTGGTAACCATAAATTTGTTCTCTATGTCTGTGAGTCGGTTTCCGTTTTGTAAATAAATTCATTTGTATCATATTTTAGATTCCACATATAAGTGATATCACATGATACTTGTCTTTCTTTGTCGATCTAACTTTCTTCTCAGAGTGACCCAGAAGAAATCACTTTACAAAGCTTTTATTCTGTGGTCTGTTACAATGAGCTCGAGTGCCAGATGATTTATTAGATTTCTTGCTCTTCTGATCACTCTTTCAAACTCTTTCATAAACAACAGCAACTGAGTTACTATCCTTTTCTTTCATTCCAACTATGAACCCATACAATCATTTTTTAAAAAATATTTGACAATTTGTCGTGCCAGCAGAAGCCAATGTATTCACTGTCATCCTATCCCAGCCTGGCAATTTTCCCGTGTCTTCTGGCATATTCTGATAAAATCACTACTCAACTTATGGTGTACTTCCTCACAGCGCTGAGTGAATTCCCCTGCCCCATTAATCTGTAGTTGCATCTATCCAAGATGTCAACTTGATATCTTATTTTCCATCCTGCCTAACTCACGAGTAACACAATCTGGGAAACAACACATCAAAATGGAAATTGCTCCTAGAAAAATGCAGCCATAAACACGTGTGAAGTTTATCATATGGCAGAATTTTTTTTAATACAGTTCAGATAGGATTAGGATATACAAAATCAAGAATGCATCTGTGTTTTTATTTTCAAACCCAGAAAGTGAGATCTCAGAGTTCTTCAAAGTGTGATTTTGATCTTCAGAAAGTTTGTTGTTACGGCCCATTGCTGATCAATCATCCACTCTTTCCATGTTCTGGAATGACACAAGAAGATGAATTTGTATTCTATGGAAACTCTAGCTAAAACAGTTGGCTAATAATCATAATATTCTCTGAGAGCAGAGGACATTGTCTCCAGCTGAACCTACGTATGTTGGAAATAGCACATGCTGTTGATGGCTTGGACCTAGAGCACGATGGGGGGAACAGCGTCAAGGGTAACTATGAGACTATAAACCTGGGGAACTAAGAACGGAGCCCTTCACCAGCAGTGGTAGACCTAAACAGCAGCCAAGGTTTGGCGGGGGGGGGGGGGGGGGGGGGGCACTTGGGTTGCAATTATATTTTCCATTTTAGGCATTAGAGATTTAAGTGATGATAAACTATCCAAGTGGAAACACCTTGCCAACTGGGGGGACAAGAAGATAAGAACAAAATGGAAAACTGGGGCTAAGACTGGAATTTACCTGCATTCAGTAATCACAACGCTTTATGATCACACAGTAATCATCATCATCCACATGGTGCCTACCATGTGTCTGCAAGCATATTAATTGAAGTCTTAGAACAAGCCTGCAAGGTGGGTATCATAAACATCCCTATTTTTCAGATCAGGAATCTGAGACAGAGTTTAAGGGGCGTGGCCAAGGTAATAACACTGAACCAGGTTCAAACCCAGGTAAGCTGGTCCCCAAGGCCACATCCCTAACCGCATTAACCCCTCCCTACGTAGCTCTACAGATCAAAATGCACTTGGACCTCCTAGCCCATGCTTAATCTCCATGGCAAACCTGCAGAAGAAGTACTGTTATGCTTATTTTTATGGATGAGAACAGCAAGGCCTTTCCTGGTCATAGATTTCCAGAACTCAGCCCCACATCTTCCGGTTCCAAATGTCGTATTCTTTCTGCTCCACCACAGCTGCCCCTGAAAGCTCGTGAGCTGCTGCTTTAGGTAGCACAGACCACGGATAGAAGAAAGGAAACTCCCACAGCTGTTGAGGAGAAAAGAAGGGGAGGTGAAGGTAAAAGATGAGAAGTCAGAAAAACAAAAAAAGTCCGGAGAGCCCAAACCAGATATTTTCCCTTCTGGGAACAGTCTCACCAAATTATGATGGACCCCCTTCTGTGGGCAAAGTGCTATGTTTGGTGTTTAATAAAAGCTAGCCCGAGGGCAGGTGCAATGGTAAACACCTCAGAGAAGACCTGATTCTTGTCCTTGATGAGCTTACAATCTTTTTGGGGAGTAAATCAGACATTAAACGCAGACAATGGATGGTCTCCATCAGATGAATGACTCAGAGAAGCGCAGGAGGATTGCAGAGAAAGCAAAAGGTACAGGTCAAATTGTCAGAAAATGCTTCCTGAGGGAAGGTTGGGCCTGAATGTTCTGCTAGGAGAATCATTTTGCAGCTGTTCTTCTTTTTATCTTTAGGCACATTTACCTTGAACATTCTGGACCAAGATGGAAGCAAACTAATTCAAATCCTTTCCTCCTTCCTACCTCTCTCTCTCCAAAACATAGAAAAAGATGACAACTGCTCTAACCAAAACATTGAGATGGTCTACTTGAGTGGCTTGCTTCAGTTCTAGCAGCTATCCTACCCCGGCCACAAGAATATATGTTATTTACACTCCCACCCCAAAGGCATCTGAAAGTGCTCTGAATGTGCCCAAGGGCCCACCCTCCAGCTGTTAACTATTTCCTCAAAAGTCCCTCGAAGAAATAATCTTCCTTTTAGAAATCAGCAAGCCCTGCCTATAGTAAAAGAAACATAGCCCGTGTGATTCCTGTTTCCTAGAAGCAGCTAACCCAGGGCGAGCATTTGTAAAAATGGGTCCCTTATCACCTTAAAGGAATCTCAAAAATGTGATCTATAACCATGAACCCAGAGTTGTAAATCTCTGTAAGTCCAGCCCTGTCAAAATAGAAGCCTGAAATAGACTCTAGAAGTTTAACACGTCCCTTTCCTCTTGATGTGGCCTCCCATCTCTGCTGTTGAATGGGATTTATAGACATTGAGTCAATTAAAGGGAATTATATGAGGCACATAGAATAGGCAGATTTATAAAGACAGGAAGTAGACTGGGGCTTACCAGAGCCTGGAGGAGGGGCAAATGGGGAATGAGTGTTTAATGGGTACGTACGGAGTTTCAGTTTGGGATGATGTGAATGTTCTGGAGATGAATAGTGATGATGGTCACACAACAGTGTGAATTTACTTAATGCCACAGAACTGTGCACTTAAAAATGGTTTAAATGGGGGACTTCCCTGGTGGCACAGTGGTTAAGAATCCACCTGCCAACGCAGGGGACACAGGTTCGAGCCCTGGTCCAGGAAGATTCCACATGCCTCGGAGCAACTAAGCCCGTGCACCACAACTACTGAAGCCTGCATGCCTAGAGCCCATGCTCCGCGACAAGAGAAGCCACCGCAATGAGAAGCACGTGCACCGCAACAAAGAGTAGCCCTGCTGGTCTCAGCTAGAGAGAGCCCATGCCAGCAGCGAAGACCCAACGACCCAATACAGCCAAAAATAAATAATAATAAAATGAATTTTTTAAAAAATAGTTAAAATGGTAAATTTTATGTTATGTATATTTTATCACAATTTGAAAAAAGGAATATAGGGAACTTGTTTCAAAAACATTATTGTCATTTGCAGCAACATGGATGGACCTAGAGATTATCATACTAAGCAAAGTAAGTCAGACAAAGACAAATATCATATGACATCACCTATATGTGGAATCTAAAATATGATACAAATGAACTTATTTACAAAACAAAAACAGACTCACAGACATAGAAAACAAACTTATGGTTACCAAAGGGGAAGGGGAGGGGATAAATTAGGAGTTTGGGATTAGCAGATACAAACTACTACATATAAAATAGATAAACGGGCTTCCCTGGTGGCGCAGTGATTGAGAGTCCGCCTGCCGATGCAGGGGACGCGGGTTCGTGCCCCGGTCCGGGAAGATCCCACGTGCCGCGGAGCGGCCGGGCCCGTGAGCCGTGGCCGCTGAGCCTGCGCGTCCGGAGCCTGTGCT
>NC_041226.1:23181926-23201217 GCF_002837175.3 Physeter macrocephalus | reverse complement strand
AAAAAAAGAGATAAACAACAAGGTCTTATTGTATAGCACAGGGAAATATATTCAACAACTTGTAATAACCTATAATGGAAAAGAATCTAAAAAAAGAATATATCTATATGTGTGTGTGTGTAACTGAATCATTTTGCTGTACACCAGAAACTACCACAACATTGTAAATCAGCTATACTTCAATTTTTAAAAATGTTCTTAAAAAGAAATCTAAACCCATTATTAGAATCCTCTAGGGGCAGTAACCAGGGCAATTGCCACCTTTTAATGACAAACCAGTTTTTTGCAAACTATTTGAAAAGTACCATGAACGAAGGGAAAGGAGAAAATAAGGATTTGAAGAGCATTATACGAAGGAAAGTCAAACTGTCAGCTAGGAGCCATAGGATGAGTAATTCAGGTAAAATGTGGTTGTTTCCTGGATTATTTAAGGAAAGAGTCAGTCCACCAGATGGTTTGTTCCACAATCTGATAGAAGTACACTGGGGCTTTGAGCCAACTGTTATCCGTTTAAGGACGCTAAGGTTTCAAAACTGTATTTCAATACCTAAAAGAGGCAAATTTATAGAGACAGAAATAGAATAGAGCTTACCACGGGCTGGAGAAAGCGGGGGATGCCTTAGTGGGTATAGAGTTTCTGTTTGGGTTCATGAGAAAATTCTAGAAACAGTGGTGATGTTTAATGCCATGAAACTGTACACTTTAAAAGGGTTAAATTTTATGTTGTGTGTCTTTTACCACACATACACACGCACAAAGGTAGAACATCTCAGCCACTTGAAGTAACAGTGAAATGAAGATATTTTCCAGGAAAAAAAAAAAAAAAAAGGCGAATCCTAAGGAAAAGGTTAACAATTGGTAGACACTAGAAATGGGAGAGGAGGGGAATGACACTATATTTCACCAAAAGGGCTATTATGGCCACAAGGCAGCATTTAGCCAGTCGACTCTGCATACATCTATCCTGGATCCTTGGCTGGTAAGGTCTTATTCAGCCAGAAGTTTTCCAAACGGCCCGGCCCTCTTTCTCTGGCCTCCTGTCCCCTTCCTCCCCCTCCTTCTAAACTATTCAGAGCTTTAACTGGTCATTTTCTTTCTTTTATACTGGCAACCTCCCACGTTGGATAAACACAATACACAGGATGGAGGGGGTGGGTCAGGCGGAAGCACATTTCAGAGTTAAGAAAACAAATAGCCAATGAAGCAAGAGAGACCACAATTTGACTGAGACAAGTTCAGCTGTGGAAAGAAGTGTCAGAGGACACAATTGTTTCCAGATCTCAGCAGGCCAGGGATGGAGAGAGCAAACCGCACCATTTATGGGAGTGAGTTCACGTGGGGTGCAAAGTCAGGGGAGTGGAGAGAGAGAAACAAGATCGGTAGTGAAGGTCCCTTTTCATTAAGTTGTCACTGAGAAAGCCAAGCCTGTAAGAAAGCTTGTTGGGTACTGATTAGACTCTGTGGGTTTGGACAGGAGAGGAAAAAGGATAAAATACCAGTCATGACATGACACCTTCTCCTTGACTCTCACTGGGGTTGTACAGAAAGAGTTGGACCAACCAAGCACAGAGGCCGCAGGGCCGCAAGGTTCCCATGGGCCATCGGGGTTCGAGCATCTCAAGAAGGATGAAGGAAGCAGGGGGAGATAGGGTTCATGGGAAGGTGAACTGGCTCGTGCTTGGTACTCATGGCCGTCGGGAGACAGAGAGACCCAGATGGACCTGGTCTTTCTGTGAGCTCTTCACAAAGTCAGAAGCACAAAGGCAACTAGAGCCTTAAAAAAAAATCTGTTGTTTGCTATAGCTGAAGTTCATTAAGGCCCTGTTTTCTCAGATTAGGAGAGCTGCAGAATGAGCCAGATAAATTGCTTGCAAGTCGAGGCTTCCCTTTTGGGAGATAACAGTATAAATATTCATCTCTGTCCTATTGTGCGGAGTCAAAATGTTGAATGTGCATTCAGGCAATACCATGTTTAATAGAGGACTACTTTGCCCATCCAAAGTCCATGGGCCTGGATGTCAGTGCCTTTGGCGTGGCGACTGTGCAGTAGAGCACCGTGGAAGCACTGAACGGAAGGTGACCAGAGAAAGAGAAAACAGATCATGCAAATATGAACCAGGTGAACACACTCATGGAATATCAGTTATGACAAAGGAGCAATGCAGAAAAGGAGCGCCACGCCACTAAACGAAAAAACAACATCTAGATGGAATCAATCAGGGGAGCGTCCCAGAGGATGGCTTGCCAGTAAAATAGGGAACTTTTGTTATTAGAACAGCAATGCTAACACTAACCCGAGTGAATCTGAAAGAAGAATGTTTCTGTTCCTTCAGAGCAAAGAAACAAAAAACCCTCAGTGGAACCAGTCATATTTCCGTTCCTTCTAGACTTTGATCCTTTAACTGCCAAACTCTGTTTATGGCTTTTACTCGTGAATGATAATTAGCTGTGTGAAAATAAAGAAATGTATTTTAACTACATGTCCTACATATTACCGAAATGATAGAGAAAGCAAAAAAAAATGAGCCCCCCTCTTTCTACACGCTCACACACACTCAGATTCGTGGAGAACAGTTTTTGCATATGAAAATGCTCGCTCTCAGTTACCAAGCAGCCAACATGAATTTTTCTGCATCACCTTTAAAGGAGGAGTTGGACTGAGTAGCCTCCAAGGTCCTTTTCAACCCTGAAGTCCCATGACTCTGTTCAGGAGGTGGGCTCAGGGATTGTTAAGTGGGGATCCCTGGCAAAGAGCAGAGGGGCTAGCAACCTGAACCCTCACCAAGTGCCACCGCTGGTATATACGTGACAACCCCCTGGCAAAGTCACATTTGTCACTGTGGGCCATGGTGGTGCCGAGGAGACAGTGCCAGGCATAGAGGCTGGGTATGCTTGAGGTTTTCTTAATTTTATATAGAATGCTATGCAAACATGACTTCAAGACACATTCCTACAATTCAAAAGACACATGCACCCCTATGTTCACAGCAGCACTATTCACAATAGCCAAGACATGGAAACAACCTAAATGTCCATTGACAGATGAATGGATAAAGAAGATGTAGTACATATATATATGATGGAATACTACTCAGCCATAAAAAAGGATGAAATAATGCCATTTGCAGCCACATGGATTGACCTGGAGATTATCATACTAAGTGAAGAAAGTCAGACAGAGAAAGACAAATACCATATGATATCACTTATATGTGGAATCTAAAATATGACACAAATGAACATATCTGTGAAACAGAAACAGACTCACAGACATAGAGAACAGACTGGTTGCCAAGGGGGAGAGAGGGGTAGGGGAGGGATGGGTTGGGAGTTTGGGATTAGCAGATGCAAACTATCGATATTATATATAGAATGGATAAACAATAAGGTCCTACTGTATAGCACAGGGAAGTTTATTCAATATCCTGTGACAAACCATAATGGAAAAGAATATGAAAAAGAATGTACTATATATGTATAAATGAATCCCTTCACTGTACAGCAGAAATTAACACAACATTGTAAATCAACTATACTTCAATAAAATAAATTTTAAAAAAAAAAGACACATTCCTACCACTGTCCACTCCATCCCCTTTCTAACCAGATTGTTGGCCCTCAGGTCCTCCTTTTTGGGAATTCTGTCACAGTCACCATCTGTGTGCTAGTTTCTCAGCTGTAAACCTGGGATAATAATAACATTGACCTATCTCCCAGTAGTGGTGTGGGGATTGGCTAATCAAGCCCTGTAAATGTCTTGGAAAATGGACAAACAAACACTCTCTGCCTATCTCTCAGAAAGAATTCACAACGTTTCCGTGGGCCTGACCCACAGTGGATGCTGCAACACTTGTCACTCTTTGCCGGTATTTTGTCACTCTTGGACAAAGGTCTCTGGGGTAAAAGGGCAGCTTAAATCATACACCCTCCCAATATCATGCTCAGAGGAATTCCTGGGAATCAATTTATTGCCGACGATTGCCAGCTGCTCTAAATCACTTCCTTTCCTCCCATAGATTGGCTCTTTCCTGATTTCTGCTTCTAGATGAAATGGGTGTGTATGTGGGTATGGGAGAGGGGCCATGGCTCTAGTCCCAGGCTTATATTTCCAGGTGACATGGGGGCCTAATGTTTCTACAGTGACCAGAAGGGACTCCCTTCAAAGCTTCCTCTTCTTCCCCCACCTATTTTTCCTCATCCAGGCTCAGATTTCATTGTGATATTGAACAACCTTAAGGCAGCCCCTGCCTAGTACACAATTCCACCCAGATGAATGTGGGAAACCCGAATGGCCCAGAGCTTTCCACATACAAAGTCACACAGCGATGTTGTGTGATTCAAAAGCTACTGCGGTTTCGGTGAAAACAGATTCGTGCAAACGCCTGAGCTTTCTGCAGATGGTTTACTAATCCGTACATATCATTGCCAATAAGCTCTTTATGAAATCCATTTAAAGTACATTAGATGTGACAAGTTTCCAGAAGCTGGGATCATCGGTTTAATGTGCTGACGTTCAGAAAGCCAATAGCATTCTTGATCATCCACAAAGCTCCTTTCAAGCAACTTTGTGATGATGTTATTGAAACGACTGGATTTTTCTTTTTTCCATTGGTGTAAGCGAGGTGTTAAAGTCCCCCACTATTATTGTGTTACTGTCGATTTCCTCTTTTTTTTTAACATCTTTATTGGAGTATAATTGCTTTACAATGGTGTGTTACTTTCTGCTTTACAACAAAGTGAATCAGTTATACATATACATATGTAAGGGAAGGGTAAGCTGTGACGAAGTGAGAGAGTGGCATGGACATATATACACTACCAAACGTAGGGTGGATAGCTAGTGGGAAGCAGCCACATGGCACAGGGAGATCAGCTCGGTGGTTTGTGACCACCTAGAGGGGTGGGAGGGAGGGAGACGCAAGAGGGAAGAGATATGGGAACATATGTATAGGATTGGATTTTTAAAAAATTTGACATGACAGAGATAAAAATAACAACTATAATTAGGAATAAGTGAATCGGATCAGTAAAACATGTATGTTATTTAAAATGGTGATGTAACTTTGAATTTAAATCAAAGGAAACTAACATAGGCAATGAAATTGGGGCATAAAGTGTTATCTATTGTAGATGACTGGGTTACAACTTGGAGTACGAACTTCCTCTGTGTACCTAACACAAGTTGACATGTACTCTGAATGAATGAAATACAAACTATGTAAAACACTAAATAGATATTTATTGTAGTTAATATCCAAATCCCCCCAATCCTTTCAGTTTTCACTATTCTTTCATTCAGTATTCACTTAATACCTGACACATGTCATCAGACAGCCTGGGGATAGCGTAAAGAACATCCAAGATCTGTATCTTGAAGGAGCTGACAATCTACTAAAAGCAATTTCTGTACAATAAGGATTGTTCATAAATATAAGTCCTCTTTCTCTAAATTGTTTAGAGCTCTATACTAGATATAAGTGTCTTGCGACAGCAAAGAACAATATTATTTATTTTTTTAATTTTAAATTTTTGATAATTCCCTATTATTAGAAAAGTAGACTCTAAGGAAATCCAGAAATGGTCAGGAATATTGCCTATCTGTCCATTTTCTCCTCTGGTCCCTATTGTGACTCACAGACCAAGGAAAGAACTAACCTTGATTAAGGAGACAGCAAAGCTAATTGACTACTTAGTGGACAAATTCATGACCTTGGCCTCATTACAGCTCTCAGTCTCACTAGGAAAGACTATAAAGAAACAAAAAGAAGTAATGCTACTCACCCAGGAGTGCTTGTCCAATGCCATATAACTAAGAAAAAAATAGCCTGAACCCACTCATATTCATTATGGAGGGAGTATATAAATTGATACAACATCTCTGGAGGATAATTTGGCAGTATCCATACACTTTTACACACATAACTTTCGGCCCAGTAATTACACTTCTAGGAAGTCCTCCAATAAATATACGCATGCATTTTTGCAAAAATGTATATGCATGGCTATTCATTGATTTTTGTAGCAATAAACTGGAAACCATCTAAATGTCTAGCAATAGGGGATTGGTTAAGTCAGTTATGGTATAGCCATACACAAAATACCATGCAGCCATTTTAAAAGAATGAAATAGATTTGGATATAATGATATGGATCAATCTCCATGATATGGTATCAAGTGAAAAAAAAAATAATAAGGTACAAATCATGTTGAATAATGGGATACTATCTGAGATTTTTTTTTTTTTTGCGGTACGCACAGGCTCCGGACGCGCAGACTCAGCGGCCATGGCTCACGGGCCCAGCCGCTCCACGGCATGTGGGATCTTCCCGGACCAGGGCACGAACCCGTGTGCCCTGCATCGGCAGGCGGACTCTCAACCACTGTACCACCAGGGAAGCCCTACCTGAGATTTTTAAAGGGGAATTAAAAGGATTTTGTAAAGAGCTTATTTAAATATATTATACATAAATAAGCATGTATAATATATGTACATATATAAAAATGTATTATGCATACATGCTTGAATATCCATAGAAAGACAGGTAGGGGTTGTTTTGAACTCACTGGGGTCTGAGAAACCCCAACCCCCCCCAACTCATTGGGGGTTTTTAAAAGAAAAAAAATGACCTGGAAAGAATGTCCACATGTTCTGTCTCTCAATGCAATGGCTCCTTGAGTTCATCTGGGCTTAAAATGTTCAGCAGTGTTTAAGTACCTCACATAGACTCCAAACTACTTGAGGGCAATGACCATGGCTCATTGTCTTGACCTTCCTTGGGCAAGATACGTGACTTCTATAAACCAATTTCCTCAGTGGTCTATGGAGAGAATAGTAGGGGCCGACATTTACTAAGTAATGACCAGGGATCCATGCTCTGCGTTTAGTGTTTTTAACATGAATAATTTCATCTAATCTCAAAACAACTCTGTCTATTAAGCATTATCACTATAGCCTCACTTTATAGATGGGGAGAGAGACTTATCACCCAATTAATAAGTGGAGGGGCTGGAATCTGTTTCCAGAATCCATGTACTTAGAGGGTTGTATAAGAAGTGAGAAAGGGCAGGCAAAGCATTTAGCAATGTCTGGCCCTCAGGAAGTGCTTAGGAAATGTTAGATATTATTACTGATGTTATTTCTTCCCTACCAGGAAACTCTTCCAGCCATTAAAAACATGCACCCAACTGAACAGAAACAAGGTGGCTTTGTCCTGAAAGCACAGTTGAAATTTTAGCAGAGGCATGGTCAGGAGTGTGATACACAGCTTGAGTTCAAACATGAGGAAACACCTCTCATCTCTTCAGCCGTGAGTGCATTGCCATGGGAGGTCATTAGGGAAAGCACTGTGACAGGGGATGATTCTTTTCCCCCCCTCGGGATATGATGGTTTTACTGCTATTAATAACAGCTGTCGTCAGGCAATTACAGACTGGAGATGGGTAATCACATCTCGCATTTTAAAGCTTAGTCTGATCACCTCTAGGGTCAGGGAATGCCATGGTTACCGTAATGGTTAAAGTCTGTCTTGTGCCACCATTTATGGACCAAAGTTCAAGCCTTGGAGGTCTGGAACATAGTTTATATTTCTTCTGCAGTATGCATGTGTGTGTGTGATTTGTTTTCTGTGCATGTAGAGGCTGCTCCAAATCTCCCCAAGCTGCACCCTGGCTTCCACTCAAGTTTACCTAGTAAATGTTTCTTCTGAGAAAACAGGAAGCCAAGAGGTCTCAATTCTGCTTTCAGCTCTGCTACAACTCTCTTTGCAATTCCAAGGCTTTTGCTCATTTGTGAAATGAGCGCAGTCTCCCAAGGTTTACTCCTTTGTCACAACCAGGAGCTTTCTAAAGGCAGAAACTCTTATAACAATCACTGAATTCTCAGTGTCTAAAATAGTGTCTGGCATATAGTAGACACTCATAAACACGAAAGGAATGACTGAGTTTCCTTCCAGTTACAATGTGACATGATTCTGTAAAGTCATAACTGAATGCATTGAGTTGATTCTAACGCGTGCAGCAGGTAACGCTGGCTGTGAGCTCTCTTATTTTTCTCTGCCTACAGTTGAGACATCGTCATGAACATTTCCACTGGAACATAATATGTGCAAAAAGAGATGATCTGCCAAATTTGCCTCTTCTCCAGCAGTATTGGAAATGGTTTGGATAAAGAAGAAACTGAAAATATTAATATGAAGTGTCAGTGATCTGCTGGTTTTACTTTTGTAGAGTGTACCTGTCAATCAGTCTCATTCATAATCAATAACTGGCCACCACAGCACCTGTCATCAAGGCCTCTACACTCAGGTCCCTTTGATGAATTAGGTTGAAGAGAGGCCACTAGCTGACAATGTCTGAAAACTTCAAGTGAGATGGTCATCATACCAGATCTGGAAAGGGAAATGACCAAGGAGGACATTCTGGGTTTTTGTCTGTTTTCATGTACATTAATCAGTGTTCTTGGTTGTGAACAGGACATATAAACTCTGGCCAAGAGAAGCAGGAGAATATTTTTTTTAATAAATTTATTTATTTATTTTTGGGGCTGCGTTGGGTCTTCGTTGCTTCGTGCAGGCTTTCTCTAGTTGCAGTGAGCGGGGGCTACTCTTCGTTGTAGGGTGCAGGCTTCTCATTGCGGTGACTTCTGTTGCGGAGCACAGGCTCTAGGCTCGTGGGCTTCAGTAGCTGTGGCACGTGGGCTCAGTAGCTGTGGCACGTGGGCTCTAGAGCGCAGGCTCAGTAGCTGTGGAGCACGGGCTTCGTTGCTCCGCAGCATGTGGGATCTTCCCGGACCAGGGCTCGAGCCTGTGTCCCCTGCATTGGCAGGTGGATTCTTAACCAGTGCGCCACCAGGGAAGTCCAAAACAGGAGAAGAATTTATTGTAAGGGTTGCCAGTACTACATAATAAGTGAGACACCACCACTGTGTCCACCGCCACCACCTGCACTACTAGATACTGCCGGTGTCTTAAAGACCCCCCCACCAGGGTGAAGTTTAACCTGTCCCTTTATCCTTGCACTGCCTGCTCAAGCTTCAAAGTTCCGAACAGGAGCATCTGACTGGCCGAGCTGGGTCACACACCCCGGCCCTAGCTGCCAGGGGTTGGGGGACCAAGTCCCCAGTGAGCTCCCATAGTGCGAGAAACGGTCCTGAGACTCACACAGTGCAGGAGTCCCCCCAAAAGAAGTGAGGTCTGCATGCTGGTCAGTCACAGAAAAATGACAGGTGTCCACTACATCACAGCTCAATAGGGTCACATCTGTAAGCTTTGATTATACATCATTTATAAAGATGGGTAAAACTCAGTCTCTGTAGTCATAAACCCAGGGTCCTAAACGGAGCAGACTTATGATTAATGGACACAGGCTTGTTATGAATTCCTGCTCTAAAAGTTGACAAACTTACCAGCCTAGATTAAATTTTAATCATTTAGCAGTTTCCTGCTTCTTTACCCAAGGCAATTTTAGAAGTTGCGCTGCACGCTAAAGGTATGTCAAAATTTCTGCCGCCAGCAAGATTAACCCAAAGGAACTTTCTACTCTTGATCAAGTTGCCATTCCCCTCCTCAATCCTCCCACCTCAAAAAAGCAAGATGACGCCAGGCATTGCTACTTCTTAGCCCAGCGGTTACTCTTGAACTCTAGGGACACAGCTTCAGACCTTGGACCCCGCTTCCCTGCAGGAGGACTTCTGGGATGAGCCTGCCCAACCTCTGGTTTATGGCGGGCAGGGGAGCTAAGGAGAGGAAGGGCCAAGACCCATACTGGAAGGGAAAGCTCTTCTTAGTAAATAATGGTGATCCTCCAGGCAATATACAGGTCTGAGACTTGCAGAGGGCAAAGTGGGGTATGGGTGGGTAAAGTGGAGGTCACAGCAGGAGACTGCCTCACCCAAAACAGAAGCAGTAACTCCACCGAAGCCATGAAAAAGCACAGCACATTCACCTCCAGCAATCTTTTCCACATATATAGCTGTAAAGTACGTAAAGATATACATACAGGAATGTTCACTAAAGCATTGTCAGCAAACACACACACACACACACACACACACACACACACACACACTCACACAAAACAAAAACTGTCCACCTATAGTTCAATATATTACTATATAACCATACTATGGAGTACTATGTGCCTATTAAAAAAAGAAGTGATATATAAGTAGATGCAATCATATTGTAATAAATTGAGAAAAGCAAGTGGCAGAACAGTTGGCATAGGACGATTCTGTTTGTTTTTTAAAAAAGGGATACATAAGTGGGCTTATATATGAGCAAGAACTACTGCAAGGGTAACCTAGAAACAGTGGGAATTAGTGGGATGGGGCAGGGAATGAGACCTTTGCTTTTCACTTTATACCCTATTTCTGTTTAAATGTTTACTGTGAGTACACAGTCTATAATTAAAACAAACTAATTTAAAATGTTGTAAAAGTGAAGCACAGCAAGAAAAAAAAGAGTAAAATTGGCCAGTATCAAGCAGGAGTCAGGGGTCAGAAAATATTTTTTTCCTAAACAAGGCAGTACACCTAAGCCTGAGGGAAGGCAGGCTTCTGACCCTGAGTAACACTTCTCTGCTTGCAGGCCCACATGGAAGACCATCTCTGTCTGTCTGTATCTTTTCCTTAATGTTCCTCAGAGCCAGGTCTGTGCTCAGCTCAGGCGGGCTCCTACCTTCTGCCACTTCTCCAGAAATCTGGATGAGCTCTTAGGAAGCTGAGTCATGGAGGGGCACGCCCTGGGCCTCACACCACAGCCAGATTCAGCAAGCATAACTGAGGGAGGGGTTGGCCCTCTCTCCCTTCCCCACCAAGAATTCAAGTGTTATAAAAGCACCGCACTAGTTGGGCCTGCTTGGTTTGTGGTCCTGTAATTACGGGGTCGTGTTGGTGGTACTGGTTAAGCCGATGGAAACTAGTTTGGAAATGACTGATCTTTAGAAGAGAAAAAGAATGACCAGACTTTACTAATGATGCTAGGTAGCTTCTGTGTTACCAAAAGCAGCCCCTAAACAGTCCATATTGTAGTTTGCATGACAAGGAATGGGGAGGGACGTGGAGGAGCTTAGTAAAGGGCCCCCCAAAGAAAGAAGGAGCTCTCCCTCACCCTTCCACTGCCACAGGGGAATCTCACTCCATAAAACCTGGTAGAAATGTAGCCGTGGATGCCCAAAGGGGAAGGATTGGGGTGCATTAGCCAAAGCTGGTCCAACTCACAGCTCTTCTTCCCACCACTTCCCAAAGCCCCACATCTTCCAGGCTGAATTCTCCCCTCTTCTTCTCAACTCTTCTGGTCTTCTAAGAGCTCACTCCAATCCCTTCAGCACGGAAAAGTGAAGGACTGAACCACTTTTCCCCCTTCCCCCCGACACTAGACAATCTGTAGGGCCCGGTACCAATGTTTGTGAGTCTGGAAAACTTCCATTTTTATCCCGGTACCGCAGGGAAACTCCCAGTTCAGACTCCCAGGGACAAGGGTAGCTGGAGGAGATCCAAGCTGCGCCAGGGGGTCAAAGCGACCCACCACCAGTCAGCAATCACCAAATCCCGCCTGGGCAGCAGGCCTAAGGTCTTCCTCCACTTTTCACTCAGATGTGGCGCTGGCCCGTCTTCCGTGTAACCCACGCAATCACCCAGGCAGGAAGGCCTATCCCAACTCCATGCCCACACCCCCTTTATCCCCATCCCCGGGGAGATCCGGCCCCTTTCGCAGCACTTGAGAAAGCTCCTGCAGTGGCCTTCCCTCGCGCAGGCCCTTCCCCAGACCCCTTAAGGGGAGGCTCCTTCGGACTGTCCCCCAACAGCGCGGGCCCAGCCCTGTCCTTGTTCAACTTGTCTTTTGAGGACCCCGGGCCGCCACCTCCAGCCCAGCCCTCGGCCAGGGGGCAGCGGTACGGGGGAAACAGCGCGACCCTGCTCCAAGCGCGGCCGCCCCAGTCTCTTCCCCGGGACCCAGTGGGTCCCGGCCCGAGGAGCCCCCGGCCGCTATGAGCGCACAAAGCCCGCGGCCGCCGGAACCCTCGGCCCCGCCGCGTTCGGCCGCTGGATCCTGACACCCCTGGGGCCCCCGGCCCCGAGCCGCTCGGCGCGCTGCGCTCCGGCCGCCAGGTGCGGGCAGGACGCGCCGCAGCGCCCGCCTCGGGGCCGCGCTGGTTAGGTAGCTGGGGGGACCGGAAGGATGGCGAGGAAGTAGGAGAGGGTTTCCTGAGATGAAAGATTACTTCCGTCCGGGCTCTGGCCTCTCTCTGGAGCCGGCTCGTTGGGGGCTGGGGAGCGGGGTGCGCGGGGCTCGCGGGCCGCGCGTTGCCACCTGCAGCGCCCGGGGCCGGCGGGACGCGCTCGGCCCTGTCGGGGGCTCACGTGGCGGGGGATCCTTGCAGGTGGGAGTCGAGAGCATTTCCTAGCGCCCGAGCCATGGTGGCCAAACAGCGCATCCGGATGGCTAACGAGAAGCACAGCAAAAACATCACCCAGAGGGGGAATGTAGCCAAAACCCTGGTAAGGCGGGGGCGGCGCTGACCGGGCGGCGTGGGGCCGGGCCCGGGCTGGGCGGGCGCGGGGCCAGCCTCCCCCTCCTCAGCGCCCCGGGCTGCCCCTCCCGCGGGGTCCCGCACGGTGGGCGCTGAGGGCCGGGCTCCCCGCGGCGCGGACTTGTGCTCGCTTGAGCGGAGAGGGCCCTGGTTGGCCGTGGCCCCTCTGGGAGCGTCTGCTGGGGCTACCGCGGAGGCGCAGAAGGGCCTCCCCAGGAGAGAACTGGGCCTTTGTCTCCGGGAAAGACGAAAGTCACATCCTTCAGGGAACAGTTAAACCAACTAACTGCTTGACGCCGGGGCCTGGAACCTAGTCGGTGCTAGCTCGGTTTTGTTGAATGAATGAATGAATGAGTAAAGGGAGGCCCTTCGCCACGTCTCCCTCCTAGGCTTCATACCCTGCCCTCCATTCCCATCAAACACACCAAGATAAGGTTTTCTTTCCTGCCCCTTTGTGATGGTCTCCCTGTATAAATTGGGACTGAGGAATGCTATTCACCCCGTATTTCCCTCCATCCTCCTCTTTTGCCTCTTCTCCAGTGAGGCCCCGCACCACTCGGCGAAAGTTTAAAAGCAACATTCCCCTTGTTCACCTCGTCAATTCCGGCTCATCCTGATAGTATGTTCCAGAACTTTAGAGACTAGCTTATTGCCAAGCATTCTGCACCTCCAAAACTGTAGGCTGAAGCTTTATAACAATGCTTACGTAAAATCTGTGCTTTAAGTACAGGGCTGTGTGTGTGTGTTGTTTGTTTGTTTGTTTGTTTTTAGGAAAGCAAATGATCTTCAACAGAAATTGCCAGGCCCATGATCCTGGACATTCAGAGGCAGCCCTCGGATGAGTTGTTGAGTAGTGCTGGTCTCCAAGTATATGAGCAAAGGCACATGGAATCTATTATCCCAGACACTTCAGTGGAAGTTCAGCTGAACTTGAGGTTTGGCTGGAAGAGCTTGCAGACTTGATGAGGCAGTTGCTTTTAGCCAAAGGCATAAAGCTGGTTTGATTAACTGAGCACAAAGCTGGATCTGCAATCTCTACACCAGAATTCTTGCAGAACCAAGCAGTACTGTGGCAGAGAAACCTTAGCGTCAAATTTGGATCTTTATAGGCAGCTACAAGCTTAAGTTGTGCTGGAAGTTCTCTCATTTGGGAGTTAGATCATTTAGTTGTTATTGGACAGCAAAATGCCAATATGCCATTGAATTGGAACTATTTTTCACGTAGATCTCTGTTTTCCCTATTTTTACTCAGAAAAAAAAAACTTGCTGTCCAAATTGACACTGAAAAACAATTTTTAATGGATGTTAAAGTATTCGGGGTTTATATCCCTAGGAGATCAATTCTTCCCAGGATATCATACAGACTAGCTGATTTACTGAAAATTTCTAGTTGTGTAGCTCCTTTTAGTGAACTAAAAAAAACAGAGGTTGGGGGCTTCCCTGGTGGCGCAGTGGTTGCGCGTCCGCCTGCCGATGCAGGGGAACCGGGTTCGTGCCCCGGTCTGGGAGGATCCCACGTGCCGCGGAGCGGCTGGGCCCGTGAGCCATGGCCGCTGAGCCTGCGCGTCCGGAGCCTGTGCTCCGCATCGGGAGAGGCCACAACAGAGGAAGGCCCGCATACCATAAAAAAAACAAACAAAAAAAAAAACAGAGGTCACTTAATTCTCCTCAGTTGACAACTGATCTGACTGCAGAAGTAACGACAAAACCGAAACTGCTTTGCAGAGCTGTTTTACCCATTAGGCTTGATAAAGTCAGTGTCTGCCATTTCTAGCTTCTCAAGACCACTAGAAAATGTTTGGTACCTGAAACAAAAATGATTGGCTCCAAAATAAGAAAAGAAAATGGAAAAATTGGAGAAAGAGCTGTTTACATATCTAGGAAATGTAGTCAACTTGACTGCAGTTCAACTTAACTTTCAGAGATATTTTCAAATTATGTTTAATGTATGGTCTGAGTGGATTTTTAATAGGTTCTGATATACCATGGAGTGGGCCTTTCAGAAGTGCCTGGTGCCTATGAGTGTTTCTAAATGGTCCTACTAACTTTGTAATGAAAGGTTTCCAAACCAGGCCATGATGTCTGTTTATTTTCCCTTGGTTAGAAAGGCTTTTTGGTTAACTTTATTGTAAATGGATCAGCATCCAAAAAGAAAAATGAAATTCTCTTTCAAAAAGAAACACTTTAAATCTTAAATCTCATTTTCCTAATTAGAGATCAAACATGATTATACTTTGAAGGAAGTAACTTGTAAGGGGTAACTTGTTCAGAATGAAATTCAATAAATGCAGACACATGAACAGATTCTAACAGAAAATTCAGACTAATTGTTCAGAAATAAACTCCTTTAATTGTATATAGATGCTTGGGTATTTCATTATCAGCTTACAGCTATGGAGTGAATCAGTACTGTTCTCCCAGATAACAGAAATGGAATAATCATTTCATGATTATACAGTAGTAACTTCTTCAGAATGAAAGGGCAATTTAAATTTCAGAGTTCTGAGTTACCCTGCTGGTGTCTTATCACAGGGAAAGCCATCCTCTGCATTTTGGAGCCCAGGGAGTGACAAATTCCTGAGGGAAATGAACCATGTCATTTGCAGGATTCTACTGCTTTTCTTGCCTTGCCCAGCAATAGATTCAGGCTTAGGTGAATTGTCCCAACAGATTTGTGCTGGGCACTGCTTCCCCTAAAAAGTAACTCAAAGCTCTCAGAAAAGGATATATTGGTATTATGACCAGCCAAGGAGTTCTTGAGCTCTGAAAGTCCCCAAATAATATTGATTCACTGTGGAATGTCATCAAGAAGGATTTTGTGTTATCAGGATGCAAGCTCTGTATCCTGATAATTTGAGTTTTTCTGCAAAGGAAAAAATAAATGACTCCATTTGGTATCTGCATGAGACCAAAAATCCATCTACAGGCTCCTGGATTCACTTGTTGACTCTGCTGGAGATAGAACTAAATGAATTTTTTCGTTTAGCATCAGTGGGATGACAGCAACAGAATTTGTTTCTGGTCAACTATCACAAGTGATTAGGAAGTTGGCGAAGGGGCAGAGGCGTGAATGTCACACTCTGTTCAGGTAACTTTATTTAATACCTCGATTATTTACTTGCTCTGATCTTGACCTGGTCTTAAGTGCCAAAGAATGACACAGTACGAATGCTGATTAAAGTTATCCTATGCAATTATTTAAGACTGATTTTGTCTTTCTTCTAGTCAAAAGAAACCATCTATTCCCTTGCAGTGAGATTTGCCACCATACAAGGGTGTTGGCAGATACAAGTGGTCAAGGTCGGAGAAGTGAGTGGTTTTAATCCTTAGATTCTACCTGCCACTGACACTAATCCATACTTCTCTAGTAAGAGAAATGCTGGAATAACCCTATCACCAATTGGGGAGTATTAAAAGAGCCAGTATCCTTCCTAGACCCTTTCTTTACTCTAGCTGACCTAAGACATCGTATTTAGTGGGGCTTGTATGCTTATTCATTCTTCGAAGAACATTTATTAAGCATCTATTGTGTTTAAGTTCTTGGGCCAGACGTTGCTATACATTGATACATGAAAGAGACACAGTGCCTGCCCTTGCAGGGCTTACAGTCTAGTGGAAAGACAGACATCAAACGCAGTATCACAAGAATCAACATCGAGATACAAACTGTGATAAATGCTATCTAAAAAAAGTACTTGGTGATTTAAGTGCCAGTGAACTCAACTGAGGTAGAAGAGAGAAGGTTCTCTAAGAATGGAACATGTAAGCTGAGAACCAAAGAACTGTTGCCTTGTCTGTGATGAAATAAGTTCTTTAACCTATGTTGGCCACAGCCTATTTTTGGCTCATGCCAGTGAGGGAATATTTAGTGAGTTCTTCATTTTTCTTCACTCTACCTTCTCCCTTTTCACTTGAGAAATTCCCCACATTTTCAGATGCCTTTCTCAGAAAATATTGGTTTTCCATTGATTGATTTGCTTGTAAGGACCAAGCCTTACCTGCACACAGACCCAGAGGAGTTGCAGAGGGGCCTTCCTCTGACGTCTGTGCATTTGGCTCGAGAAGAGCAGGAGGTACGCAGGGCTGGTCTGTGTGGGGACCACAGTCCCCTTGTGCTTCCCGGGGATGCTGAGATTTCTCCCAAGCATAAGCTTCACTAAGAATTAGGAGGTTTATTACAAAACGCCGCTCCCCTCATCTCCATACACAGCTGCTGTGGTGCGTCTACTGTTCCCAGGGTTTCCACCGCAGTGGCTTCCCAGGTTTTTAGCACTTAGAAAGTTTTGAGAAAATGGCCGTGCTCTGGAACCCTGCTTGGAAGCCACGGATGCAGGAATTCAAGCTGAATCTGTTGGAGGAAAAGCCCCCGGCTCCGTAAAGAGGCAGACCGAAATGTGAATCCCAGCTCTTGTTCCAGTTAGCAAACCTTGAGCCTCAGTTTCTCAAGTACAGGATGGAGATGATAATACTGGCCTTGCGAGGAGTTGTGAGTGCTAGAGATCGCGGATGTTGGCTGCTTTCTAGACTGCCTGGCATGAAGTGTGCTTTCAGCCAACAGAAGCAATGATTAGTAATATCATTTTTGCCTTCCCAAATCACTGTATTGGTTTGTGTATTTATACCTCATCTGTCCCCAGAATATTTAAGAACCACCAAGTTCATTGAGTTACAGGGGCATAAGTAAAGTTATTGATGAATTTTTCGAAACCAATCTTGATCCCTTAAAATTGACTTTGTTCGTCTAGATCTGCCCGCTGGCACTGAGGCTGGGTCTGTCTCATTCACAGAGGTGTCTAGTGACTAGCCATACTCAGTAAATGTTTCTTGAATGAATGAAGCTAATCTTACTTTCTCCCATTCCCTTTCAGAGGCCGCAAGAAGAGAAATATCCTGTGGGACCATGGCTGTTGGCACTGTTTGTTTTTGTTGTCTGCGGCTCAGGTATGGGTTTCTCACTGCCCTTATATCCCATGGTCTCCTTTGTCCTATAAAAACACATGTTTTATTCTCAAGGTAAATAGACAAAAACTATATTGGTCTGGGATTCATGTTAATTGCTGCCCGAAGCCTTCATCTTAATAGGTTTTGATTTCATTTCCATTCCAGCAAACAGAGTAGAGACAGAACTGCTATGCTATCAAATCATAATCATAAAATGATTACAGAGAGCAATTAAATTGGCTGGCTACACTTCAGAGTTCAGTTAAGGCTTTCTCTGAAGACCTAACCTAAAAAGGGCATTTGGAACAGAAAGTGGAGCACCTATCTGCCTGAGATAATCCACATTCCAGAGAGAAGGAGAGGCCTTACGCCTTAAGGGAAGCTCTGCAGAGGTGCTGGGTAAAACAGAGCCTTTGACCTGAGCCTCAAGGTGCAGTCACCTGATGCTGGAAGGTGGCAAGTTAAGAGAGCTTTACTTACACACACACACACACACACACACACACACACACACACACACACACACAAACATACACACACACACACACACACACACACACACACACACACACAGTGCAGACTTGACCAGAAGGATCATGCAGTTGTTTCTAGTCGACTTCTGTAATTGGGAGCCTTGACTCAATTCCTGGTCCCCTTGGGTTGGGTTTCTGAAGTACTGGTGAGTGGAGGTCACTTCTGTCAACAAGGTAGGTCTTTAGATGTTCCCATCCTCCACCTCCTCGCTGTTGCTGAGGGCAGGGAAGGCGAGGAGTACACATCTTCCTGCAAAGATCTAAACCTCCCAGGAAGACGTCATTCCTCCCCAATGGCAAGAGACGCCCATGACTAAAGGTGCCTCTGATCTTTAGGAGACCACTCTTCCAAGGAAACGAAAGCTCTTAGGAGGAAGGAGGGATCCGACGGTCTTGGCACTATTGCCAAACAAGCCTTTGTGTGAGGCTCAAATTTTTTAAAGATGATTCCAAGATGAGAGAAGATCTTCCACTCCAAGAAACGAAAGTGTACACCATCCCTAAAGATGTGTCCTCAAGGGGAGTCTTTTGTCCAATACAGGGATCCCTCATCTTTAACAGAGTTTACCCGGCCACTGCTGGAATACTTCAGGAGCGCTCACTCCTTCAAAAAGCCTATCCCATTTCTGTGCAGCTCTGATTCTGTTGGAAACATCTCCCCTCTTTTGAACCACACTGTGCTGTCTTCTCGGTAGTTCAGGTGTGGACGCCAAAAACCACACAGCTTGGACCCTTTTGCTTCTGAATTTCTTGACTCGATATTTTCAAGATGACTGCCTAGTGACTCCTTCTACAAACTCAACTTCCCTAGTTCTCTCAACCTTGTCCTCATAAGATGTAGTTTCTAGACCCTTCTAAACATGCCATGACTCTCCTAAAGTATTGCATTTGCAACTGTAGAAGTTGGTCTAGAAATGGTGCAACTGCTACAGAGATAGTAGGTCTGTCCCTGCTTTTTGTCTCATAACCCTGCTTTTATTAATATGCCCCAGTTTATTTATTTATTTACTTAACATCTTTATTGGAGTATAGTTGCTTTACAATCTATGTTAGTTTCTGCTGTATAACAATGTGAATCAGCTATATGTATACATATATCCCCATATTCCCTCCCTCTTGCATCTCCCTCCCACCCTCCCAACCCACCCCTCTAGGTGGTCACAAAACACTGAACTGATCTCCCTGTTCTACGTGGCTGCTTCCCACTAGCTATCAATTTTGCATTTGGTAGTGTATATATATCCATGCCACTCTCTCACTTCGTCCCAGCTTACCCTTCCCCCTC
>NC_041226.1:23178189-23181752 GCF_002837175.3 Physeter macrocephalus | reverse complement strand
ACACACACACACACACACACACACAAACATACACACACACACACACACACACACACACACACACACACACAGTGCAGACTTGACCAGAAGGATCATGCAGTTGTTTCTAGTCGACTTCTGTAATTGGGAGCCTTGACTCAATTCCTGGTCCCCTTGGGTTGGGTTTCTGAAGTACTGGTGAGTGGAGGTCACTTCTGTCAACAAGGTAGGTCTTTAGATGTTCCCATCCTCCACCTCCTCGCTGTTGCTGAGGGCAGGGAAGGCGAGGAGTACACATCTTCCTGCAAAGATCTAAACCTCCCAGGAAGACGTCATTCCTCCCCAATGGCAAGAGACGCCCATGACTAAAGGTGCCTCTGATCTTTAGGAGACCACTCTTCCAAGGAAACGAAAGCTCTTAGGAGGAAGGAGGGATCCGACGGTCTTGGCACTATTGCCAAACAAGCCTTTGTGTGAGGCTCAAATTTTTTAAAGATGATTCCAAGATGAGAGAAGATCTTCCACTCCAAGAAACGAAAGTGTACACCATCCCTAAAGATGTGTCCTCAAGGGGAGTCTTTTGTCCAATACAGGGATCCCTCATCTTTAACAGAGTTTACCCGGCCACTGCTGGAATACTTCAGGAGCGCTCACTCCTTCAAAAAGCCTATCCCATTTCTGTGCAGCTCTGATTCTGTTGGAAACATCTCCCCTCTTTTGAACCACACTGTGCTGTCTTCTCGGTAGTTCAGGTGTGGACGCCAAAAACCACACAGCTTGGACCCTTTTGCTTCTGAATTTCTTGACTCGATATTTTCAAGATGACTGCCTAGTGACTCCTTCTACAAACTCAACTTCCCTAGTTCTCTCAACCTTGTCCTCATAAGATGTAGTTTCTAGACCCTTCTAAACATGCCATGACTCTCCTAAAGTATTGCATTTGCAACTGTAGAAGTTGGTCTAGAAATGGTGCAACTGCTACAGAGATAGTAGGTCTGTCCCTGCTTTTTGTCTCATAACCCTGCTTTTATTAATATGCCCCAGTTTATTTATTTATTTACTTAACATCTTTATTGGAGTATAGTTGCTTTACAATCTATGTTAGTTTCTGCTGTATAACAATGTGAATCAGCTATATGTATACATATATCCCCATATTCCCTCCCTCTTGCATCTCCCTCCCACCCTCCCAACCCACCCCTCTAGGTGGTCACAAAACACTGAACTGATCTCCCTGTTCTACGTGGCTGCTTCCCACTAGCTATCAATTTTGCATTTGGTAGTGTATATATATCCATGCCACTCTCTCACTTCGTCCCAGCTTACCCTTCCCCCTCCCCGTGTCCTCAAGTCCATTCTCTACGTCTGTGTCTTTATTCCTGTCCTGCCCCTAGGTTCTTCAGAACCAATTTTTTTTTGGATTCCATATATATGTGTTAGCATACGGTATTTGTTTTTCTCTTTCTGACTTACTTCACTCTGTATGACAGACTCTAGGTCCACCCACTTCACTACAAATAACTCAATTTCATTTCTTTTTATGGCTGAGTAATATATTCCATATATTCTATATATGTGGCCACATCTTCTTTAACCATTCATCTGTCTGTGGACATTTAGGCTGCTTCCATGTCCATGTAAATAGAGCTGCAGTGAACACTGTGGTACATGACTCTTTTTGAATTATGGTTTTCTCAGGGTATATGCCCAGTAGTGGGATTGCTGGGTCATATGGTAGTTCTATTTTTAGTTTTTTAAGGAACCTCCATACTGTTCTCCATAGTGGCTGTATCAATTTACATTCCCACCAACAATGCAAGAGGGTTCCCTTTTCTCCACACCCTCTCCAGCATTTATTGCTTGTAGATTTTTTGATGATGGCCATTCTGACTGGTGTGAGGTGATACCACATTGTAGTTTTGATTTTCTTTTCTCTAATGATTCGTGATGTTGAGCATCCTTTCATGTGTTTGTTGGCAATCTGTATATCTTCTTTGGAGAAATGTCTGTTTAGGTCTTCTGCCCATTTTTGGATTGGGTTGTTTGGTTTTTTTGATACTGAACTGCATGAGCTGCTTGTATATTTTGGAGATTAATCCTTTGTCTTGCAGTTTATTTTTAACAATCACAGCACCTCCTAGACTTACAGAGAGCTAATGGCCAGCCAGGGCCCACCAAGCTCTCCTTCACTTCAACTTCCTGCAAGCTTCAGAGACGCATCTCCGTACCTTCCCATCTAAAGTTGTCCCCTATCTGCATCACACATTGTTTTATTTTATTCATGGCCCTCATCAACATTTGAAATTATTTAATTTGCTTATTATCCATTTCTCTCTATTAGGATATAAGCTTAGGGAAGACAGTATTTATCTTCCACTAAATTTTTAGATACTAGCACAGTTTTTAGCACATAGGGAGTGCTTAATCTCGTTGGCTAGATGGATGGATGGATGGATGGGTGGATGGATGGCTGGATAAAACCAAATATTCCCCATGCTGTAGATATTAAATAGACTTTTTTTTAGACCTAATATAAAGCTCCATGAACATTTCTATTTTAATTTCACTGTTGGTTGTAAGCTGTTTTTCTACAGAGTAGCCATAAAGTATGGAAACATAGAAGAACATAAATAATAAATGGCTTACTGATATTACTTAATAACGTACAGTATGGTTAGTGACGTTACATGATGTATTCAGTGTATTGCCCTGCATTAGCAGTGCATAGTTCAGAGCACTGTGAAAAACTGCAATGAATGTGGTGCATCAATGCAGCATTTCCCTCAGTGCCTGCATAGTCATCTGTGATGCATTGCCTCAGATGATCGCTCTCTGATTTTCTCCCCAAAACAAAACAAACCAAAAAACAAACAAACCAAAAAAATGCCATTAGCATGCCACAGAAAATCAAGAGGAAAAATGCATCTGTATAAAAAAGTTATCTATGTTTTCACCATATGATAATCTCAATAGAAGCAGAAAAAGCTTTTGACAAAATTCAACAGCCATTTATGATAAAAACTCTCCATAAAGTAGGCATAGAGGGAACCTACCTCAACATAATAAAGGCCATATATGACAAACCCACAGTCAACATTGTTCTCAATGGTGAAAAACTGAAACCATTTCCTCTAAGATCAGGAACAAGACAAGGCTGTCCACTCTCACCACTATTATTCAACATACTTTTGGAAGTTTTAGCCATAGCAATCAGAGAAGAAAAAGAAATAAAAGCAATCCAACTCAGAAAAGAAGATGTAAAGCTGTCACTGTTTGCAGATGACATGTATACATAACAAAAGACCTGTATGCAGAAAACTATAAGACACTGACGAAAGAAATTAAGGATGAAACAAACAGATGGAAAGGTATTCTATGGACTATACTACAAAGCTACAGTAATCAAGACAGTATGGTACTGGCACAAAAGCAGAAATAAGGATCAATGGAACAGGATAGAAAACCCATAGATAAACCCACACACATATGGTCACCTTATCTTTGATAAAGGAGGCAAGAGTATACAATGGAGAAAAGACAGCCTCTTCAATAAGTGGTGCTGGGAAAACTGGACAGCTACGTGT
>NC_041226.1:23153915-23177971 GCF_002837175.3 Physeter macrocephalus | reverse complement strand
GCAGCTCCATATCAAAAAAACAAACAACCCAATCCAAAAATGGGCAGAAGACCTAAATAGATGTTTCTCCAAAGAAGATATACAGATTGCCAACAAACACATGAAAAGATGCTCAACATCAGTAATCATTAGAGAAATGCAAGTCAAAACTACAATGGAGTATCACCTCACACCGGTCAGAATGGCCATCATCAAAAAATCTACAAGCAATAAATGCTGGAGAGGGTGTGGAGAAAAGGGAACCCTCTTGCACTGTTGGTGGGAATGTAAATTGGTGCAGCCACTATGGAGAACAGTATGGAGGTTCCTTAACTAAAAATAGAACTACCATGCGACCCAGCAATCCCACTACTGGGCATACACCCTGAGAAAACCATAATTCAAAAAGAGTCATGTACCACAATATTCACTGCAGCACTATTTACAATAGCCAAGACATAGAAGCAACCTAAGTGTCCATCGACAGATGAATGGATAAAGAAGATGTGGCACGTATATACAATGGAATATTACTCGGTCAAAAAAAGAAACGAAATTGAGTCATTTGTGGTGAGGTGGATGGACCTAGAGACTGTCATACACAGTGAAGTAAGTCAGAAAGAGAAAAACAAATACCATATGCTAACACATATATATGGAATCTAAAAAAAAAAAAAAAAGGTTCTGAAGAACCTAGGGGCAGGACAGGAATAAAGACGCAGACTTAGTGAATGGACTTGAGGAGACAGTGAGGGGGAAGGGTAAGCTGGGACAAAGTGAGAGAGTGGCATGGACATATATACACCACCAAATGTAAAATAGCTAGCTAGTGGGAAGCAGCCGCATAGCACAGGGAGATCAGCTCGTGCTTTGCAACCACCTAGAGGGGTGGGATAAGGAGGGTGGGAGGGAGACGCAAGAGGGAAGGGATATGGGTCTATACGGGGATATACGTATGCATATAGCTGACTCACTTTGTTATACAGCAAAAACTAACACAGTACTGTAAAGCAATTTTCTCCAATAAAGATGTTAAAAAAAAAAAGTTATCTACGTTTTCAGGCTTTATGGCCAACCTGTAGATTGTTAGATCTTGAACCTTGAGCCTTTTATCTAATTATCTCTCTCTCCCAGCTTTATGGTTTCTTGCAAGTATATTATTCGTCCAAGGCACTGGTAAAAGTCTAGGTTTGGAGAAGCCCACAGAAAACAATTAGAGACAAGTCCCCTCGGGTGGGCTTTGAACCTCTCAGCAAAACTCCTGCAAGCAGTCCTCGTGTCTTGAGGGTTCCTGGCGTGCCCGGCACTGTGCGGGCTTTGGAGATACAAACTCCTTCAGGGGGCAGCTGGCACTGGGGAGACAGATAAGGAACATGTCGTTGCTCCCAGGGAAAGAGCACTCTGACAGCGGAGCACCCGGAGGGCTTGGCAAGCGTGGACAAGGGACTGTCTTAGTGCTTTCGGGCTGCTATAACAAACTATCATAGACTGGGTGGCTTATAAACAGCAGAAATTTATTTCTCACAGTTGTGGAGCCTGGAAGTCACATTAGGGTACCAGTGTGGTCGGTTGGGGGCCCCTTTCCCAATCACAGACTTCTCCTTGTATCCTCACATGGCATCCACACGTGGTAGAAGGGGCTAGGGAGCTCAGTAGGGTCCCTCTTCTAAGAGCACTAATCCAATTCATGAGGCCTCCGCCCTCAGGACCTAATCACCTCCCAATGGCCCCACCTCCTACCACCATCACGTCGGGCATTAGTATTCCAACATGTGGATCTCAGAAAACACAGTCAGACTATATCAGGGCCTTCTAACTCATACTGAGCAGAAGAGAAAGTTTCCCAGAGAAGGTGCCATTTGAGCTGAGTTTTGAAGGACAAACAGCCAGACAAAGGGAGGGTTATTCCACATGAGGGAACACTGCATGACAAAGGCACAGGGGCCTGAGATAGTACGACAGGCTCAAGACTGGCCAAAGGCCAACACAGGATCTGTGAGCCTGGGTCCTCATGTAGCCCTTGTTGTCAGGAACTAAATAGGTACAGAGCTGGTGGGTTTTTTTGGTTTTTGTTTTTTTTCTTTTTTGGCTTCAAGATACACAGTAACCGGGACCCTCTCTGGTGTGTGCCCTTAGGTAGCATACAGGAGAGGGGAGAAAGCCAATAAGTCATTTCGTCTGGCTTATTTTCCTCCAACCTGTGCTAGTTCTTAACATCCATCCTTTCCAAAGGGAATAAAAACCTTCCCTAAATTACATCTTAATTACAATTTTGCCAGGCTTATTGGTTCACATAGTAGGAACTGTATCTTTCCGCCCTTTTGGGTAAATTGGGACATTTGCTGACAACAGTCTTTTGGAACCTTCCCAGTCTCCATTAGTTTTTTCGGGGATCAAGTACATTGTCTCTGCTATCATCTCTGTTGGTTTGTCCAGGGGCCTGGGATGGGAGCCTGCAGGGCCTGGAGATTTGGACTTAAAGTGGCCAAGAGTACATACCACTTACTGGCATACTATATCACCTGCCTGCATGTCCGGCGCTCTTCTAAGGATGCTTCTTTAAATCTAGTGAAGACCACTAGCTTCTATGGAAAGGCTAGACATCAAACGGGGAGTTGGGTCCTCTTAACTTTATCCTCTGTTAACATGTCACCATGATCCCCACGCAATGAACCTCCTCCTTTTTAAAATCATATCTAAAAATAATCCACCACCATCTCCCTTTTTTTCTTATTTTCTTTCCTTTCTTTTTTTTTTTTTTTTTTTTTGCCAACTTTAGCATTTTTTTTGCAAGCTTCAGCTCAGGCCAAGCTCTGTTCTCACAGAAATGTGTCACTCTTCTCAGTTCGTCCTTGGTACTGTGCCCTTACTTCTATCTTTGTCCGTGTCCTTTTCTAAACCAAACACGTCACGAAAAACACAATAGCTCCTTTAGATTCATACCCGTTGCCACGTCTCTGGGATTAGTCAAGATTCAGTTCTTCTTGCAGCTCCTACTATCCCTCCTGAGTTCCTCCCTTTTCAGAGTCGCAGACCATAGCCTCCTACCTATCTTTTTTATTTAATTTATTTTATTGAAGTATAGTTGATTTACAGTGTTGTGTTAATTTCTGCTGTACAGCTAAGTGATTCACTTATCTGCCTATCTCTTCTCTTCGTTTAAAAGAATGCGATTATGACCACCTAGAGGGGTGGGATAGGGAGGGTGGGAGGGAGACGCAAGAGGGAGGGGATGTGCGGATATATGTATATGTATAGCTGATACACTTTGTTATACAGCAGAAACTAACACACCACTGTAAAGCAATTATACTCCAATAAAGATGTTAAAAAAAATTGTTATTGCACACACACACAAAAAATGCGATTTCCTCAAATCTAGCTCTTTATCAGTTCCTCTGCTTTACGTATTGAGCCTTCTCGGTGCCTGGATGATTAAAGCCCCTTATCACTGCTCTCTCTTGCTTCTGTTCCACTTTTGTAGCACAAAGTAGGAAAGACGCACCCCATCTAGCGTCCTGCCATCATCTGTAGTGTGCACAACAGCACCTTCACCCCTGCCCTTGCCTGTCACGCTCGCACAAAATGCACTGGAGTTTGCGGTGGGATTTCCATACCTCTGCAGACACACCCCTTCCTGTCCCTGTCCAGAGAGTCCTTTTCCTTTGAACAGGATATACCCGTGTGCCAGGCTTAAGTTCCATTTCACGAAGTCCCTGGGATACCTCTGAGGTCATTCGCCCTCTCTGAGTTCATGTGGTTAGTTATTCATATTTTGTAGATCTTTATACAGACAGGAAAAATATGAAATCTTCTAATAGTAGTGAAGATGTTGATCATTGATCTGATTCTCTTGCTTTCGTTACCTCACTCTATTAAACCCACTTTTCTAATCGACGGTGGGCTTGGCAAAGGGCTCTTTTTTAGCAGTAGTGTCACATAGAAAACAAACTTATGGTTACCAAAGCAGAGTGGGGAGAGGGGGAAGGGATAAATTAGGAGTTTGGGATTAACAGATACACACTACTGTATATAAGAAAGATAAACAACGAGGACCTACTGTATAGCACAGGGAACTATATTCAGCATATTGTAATAACCTATAACGCAAGAGAATCTGAAAAAGAATATATATATATATATATATATATATACTGAATCACTTTGCTGTACACACCTGAAACATTGTAAATCAACTACACTTCAGTTTAAAAAAATTATAGAGGGCTCCCCTGGTGGTGCAGTGGTTAAGAATCCGCCTGCCAATGCAGGGGACACGGGTTGAAGCCCTGGTCCGGGAAGATCCCACATGCCGCGGAGCAACTAAGCCCGTGCACCACAGCTACTGAGCCTGCACTCTAGAGCCCGCGAGCCACAACTACTGAGCCCACGTGCTGCAACTGCTAAAGCCCGCAGGCCTAGAGCCCATGGTCCACAACAAGAGAAGCCACCACAATGAGAAGCCCGCGCACCGCAAGGAACAGTATATATATATATATACTGAATCACTTTGCTGTACACACCTGAAACATTGTAAATCAACTACACTTCAGTTTAAAAAAATTATAGAGGGCTCCCCTGGTGGTGCAGTGGTTAAGAATCCGCCTGCCAATGCAGGGGACACGGGTTGAAGCCCTGGTCCGGGAAGATCCCACATGCCGCGGAGCAACTAAGCCCGTGCACCACAGCTACTGAGCCTGCACTCTAGAGCCCGCGAGCCACAACTACTGAGCCCACGTGCTGCAACTGCTAATGCCCGCAGGCCTAGAGCCCATGGTCCACAACAAGAGAAGCCACCACAATGAGAAGCCCGCGCACCGCAAGGAACAGTAGCCCCCACTCAACACAACTAGAGAAAGCCCGCGCGCAGCAACGAAGACCCAATGCAGCCAAGAATTAATTAATTATTTATTTAAAATAAAAAATTATAGAAATACTGTCAGTGTACCTAGGGTAAATAAATTTTCAGGTGAGGCAAGTCACAAGGAATGCAGGTTTTATCTGTTTTCCTAGTATCTTTTGTGAAAAAATGAAGAATGGTAAAAATGTTGACCTTTAAGTATAGGCTCACTTATTGGTCACCCTTACTCCATTTTATGTGGCAAAACAAGTCAACAAACCTCCAAGAGGTTACGGGACCCCATTATTATGGGGAGTGATGTGTCACAGCAGACTCCTGACCCCTTCCTTCTCGGCTTCTTTCCTTGGCCTTCCTTGTTCTCCACACATGCCTTTCGTGCCAGCAGGGCTGGTGCTGATAAGAGCCAGATAACGAAAAGGAAGGAAGAGGAACCAGGGGAGCGGTGAGGGCACAGCACTCAGGCACCCAGAGCCCCTGGCACAAAAACACGTGCCCAGGGAATGCCCACCCCTCACCAGGGAGGCCCCCCGAGATCCCAGTCCAGCCCAAGTCCGTGGTTGTAACCAGTCAGAGGACATTATCTCAATACTAAATACACCCCCCTTCAGAGGAAGGAAATTTCCACTTTCCAGGATTGCAAAAGGTCTCTTAGGCAAAACACTTCTTTGAAAACTGACCAACTGGCAGTAAATGGATAAGAGGCTTCAGAGGGGAGGATAGTTTGGGGCTCCGCCAGATGTGGATTCAAAGCCTGGATTCGCTATGTTTCTGCTGAATAACCTTCTCTCTGTATTGATTTCCTTATCCATCAAACGGGGATAGGAGGAGCCCCTCCAGAGGTAGTCCTGGTACTGAATGGTTCCAGGGACGTAAGTGCTGGCCCACAGCACTCTTGAGGCCTGCAGCTTCAGTCACCACCATCTCTGTCCCCATCGCCCTCATGTAAAGTAGTGGCACCATGAACGGGACTGGGGTGTCACGGACACTTTAGGCTTCCATTGCCTTCCATCCTCCCAGGCCACGCCTTCACCTGGCAGGCTCAGCCACTCACGTTGGTCTTGACCTTCCAGAGAGCTGTAGACCCCGCCTCTTCACTCCAAGGAGGAGTAAGTGCAGTTTCAGTGATAACACCCCCAGTGGGTGAGACTATGTTCCCACGATAAAGCATCGGAATCTTTCAGACCGACCCAGGCAGGAAACAGGAAGCGCCCAGAGGTACACTAAAATCCATGAATAGGGGTTTGTACTTTAAGTTGAATATCAGAAATAAACTAAGTTTTATTCCCTTAAAGCAACCCAAATACACCACCGTTTTGCTATTTAAAAAAAAAAAAAAAAAAAGTTTTCTTTGTGAGATGCAAAAGCTTGGCGAACAGAGTGTTCTTTTGAGACGTGGACTTGTCCAGATAGGACATCTCGGGGCCATATCTTGCTTTGTCTGGTTTAATTTGGAAACTAGCCTTATTGTTGTTAGTATTATATACATTCCATCAGAAATCTAAAACCTGTTTCTTAGTCAGATACCTCTTCTGGGTCCCCTCAGATGATTAGTCCAAACAGGCCAGAAACTTTTCTTGTTCAGATCTTGACCCAGGACTTTTGCTTGGGCCCTTTTAACTGGTTGCGTTTGTCTTTATTTGATCTCCTAGGACCCCAGATTCACACTGAAGCCCCAAGGGTTTAAACACCCCCCTCTTAGAGACTTGGCCGTTTTTTCTCTCCCGTTTTTATAAAACTATTATCTTCCATTTCTGCAGGCGGTGGGGCCTTTTTCCAGATAAGCAGCTCGTCGTGACTCTCAGTCCCCGGTTTCAAAGCCTGCTTCTTTAGAGAACTGTTTGATAGCTTCTGAAGAGTACTTGTTTTTATCTTGAGACTCAGAGACAAGCGTGACCCGGAATGTCCGTCCGAGGCGGCAGAGATGCCGTCACACAGATACGCCAGCTGCTATCTGCGCGAGACACTTGCTGTCTGCGTGTGCTTCCCCGGACCGTGGATGAAGCCCGTCCTGCTGGCTGTGCCCACAGCCCTTGCCCCTGGCTTTTCCTCTCCCTTTTGTCCTCACCTCTTTCAGGAGCCTTGTGGAGAAGGGTTCTGAGGCCTCCCCAGAGCTCTGTGATGAGTATGCTGCTTTGCGTCAGTAATGTCTGACCTGAACAGGGCAGTGACAGCAGGGTCCTAACCCTGGCCTACCCATCTTATAGTGTCAGTGCCACCGTGTTCACAGGACAACTGTCTTCAGCATTTTTGACTTTCCTCTTGGACTAGAAGTTTCACCTGGACTCAGTGACAGTAGGTCTTTCCCTTCACATGCAGTTGACCAGACAGTATGTTAGCGCTTACATGTGTCTTGTGATCCTGTCGTATCATTCACCTCTCCTGAGCCCAGGTGTGTCCCTGTGTGTGGACAGGAAGCAGCAAGCTGAGAGCAGTCTTCTCTGTCCTCATCCCTCACTGAGGTTCCAACCGGGGTCAATGGAACCACCATTTATTCCCCATGATGCTGTGATTCTCAGAGGGAAACTCTTACACCCCAGCCACACCCCACCTCCCTCCCTCAGACTACTTCTCCCTCATCTATCCCCCATTTCAATTGCATTTCTCTCTCTCTGGCCGAACATGATACCCACTTCCTAATTAGAGATTATGTGAATTTTAGTCATTCTTGAAGTCTGGGTTTTCTTGAAACTGATGAGCTTATATCCCCCATCAAAGGGAAACCTCTAGGGTAATAGGATTAACCAGTGACTTATTTCCTTCCTAATTTTCTATATTTTCCAATTTTGTCAATGAGCATATATTACTTGTATAATCAGAAAAAAATAAGTGTATTTTGAGAGCAAAATGGCTAAACTCTTGGTTTTAGCCTTTTCTTTTTTTTTTAAAGCAGTAGACCTTTCTTTTTTTTTTTTTTTTTTTTTCTTTTAGACTAGTAGACCTCTTTGTTCAAATCTTAGAGGGAAACAAAAGAAAAGCTGTTCTGGTTGAAGCAGGATCTGTTATGTGTCTGTGTTTATGTCTGTGTCTGTGTGTGTCTTTGTATGTATGTGTCTGTGTGTGTTTGTGTATGTTTGTGTGTATCTGTGTGTTTGCATGTATGTGTCTGTGTGTATTTTTGTATGTGTGTTTGTGTGTATCTGTGTGTTGTGTGTGTGCGTGTGTATAGGGGTGCCTCCTGTGTTGCTGGATATACTGATTTTTCATCATCCCCAGAAGGGAATCCACATCTGGACCCTCTTTGCCCATCAAATAGGAAATTGTGTCCAGCCCGGCGCTGGCCTCTGTGCTTCCAGAGTTAAGGCCTTTCCCAACGAGCCTACTAGGTTCATTTGGCACCATCAGTTGTGAGTAGCTGCACTGTTTCTGGGCAGGGACGTTCCCTTTGTCTGGCAGTTAACAGACTGTACTCTTCTCCTGTATCTGGTAGGCACTGTGCCTGCCGGGGCAGGACTGGGGAGAGATAACGTGTCACAGGCTGGACCGTTTTTCAGGACAACCTATTCAGAACAGATAAGGAAAGTGATTCCCTGAGATGTTCTAAGCTGGGCCTGAATGCCTCCGGTCCTCCCGGCCTCCTGTTTCAGGTGGTCCAGCGGTCTCCCTTTATGTATGCGCTGGAGGCCTCTCCGTTTCTGGAAGAGCCCACAGCCCCGCCCTCCCTAGGACTGGCTGTTTTGTTAAGGATGCTGTGGAGGAGGGACAGGACTAAGTCCTGTGTGAACCAGCTCCAGGGACAGCCTCCTTGGGTTGGAAACCCGGCTCTGCCACCTACTAGCCGTGCAGCCTTGTCCAAGCTACTCACCCACACGCCCACTCCAAGCCTCAGTGTCTTCCATTCTTAAAAGGGATAGGATCCTATCTGAAAACTCCTAGGATCCTCATGAAAATCAATCCTGCGGATTAAAGGAGACAACGCATGCCACACGTTTAGTGGAGTCCTGGTAATAGTTTTACAAATGTTTGCTGTTATTGTCATTATGTTGACGGCCCTTAGTTGCACCGTCTCCTTGCCTCTCAACACCCCTGGCAAGGTGCCGACCAAGATTCTGAATGCTTGCAAGGAAAGAAAGATAACATTTTGACCTTTGTGATGGGGAGAAAACTTGGGGGAGCAGAGCTCTGAGATACTGGGGAAGCTGCAGGAACCCCAGCTCCCACCTGGACAGGTAGAGGGCAGGGTTTGCCAGCCAGAGGTCAGTGGTGTCACCTCTGCAGGGACAGCTAGAGCTGGAGCCTCTGCTCTCCTTCCAGAAAGAACTCTTTAAAAACTAGCCAGTGGGGGTGAGCAGAATCTATTCATACAACTATTTTGGCTACCGTTTCTTGAGTACTTATTATAATGCCAGGTCCTACACTTATATTTTCTTTTCTCATCACACAGTCCCTACAAAGAAGCTATGGTACTCATTTTTCGAAATCACAAAACAGAGGTTCAAAGAGGAAATCAACCAGCATCCCGTAGCTAAAAAGAGAGCTAGTACCCAAACCTAAACTCCAAACCCATCTGCCTTCTATTATCCTGCATCCTTCTCTCTTACCATTTCCCCCAAAATACCATGGAGCAGATTTTCCGCCAACTTTAGGCCTTTAGCGTATGACTGTGTATTGAAAAGAACTCCTGTTAAAACATCTCCTACTTTCCCTGCCAGAAAATGTGCGTTGTCCAGAGGTTCCAGACGGACGGCCATTCTCGGTCTGCCCCCAGGTGGGTAAAGCCCTGACCCAGCCATGGGCTGCTCTTTGACTGGGCCACCGGGGTGCTCCATCACCTTGCTCTGTCCTGCACACTTGCTCCAGGACAAATTTGAGTTCACCGTGTTTGCAGGTCGCCCACATAAGCACTGGCCTTTCCTGGAGACTGGCCGAACTATCTTGAAATTGTGACACCCAGAGGAAGTCACAGCCACAAGACTGGCAAGTTTGAGGAACTGAGCAGCCCTGGAGAAACCTTTCCGTGTCACCACAAAGGAAAGCTTGAGGACATGCGTCTGCTCTGGAACTCCTGCCTCAGGATCTGAGATGGACAGTCTGGAAAAGATGTCTCACCAGCCATTGGCTCCCTCAAGGTGACCTACGGCCTCGCTTGTCATGTGCTTACCTCTGCCCTGTGGCCCTGTGCCCCTGGGGCCCTTTGGGTCTGTGTATGGTTTCCTTCTCGGAAGAGTGCCTCCGCTGTCTGCCATTTTAATGTGGAGAGAGCATCCTATTCTTTGCTAATACGATCTCTCTTTTAACAGTGCCCTCCTGCCCTCACTTATCCCTGGCTTCCCTCTCTTTACCCTCTTCTCCGTCTCTGGAGAAGCCATGGGGAAGTGGCATCTTGCCTTTGACTATCTTTGTGCTAATTCTTCCAGGGAGCTGAATGACCCACCTTGGCGATGTCTTGTCTCCTAACATTTCTGCTTATCTTTCTCAAGGCCCATACTTTTCTTACCAGCGCTTTCATTTTTTAAATTTTTTAAATGAAAAATAATCAGAGTTGTGTGAATTCTAGAGTCGGCTTATCCTCCTAAAGGGTGTTCCTCTGGCCTGTCTTGATCTCTCTTCTCAGCAACTCCCTGGATCTCTCTTATCGTCAACCATTTACCTTCAATAAATGTCGTTTTCGGAAGACCCCATTGTCTGGCAGGGTTCCAGCTTCCTGACAGTCTCCTAGGGGATCCACTTGTGTCATCTCTCTGTCCTTTGGGCGCTCCCAGTTAGCTGGGGTGGGGCAGTCCCCAGGGAAGAGTGGATTGGGCTGGCCCAGCTCCGGGCCTTAAGGGGTTTATGTTCTTGACTTGCGACTTGACTTCCCCTCAAGAACTGAGCTCTTGGAGCAATTGAATCTCAAGGTCGCCATTTGATGCTGATTCTTTAGGTCTGAAGAGTAATCAGTTGAGGTTTTTAAAATGTATTTTCCTCCGTGCTGTTTGCAATTTGTCACCGTTCAGTCCTTCAGTAAATTTTTACTGAGGACCTACTATGTGCCCGGTGCTGAGCTTAGGCCCAGGGGTAGAGCTGGGAGCAAAATCATCCCTGCCCTCCTGGAGCTTGTGGTCTAGTGGGGAAGAGAGATGAGTCAAACAAATAATTATGCTGAAACATGTAAAATTTCAGGCATGAAAATGTTTGAAGGAGAGGAACACAGGGCTGTGAAAGCATATACAGGCCAACCTTGGAAACATTGCAGGTTCGGGTCCAGACCCCTGCCATCAAGCTAATATCGCAATAAAGCAAGTCACATGAGTTTTCGGTTTCCCAGTGCACATAAAAGTTTTGTTTACATTATACTGTAGTCTGTTAAGCATGCAATAAATAGCATTATGTCTAAAAAAAGGTATACATACCTTAATTAAAAAATGCTTTATTGCTGAAAAATGCTAACCATCATCTGAGCCTTTCAGTGAGTCCCAATCTTTTTGTAACAGTAATATCAAAGGTCACTGATCACAGATCACCATAACAAATATAAAAATAATGAAAACGTTTGAAATATTGTGAGAATTACCAGAATGTGACACAGAGGCACGAAGTGAGCAAATGCTGATGGAAAAAGCGTTGCCCGTAGACTTGTTACACACAGGGTTGCCACAAACCTTCAATTTGTAAAAAAAACAAAACAAAAAACAAGAAACGCAATATCGGCAAAGCGCAATAAAACGAGGTGTGCCTGTAATGCAGAGGGCTGGTGTGCTCTAGGTAAGTGGTTCTCAAAGTGTGGTCCCTGGACCAGCAGCCTCAGCAGCACCTATGAACTTGTTAGAAATATACATTCTCAGTTCCCACCCCAGACCCACTGGATTCGAAACTCTAGGGATGGGGTCCAGTGCCTGTTTTCAAACATTTTCAGGAGATTGTGAGACATAAGTTTGAGAACTCCTGCTCCAGATGGTCAAAGACGGCTTCTCTGAAGAAATAACTTCTGAATTTTGAAGTAAGACTAGGCAATAGGGTAGGGTGGGGAAAGCATTTCAGACAGACAGAATGGCATGTGTAAAAGCCCCGTAGTAAGAGCAGGGAGCTTTTAAAAACAGGAGGGCTTACCGTAAGAGAGGAGGAGAGTGGAGAAGGTGAATCTGGACAGGTTGCCAGGGGCCAGGAGATGCAGGTCATGGAGGCTTCACCAAGGATCGGGCAGTAGAATGCTTCTGGCGTGTTAGAAACTCAAGGAGGGCACGATCTCACTTGTTTTTATTTGAAGAATAATTCTAGCTACAGTATGGAGAAAGGATTGAAGGAGGGGCAAGAGTAGACCAGTGGAGGTCACCGCAGGAATCAGGGGAAAGATGATGGTAACTTGGACTAGGGTGGTTTCCGGAAGGATGGAGCGAAAGACGCACAATCACAAGATTATTAGGTAATGCCCACAGGTCTTGGTCATCAATCAGAGGTATCAAGGATGACTCTGGCATTTTTGGTGTACGTGCAAGATGGAGGAGGAGGATGCCAAGCTTGGCAACGGGAAGAGATCATGAGAAGATCCTGTTGCATTTGACGTGCCTTTGAGCCACTTGTGTGTAGGTATCAATTAGATGGTGGAAGGTGTAGGTCTGGAGCTCCGAGGAGAGGTCGGGGCTGGCAACACACATTGGTGAGTCATCAAAAGCTAAGTGGCAACTGAAATTGTGGGCGGGGATGAGATCACCTGGGAGAAGGAACGTAATGAAGAGAAGAAAGCCAGCATGCTCACTGCAGAACTTCGACATTCTTGTTTACTGGTCAGGAGGAGTTAGGATGACCCCCATAAACCACGTTTAGCGTAAAGAGCCAAAGAGAAGGCGGAAAACTAGAGAGTAGGAGAATGGTGTGTCACAGAGGCCAAGGGAAGAGAGTTTCCAGGAGGGAGCGCTCAGCGATGGTAAGTAGGGGTGTATGACAAGAGGCAGCTGAAGGACGCTAGTTGGATTAAGTGACATGGAAGGTCATTTGTATCTTTAGCAAGAGCTATTTCACTGGAGTGAAGGGAGAAGCTAGAATGCAGTGGAATGAGGTGGAACCCAAAGGTAAGGAAATGGAGAAAGTGAGGACTTAGACAGCTTTTTGGAAATGGTTGTAAAGAGGAAGAGGGCACCTGTGGATGGGAGATGTGGAGTCAGGAGGATTGTTCTGGTTGATTTTTGAGTTGCAAGTGCTTCTTGCATGTTAAACCCTAAGAATTTCTTTGAAAGGGAATGGTTGAATAAAAGAGAGACGTGATCGTCCGAGGTTACCAAGGACCAGGATCCTGTACGGGTGGGAGAGTGCGGAAGCTCCCAGATTCTGTAGTTCCCACTCTAGCCTGGATTTTCCTGAACCTCTGACCTGCCCCAGGCCAGATCCCCTGACCTTGAATGCCTGCCCTTCTTCCCTTTCTTGGCATCTGTCCTCCCGGCTGACTCGCCTGCCCACAGCCCCTTTCCTGCAGCCCGCTCGGCTGCTTTCTCTGCTTTGTTCACCCTCTGTTACGTCATTAACTTGTCAGGGTCTAGACTCCCCCCTTCCTTTCCCACTTGGAACCCACTCTTGGCTCCCTTCCCGTTCACCGCCTCAGAAAGTCAGCATCGGGGAGGCCAGGGTTGTAGTGTGGGTCATTACTGGAGGGCACACAGATGTACAGTTAATATAATTGGTATAGGATGGTGAAGGCTTCTTAAAGACATTGACATTGATATAAGCCTTCTTAAAGACAGGGATACAATTCTCAAAGACATTGAAAAAGGAATCATAAAACACAACCATCTCTCCACTGTCTTAGAGGTGGAGGCAAATGGTGAACTTAAAATAGACTTTATTCAAAGTAATTTCTCCAAGAGGGTTCAATTTTAAAGGGTCGCCTATACACATGTTAAAGACCATCAGATTTTGACCTGTTAATTCATGGATTCAGTTAGGGTCAGGAATGATCTTTCATTAGTTTTTAAAGCAGACTCAGAAATAGGTAAGTTGTTTTAATATGTGTTGCTACTCTGAGGCCAGCAAGCTTTGTCTAAGAGTCTTAAGAGAAATTTGCAGCAGTTCTTTGAAAAGAATTGAGTGGTTTTATCGTTACCCAGCACTTTTGAGGTCATGAATTAACTTAATAGGGTCTGATGGACTAAGGGACAGCCTGTTGCGTATTCATTGACCTATATCCTGCTGATAATGATTCCTTGTCTACGAATAAATCTCAGGGAGAAATAACATTTTGGAGCATCTATCATGGGCAGATATTTTACTTACGTCATCATATTTATTCCTTGCAATCCTTTGAGGTACATATTACCTACAGTTTTATACATAGAGAAATCAGGGCTCAGAACTATTTAGTGAATTCCGAAAATTCACCTCTAGAGGGTGGCAGGTAGCACTTGACCTCTGGTATTCACGCTCATACATGGAAGCAGCAGCCATCACTGTAGTAACAGTAACAGTAATAATAGCAATGACTGCCATGCACCGAAACCTTGATGTGTGAGGAGCCTCATCTACGTCAGATCATTGAATCCCTGTATTAACGCCGCAAGCAGCACGGTCCTCATTTCCCAGCAGAGGAGACAGAACTGAAGAGGTTAAATTATTCATGCAGTCACACAGCTATTCAGTGAAGAGCTGGGATTCAAACCCAGTTCCCTCTGACCTAAACATTCCCCTCTAAAGTAAGCCTGTTTGTCCAAATTAGGGATGTTTTCCTGATCCCAAGAACAAAGACCTGAGGCACGGTAGATGTAAATATTTTTTTCCTAATGTGCTTGACTATACCGCTGTCTTCCAGCACTCCTGTGGAGCCAGAACACAGAAATGTTTGTTTACTTTTTATTCCTTGTTAGCTTTGGTAGAGGAGGGTGGAAACATCCGTGTTCCGGCAAGCTTATACTTGTGGGTAAGGTACTTTCTCATCCCGCTAGCGGCTTCTCCCGTTAAGAGCCACCCCCCAGATGAGACTAAGCCAAGGAAACCTCTGAGCACAACCAGAGTTAAATATCACAACTTGTTGAGCTAACTCCTTTATCTGGAGAAGAGTCTTTCCGACCTTCACACACAACTCTCATGTTTGACTCTCATTTTACACGTAGTTCTAACAGTCTTTGTTTTTGGCTTAGTCTACAGTAGCATAATAATAGAAGAGGGCCCACTGCAGATTGGTGTAGTAGCACCAGAGATGCGACCAGAGATAAGAATCACTGAGACCCAATAACCGCTAAGAAGCAGAAATGAGAACCCAAGAAGTACAGCGAACCAGAGCTATTTGGGGATCCGATCAAACACTGTGCGTCCTCTACAACCATATTACAGCAGAGTCTTCTCAGTTATCACTTTTTATTATGGTCACGCTGAACATTCATGAACACTTAATACTAAATCACGTTGGGTGTCTATCCAATTTAGGAAAGTCGTAATGGTGCACAAAGTGATTTTTTTTAGTTTATGAAAAACCAACTACATTAGTGCTTTATCTACCCTTCAAGTCTAGCTGTCCAAGAAAGAGCCCCCGGGGCCCTCGGTGTGCATTATCTTTGGCTCCCCGAAGCACAATGCCTGGCACATAGTATGTGCTCACTAACGTCAGTTGATAAAATGTCAGACGCTTTGTTTCTCGAGGGTTCTGGGTAGCGTATTTCACTATGGTTACGTAGGAAGCAGCATCCCTGCTGGGCTGCTGTATATTCCAGGATGACTTTATGAAGGAGAGAAGGGGTGAGCCCCCTGAATGTTCTGTGCTTGTTCTGTTGTTACACGTGGTCACATGATACCCAGCTGCCCCTCAAAAAAAAAAAATCATTCTATATGTGTTCATTGCTATTATTATCATGATTTTGTCTTCATCACGAATTGACCAATACTGTATACGTCACATCTGGGGAGGATGTGAAAAGGAAGTTGGACCTTCCTCTCCTGGAACACATTTAAACCCTATAAACCAAACCAGGCTGGGTGCTATCCAACCAGCTCTTACCAAAACAAGGGGAGGGAGTCCCAGGAACTGTCTGTGGACGTTCAGGCTACCCACCCCTTCAGGAAGGAGTTCGGTCCACTTAGTGAAGACGGTGCCCTGAATAAATCAATGTTGCTCTCGGTGCATTTCAAGTCGAATTTCAGAAAGTTCCAGGCCGCCTGAAGATGCACTTGTATCAAAGGTTATCAGCAGCCGGGGGGGCCCAGCTCCACGTGTCTGCGCCCGGCACCTGGCCTTCCTTCCAGTTCAAGGGCAGCTTCTTTTCCAGGTCACAGCCATTTTGAAGAGGCAGCGTCGCTGACCTGTTAAATGAGTGCCCTGCCGGCACGAAAACGCTGTCCCCCGCTTCCCAGCAGCATCAGAACATTCTGGGGAAGAGGGCCAAATCTCTCAGGGCCTGAGGGATTTCTGGCCTTCACTCCTGGTGGAATTAGCAGGGGTTATCCGTAAATCCCCGAGGCATCCATCAGCAGACAGAGCAAGGCTGCCTTTTTAAAGAAGTTCACTGACCTCTTGTTAACTTAACTCCTTGTTAGGAAATATCTAATCAGCTGTGTGCTAACAGGTCCAGGGGCCCGGGGTCAGCAGAAGCAGGGCTGGCGGTGGGGCTGGGTTTCCAGCTGTGTGCTGTCTGGTGTCTGAGCCGTCTGTTTTGTTTTCCTCCTTCAGCTATCTTCCAGATCATTCAGAGCATAAGGATGGGCATGTGAGCAGGCTGGGCTTTGACACGGCCCCCTGCCGCTGGAGGTTGGAGGACCACTTCAGCTCTTAGCCGGGTATCCGTGGGAAGCTGACAAGCCACCCAGAAGAGGAAAAAAAGGCTCCCTCAACTGTTCCCTGATCACTTCATCGTGGATGTCAGACCAAATTTCTTTCTCACAGGACATCTCGGTGCATCCGTGTTCTCAAGCGGAAAGGACATTTTGCTTTGCAGTTGGCAGGATTGGTAGCTCTCCGGGTGTCTGCAGCAGAGCTGTCTGTCTGCTTTTGCCCTGGGTTTCGCTGATGTCTGCATGTGGGCTTCTGAATGATCACCGCTTTACTTTCTATGGATACAATCTCTGCTCCATTGGGAATTGCTTTTACAAATAAATGTCTTTGTTCAACCTTATACACCGTGTGGGTTCCAGTGAGAAAACCAAAGTGAAGATGATGTCAGGAGAGCTCCGGAGGGATGGGTAGGGTAGGGGACTTGATTATGTAACTGGGGAAGGCCAGGGAATCTGTGGCCCGGGAGCCAGGGCTACGTTTGCCCAGCCGGGTGCTGGCCACCCTCAAGGTCTTTGCCTGAAATGAAGCCCTGGGCAGCTCTAAGGACCTTGGGTTTTCCACACATTTGACAATGTGTGGATCTTTTGGGATTCTTTCTTTTTTTGCTTCGCTTTCTGTTTTTCTTTTTTTTCAATCGAGAAAAGGTACCTACAAGGTGTGTTAAAGTCCAATTAGCCATTATCTCTTCTGTGGGCTGCATCAGGGCTTGGTGCGTCACGGAGGCCTCTTTGGGAAAATCATCCAACCTCAGGCCCAGCCCTGCCCTAACAGAGAGTACCGGGCAGGCAGGAGTCCTGCCCGATGGGTGGGTGAGGTTCAAGGTTGGTGGGCGAGACCCTCCTCTCCCCAGCCAGCCTTCCCCACAGCGTCTCAAAGTGTGGACGGCCTGCATCCTGTCTCCGTGTGTGGGGGGGCGGGTAGGAGGATGCATCTCAAAATGCAGACTCCTGGGTTCCACCTCAAGCCCGCTAAATCCAAATCCCTGCCACTGGGGCTAAGAAGAAGTGTTTGGTACCAGCTCCCTGGGTGAGGCTCGTGTCCTCTACGCCGAGATCCTGAGAAAGCCCCGCTGAGGAGGGAATGAAGTTCTGTCCCGTTCCGAGCAGCAAAGGCAGCCGAGCTTGCTCTTAAGCAAAGCCTCTCCTGGCAGGGACTGGGTGACATTTGGCCTGCCCCCTGGTTGGGACTTCTCATCTTGCCCAAGGAAGCCATAGGGACAGCCACCCAGATGACCTGAAGGATTAAATATGCTCACCGTGCAACTTCAAACAGGCCTTCACTATTTTTTTTCTAATTTCATCTTTGCATCCTTAGCCACTTTTTTTCCAGCCCTTAAAACTGTGAGAGCTTTCGGGGGCTTCCCTGCTGGCGCAGTGGTTGAGAGTCCGCCTGCCGATGCAGGGGACACGGGTTCGTGCCCCGGTCCGGGAAGATCCCACATGCCGCGGAGCGGCTGGGCCCGTGAGCCGTGGCCGCTGAGCCTGCGCGTCCGGAGCCTGTGCTCCGCAGCGGGAGGGGCCACAACAGTGAGAGGCCAGCGTACCGCAAAAAAAAAACAAAACAAAACTGTGAGAGCTTTAAAAACAGAAGTGGCAGAAGGGGCCAGGACCTCTCGCCGCCACTTCAGGGGCTTTGTTGTAAGTGGCCCTTTGGAATTGGGGGGAGGGGATCGCTTTTTGTCCCCAAGAGTCTTTCACCCCAGACCTTTTAGTGATATTCTTGAAAGCTTTCTTTTCTCCCATACTCTGAGTTCCCCTCCTTCCTCTTTCTTTCCCACTGAGAAGAGGGTGACAGAGCTGTTCTGAAATTAGCTGCCCCAGGGACAGGCTACCATCCTTAGGCTTCCCCACCCCCCATTCCAACCCCAAACCCCTCCTGAGCCGGCAGAAGATATTCGCCACCACTCGAGGGCTGCGCCGAGTAGGTGCTTTGTGAGCTGGTCTGCTCATCGCCTTGGCTCTGTCTGGCCATTCTCTTCTTGGTGATTAAGATCAGTGTGAGATCAGACCCCCCTGCTGGCTGCCAAGAAGCCAGCATAAGGAAGCCCCCTTGATATAAAGTTTCTCTGGTCTGTGCTCCCACAAACACCCTCTCTGACACCCACGGGGCCTGGACTTGATCTAAGGGCCTTCCTCTTCCTTTCCTAATGCCAATAAAAGTACACCTACCAGACCATCGTGAAAAGTCATCACTGCGCCTGAGCTTTGAAATTCATCCTTTATTGGAGAGAGTCTTTTCCCTCCCGAATTTGGTCTCTCCCACAACAGTAATAGCCAATGGGGTGATATCCCCTTTTCAAGCAAAGGGCAACTGAAATTTGGCCAGACTGGGCTCCAGATGAACCCAGGTGTCGCCAGGTGACAGGTGTGGTGGGCTGAGTCAGTTGTCACCCGTAAAACTTCCCATGATGGATTTATCTCCCCAGAAGATGCAATCATCCGCAAATTGCTTTTCTATTACTTTCCAGGTAGCCTCCCCGGAAGCACTTTATAGGACAGTCTGCCCTCCCTGGTGACTTCTTCCGTCAGCCCTCTGCAAGCAGAGATGGGAGCTGCCCTAAGTAAATTAGGGTCATGGCTGATTTATACTGTACAGTGGAGACTTTTTGCCATGACACATAGTAAGAAACACACGGCAACCCGATGCACCACACACCCATCAAAGCGACTATAACAGAACAACACTTATCCTTAACACAGGTGATGCACCCTGATTTTTTTTTCCCTAGTCCTTTTTTTTTTTTTTTTTTTTTTTAATGCTGGTTGCCCCCTCCTTAAATGACTTTATAACCCACGAGTAGATTGCAACCTACAGTGTGAAAACACCGCTCTTCTGGAGAAAAATCAAGCCCCTCTTCATGGGAGACAGATAAGCAGGGCTCACAAGGTAAGAAAGTCTGAATCCACTTTGAATTCTGATGAGAACCTGACCTCACATCTCAGTCACAGTCAGTACCTCCAGGGGCACATTAAGCAGCTTCTTTGGGGACTCAAGGTGCAGATCCTGCAGAGAAAGAACCAGCACCTCCTGAATCCTCTGAAACATTGTGAGATAAACACTAGATTCCGTTTGTCAGCATTCACTTGCTGTGCGTCACAGTTATTGAGGGGATGGGGTTTTTTAATTTTTTTTGTTTTTGTTTTTGTTTTATTCCGTTTGTCAGCATTCACTTGCTGTGCGTCACAGTTATTGAGGGGATGGGGTTTTTTAATTTTTTTTTGTTTTTTTTTTTGTTTTTTTTTGCGGTTCGCGGGCCTCTCACTGTTGTGGCCTCTCCCATTGCGGAGCACAGGCTCCGGACGCACAGGCTCAGCGACCATGGCTCACAGGCCCAGCCGCTCCGCGGCATGTGGGATATTCCCGGACCGGGGCGCGAACCCGCGTCCCCTGCATCGGCAGGCGGACTCTCAACCACTGCGCCACCAGGGAAGCCCGAGGGGACGGGGTTTTTTAAAAGCAGGGATCCACCCCAGGCCTATTGAAAATCAAACTCACCGAGGAAGAAGTTCATGCATATTTTTTTAAATATCCAGATGATTTCAATGCTGCCCATCCACTAATTAGTCTTTGGGAACAAGTTCACCAGCAGACTTCTTTTAATTAAATGAAACAGGGACCCAGAGGCAATACCCCTAAACCTAACACTGCATCGACCCTGATGCACAAGAGTTCCTCCCTCCTCTGACATTTTAAGCACCAGGGGTGCTCTGCAGAGCTCAGCGAACATGAGACACTGTGTCTTGTTTGGCTCCGGGTCTTGTGTGCCTTTGTCAAGAACAGCACAGACCGGGACACAGAGTGCTTAATGCTTGGCGCTCAAAAGCCCTGTAAGAGGGAAGCCATCTGCAGTGGGAAGGCAGAGAGCTCTTGCCAGGTCCTCGCCCTCCAGGGCATCGTTACAGATCAAACACTGCTTCTGAGAAGGCTGTGCACAGGGAGTGTGCTCGCTGCTCCAGAAGGGAGGGAACACACACACAGATATGTAGGCACTTTGCTGTAAGACAATTCTCATCCCATCCAGACACAAGAACATCCTGACGTAACAGCCCTGCAGTTACTCCACACTTGGTCCCCACGTGTGGTCACATTTGCTTTGGAGGCAAAATATCATTGGGGTGATATCCTTTATCGTACATAAGTCATCATCAGGCTTCAGCTGCAAATTGTGAACACATAGTGATAGCTCTCAGCCATGGGCCCCTTTCTTTGAAAATCTTTAAACCCTCGGGCTTCCATCTGCCGGCTGTGGGTCTGCCTTCCCCCCAGGGGGTCAGCAGACTTTCTCAGTAGAGGCCAGAGAGTAAATATTTTAGGCTTGGTGGACCATAGGGCCTTGGGATGACTCAGCTATGCTGTTGTAGCTTGGAAGCCGCCCTAGGTAATACATACACAAGTGGACAGGCTTGGTTCCGATAAAACTTTATTTAACAAACCAGCGGGCCCTGCCAAGCCCTGCTCTTGAGTGGCAGTTCTCAGATTGTGATGCACAAGCCCTCACTCAAGAAGCACTGGATTAAGTTGGAAGGATCTGCACATCCACCAGCCCCTTGTTCATGACAGAAGGCGGACTCTACTAAGAAGGAATTTACAATTTAAATAATAAAAGTGAAACAGGCAATGATCTGCCTTGACAGAGCTGTGAGGAAATCTTTCAGGATGAATACAAAGGATTTGAATTCTATCGGTGCCAAGGTATGTGTAGGAAGTCGGGGTGGGAGGCTGGGACCTTGAAGGCAAAGCAAAATTGGAAGGTTGAGCTGGGAAGTCAAGCTCTTTCTGAGAAGTAACTGGAGAGTCTCAGCCTTGAATGTTCAAAACAGAAGCACAGACTGTTACATCATGAAAGCCCCCAAGACACAAGACTGTACACAGAGACTTCTCTTTTATCTCACTGTGAAAGATACAAACTTTAAATATTGCATTAGGAACACAGAGAGATCTGAGCAAAGTTGCACAGAGCTCTAGAAGAGAAGTCCAAATGAATAGTTTAAAAATTGGCCCTGAGGGCTTCCCTTGTGGCGCAGTGGTTAAGAATCGCCTGCCAACGCAGGGGACATGGGTTCGAGCCCTGGTCCGGGAAGATCCCGCGTGCTGCGGAGCAACTAAGCCCGTGCGCCACAACTACTGAGCCTGCGCTCTAGAGCCCGTGAGCCACAACTACTGAAGCCCGTGCACCTAGAGCCTGTGCTCCGCAGCAAGAGAAGCCACCGCAATGAGAAGCCCGCGCACCGCAACAATGAGTACCCCCAACTTGCCGCACCTAGAGAAAGCCCACGCACAGCAACGAAGACCCAAAGCAGCCAAAAATTAAAAAAAAAAAAAAAAAAAAAAGTGGCCCTGCGATGTTTATAACTCATCCATTACTTCTTGGTGGGAGCAAGATGGAGGTCGCGTATGGAGAGAAAATACGTTACTACTTAAGAAGAAAGGGCCAGAAAGAAATCAGCATTTGGGGTCATCACCCCAAATTTGCTGCAAAGCATTCTTAAGCATTTAACAATCTTGCACACACATTTGTTGTTTTTTATTTCAGTCTCCGCATAAAGTAGGTTAGACTCACTACTAACACTTATGGCAGGCTTACTCTGGGCCAGATCCTATTCTAGTACCTGTAAGTATCTGCTCATTGGAGCCTCATAAAATGCCCCTCGGTGGGGGGCCATAATTACCTCTGTCTTACCGATGAAGAAACAGACCAGAAGGTTTGAAATGCCAAAGGTCATGCTGCAAGTAGACAGATGAGCTGGGATGCAGACCCAAGCAGGCTGGCCCTGCATCTGTGCTTTTCAGCACTGCACTGACCTTAGCCCGCGCCTGATCCTACGCTACGGGAAGGGCTGATTTTGTTTTGATTTTGTTTTGGTTTTCACTGCTATACCTCCAAGACCTAGAACAGTGCCGGGAGCTCAATACGTATTCATGAAATGAATGAATAGATAAATCAGCAAACAATACCCTCTTGGTGAAGACATAGCTTCAGCAAGGCTGGAAGGCAGAACTGAATCATAGAAACAGCCCAGGACCAGAAGTCAGGCCCCTGGGTTCCTGGCCTCTGCTCATCACTTTGTTCTCTGGTTTGATTTCCTCCTTCATCCATTTGAAGATATCCTGCCCTTCCACATCACAGGGCTGTTGTGGGAAGCAAATGATACGATGTATGTGACATCGCTTTGAAAAAATCGTAGAATGTTATACAAATTAGATATATAATTATATATATGTATACAACCATATATGGAATTATTGTTGGCAATCATACACTAATATAATAGTAATTTCTACTCAGGACAGGTGGGGACTACGCAGAGAACTGTTGCTATGTATTCAGAATGCTACCTCTGCCAGGGCCCTATCTTAGAACAACATGCTCTCAACAGCAAGAATGCCCAGAAGGGAAAGTGTGGATGGATCAACACAATCCATCCCAGATGGTGAAGAAAGAATTCAAAATGTATACACTACTGTCAGTGCCATGGTTTTCTCTATTATTACTGTTACTTGTAGTAATTCCTGAAGGTGGAGTTTTAGGCAAGATTCTAAATTAATCTGGGCTAGGGAAGACAACTGGTATCTGTGAAGAGGCTGACCTACGGCTAGTTTCGTTCTGATTATATGTTTGTTATCTTCAAACCTCCAAATATGTTAGAATGGAGATAGGACATGCAGTCAATTCCCACAGCACTGGAGAACTGGAATTCCCAACAGATGGGGAATGGCGGGGGGCAAGGGGGTGGGTAGATGGAGGGAGGGAGAGAAGGAGGAGAGAGGGAGGAAGGAAGGAAGGAAAGAAAGGGAGGAAAGGGATTTTCTGACATTTGAGTGATTCACTTTATCATTCACACGAAGTCACCAGATCTGTTGTGCCTAGGCCAGGTGACAGGGTCCCGCATGTGACCCCTCCCACACGCCCATTCTCCCCTCTCAGAACCACATCCCACAAGGGAATTTGTTTTAGGAGGGATGGTAGAAATTGGTCCAATTCCAAGACCTGTATTACTTTTATATGAGAAAAGCGTTAACTTTTTCCCTGTTTTTCATCTGACTGGTGTTATTTTGATAAACCATCTTCAGACCGGATAGCTGGGGGTGGCAGGGGACGGGCGAGAGTAGAAAGGTGTGAATAGGATAGGCAGGGAGCAAGACACACACAGGAGAAGCGCCCTTGGCCCCGTGGACCGCGTATGTCTTGGGAGCCCAGGAAGAGCAGAGAGCAGGGTGGGTTGGGGGCTGCCAGCCCCTTCCTGGGCTCCCAGCCTCCTAAAGGCTCAGGGGCAAGAAGTCACCTTCGGCATTCTCGGCCCCCTTCCTTTCACACGGGGGCTTGATGCACCATCTAATTTTCCTCCTGAGGATGCAAGGTGGCTGCCGGCACACGACAACGTCCACTATGACAGTGACACAGAAAGTATCCGTATATTGGAGATACGTCCACAAAACTGGCGTTTGCGCTCTCTTCTGGAAGGTAATTTGGGGAAATAAAAGAAAGGTGAAAGGTTGGTGACATTGATCCGTGCTCTGCATGTGGGAAAATGTGAGCTCTTTACACAACAG
>NC_041226.1:23133915-23148915 GCF_002837175.3 Physeter macrocephalus | reverse complement strand
CTTAAGCCGTGGTTGCAACCATTTTGGGGGGGCATAAGACAATTTAACAGACCAAAATGAGAATTTGAACCTGAAACGGAGCACAATTAAATACAAAATACCACGGTACGTTGCAAAGAGTCAAATGAAGCATCGCTTCACGAAACTCCTCACTCAGTTATATATAAATATGTATGTATCTGCTGCACTGCAATTTGAGCTGGGTTTCTTACTATGAGTCTTGACCAAAAAATATTTGAAACCTATTGCCCCGGTCCATTTTCCATACAGAGCTCAACACTCCTTACAGAGCTCAATCATTCCTTAATTCCTGAATTTATTAAGTGCCCATGGCGTGGAAGGCTCAGTGCTGGGTCTTGGGGAAACAAAGATGAATAGAGGACTGGGTCAGGCAGGGTCTGGCAGGAACCAGGTGGCACGCTCTAATTGGGTAATACGAGGAGAGTTTAATAAAGGAGCTATTTATCTGGTGTGGAAAAGGTACAGGGAAACCTACAGAGACAGTGCAGAACCCGCGACTGTGAAAAGCAGTGCAAGAAGCTAGAGGGACAAATATCTCAGCCTCACTTTCCTCTCTCCCTCTCGTCTCCTGCTGATGAGACCCACTGGCCAAACAAGGCCCAGGGGCCCTGTTATGCTGTCCATATGGGCAGGCAGGGGGAAGAGGGTGGAGAGTAAACATGGACGGCAGACAGAAGATGACCAGTACAAACAAAATCCCTGCTCTCCAGGAATTTACGTCTGATGGGTGAGAAGGCATATAACCCAGAAAACCACAGTGATGTAACCCATGCTGGGAGAGAGGTGCTCGTGAGGACTTCTGGATGCACCTGGGAAGAAGCACTTGACTCTTCAGGGAAGGTTAGGGAGGGCTTGAAAGAGAGAAGACATAGTGGTGCATCTCCCCAGCATCCTTTCCTTTGGGAACTCCTCTGCTTCCCTCCTTGCAGACGGTTCCCTGGTCCCAGACACTGTGCCCCGCCCCTCTCTGCTGCAGGGACCAATCAGAGTGAGCCGCTATCCCCTGGTCACAGTGATTGGCTCAGGGAAGGTCCAAAGCTCAGCCCCGAGAGTTTTCCCCGGCAAGGGAGGAAATCTGTCCTCTTGCCTCTGAATTCAGGATGCTGGGTGGTTGTAAAGTTAGAACTATTGGCTGCCATCTCCCCCTTCTCCCCAGTAAGTGTAAATATTCAACATAAGGGAAAATAATCAAGTCAGGGTGGAGACTCTTCTTACTGGAAAATGTTTTATATTCAGGGTTACTTTATATTCAGGTATATATTATATTCATCAGGTAATATATTATATTGTTTGTTAGCTGGAGTTGAATTTGTGTTCCAGCTTACCGTGGAGAAACCGTATGTGCAAAAGTGGGAGGTGAGAAAGTGCATGGCATATTGGAGGACCTGCTGGGTTTGTGGCCTGGCCAGAGCTGAGGGTGCTTGTGACGGGGAGGGAATAGGATAAAGCTGTTAACAGTGGACTTAAGTCAGAGGCTGGATGTATGAGTATTTATTAAGGATTTTCAGCAAGGAGTGGCACGAAATGACGTGCTTTTTAGAAAGTTCACCCTGAGAGCCCTGCTCAGGCCCGGAGGAAGGGGGCTGCTGCAGAGCATGGGGGAGACACAAGGGGCACCAGAACTCAGCTGGGGACAAGGGGGAACGCAGAGCGGTGCCAGGATCCAAGAGGGATTGAGGGAGGTGAAAGAGTCTAGAATTAGTACCAAGTTTCCGGTTCTTGTGAGTAGGTGAATGAAAGCATAAGTGGAATCTTCCTTCGGCTGTTTCCTACGTCTCATACCTTTGAGGGTCTTTTCTCTGCTGGTCACCATTTCCTGAATCTGCTCTGGGTTTATCCATCTCATTTGGCAGATATGGGCCCAGAACAGAACTTATTACTCCAGATATGGTTTGGCCAATGGAGGAGAGGACCATCACGCACTTACGAATGCAGCCCATGGGTCCTGAGGATTTCCTTGGAGGTCATTTCACAGTGACTACTTGCATAGAATATATTATTGTGTAAAATCCCTGAGTCTTTTTTTCATGGAGGCTCCAGGTCATTTTTAATGGGAGAGTGAATATTTTTACAAATGAGTGATCCTTTCTAAGCCATCTGAAGTACAAGCCTCTACTATTAAGCTTAGGGTGCCTTCCCTACATCTGAAAACCTTGCTCTCCAGTCCTTTGAATTCAATTTAATTCAACAAGCAAGTATGAGGTGAAGATTCTAAGACAGATACTGGGAAATGTATGAAATGTATGAAAAGGAAATGTTCTTACTCTTTTCAGGTAGCTTAGATGCCAGTGAGACATATAATGAGGCTTCTATATATAAAACGATTAAAGATCTTTGGACCAATGTCTACTTGTGAAATGTCAGTGTGGACTGTTCTCTATGATTTTTCCATGAGGGTCACCATAGCATCTTCACAGCTCAGCGAGTCCGAAAGGTTTCACCATGTGAACTCCTTATTGCCTGGATAATTCAGATTAATCACTGGCCTTTCACCTCTGTGACCTTTGCCCTAGAATATGTCCCCTGGGGCTGTGGGTTCGTACCATCCTCTGCCTTCTCTTTTCTGGGGTTGATCTTTTGCTTATTTTCAAAAATCTCACTAACTTCTACAGATCTGCCTTGCAAGGGGTGGTAATAGAAAGCAGGTTTCCTAAAATGTCCCTTGTAGGTTTTCTGTAAACTACCTTCAGCTCACTCTTTCCGCCTCTCCTTCCCTCCCTTGCAGGAAACTCCCAGCCCAGTTCTCATCACCTGAGAGTATTTTCTTTAGTGAGTCCTGCTGGAACCACCACACCATCAGCCTCTTTCCATTTCTCCTAGATGACCACTTACTCAGTCCAACCGGCCAGGCTGTGGGTCATGCAGTGTGTCCCCTACACTGCATGAGGCCCCCTTTCTGAAGATCCATCGGGGAGCCTGACACAGAGATCTCAGGACCAGAAAAGCTGTGCAACTTTCAGTAGATCCATTCATTCTACTGATAATTACTGAGCAACTACTTCGTGTCCAGCACTCTAGGAGGGAGGGAGGGAGCCGTGGGGAAGGAGGTATGTAACGGGAGAGAAGACAGACCAGCAATTACAGGCAGGAGGTGCAGGATTCTTGGGGAGCAGAGAGCAGCGCTCTCTCACCAGCCTCGGGGTCAGGAAAGCTTCCTAGAGGAAGAGACAGCGAGCTGAGCCTGGAAAGAAAGACCACGAGAGCAGGAAAATGGCTAGCCCAAGAAAGGGAGAAGGTGGGCTGCTCTTTGCCATAGAATGTGAGCGGCTGGTGGGAGGAGAGAAAGCTGTGAGGTGCTAAAAGGCACCTGGCTTCTATCTAAGGGCAATAGGAGGCCACTGAAAAATTCTAACCAGAAGTGATATGATCAAACTGATCATATTTTCTGCTTTCTTTGATAGCTTCGAAGCTCAGAACTGAATTTGCAGCCCGCTACTGGCAACTACAGGAGGCCATCCCTGTGCCATTTGGAGATTAATTTACCTTTCTTTCATCTTATTGTCCCTTCGTCCCCACGTCCTCATTTATTTACTTCTGTTATACTCCGTGCATCTCTGCAAGTCCCATCAAAAATCAAGGAAAAAACCATGTTAGGGCAGTTATTCTCATAACACCCCTTGAGTGAAACGTTTGTATCCCCATCTTATGGGGCAGCTTGAAGAGATTCAGAAACTTGCCTGTGGTCTTAGCATCATTTCATTCATTACTGGGACTTGTTCGCTAGCTCACTTTCCCAACAGATTGTAAACACAACGGAGGCAGAGATGCTGTCTGCTGTGGTCGCTGGAGGGGGTCGGCCTCTAGCCCACACAGGGGCCCCAGACTGGGCTGCCGGGCCTCCCCACCGGGGCTACGGGATTCCCAGACCTCCCTCCTGCTGTCCCCTCCCCACCCACTGTGGACGAAGCCTCCCCCGCCCCACATATACATGAAGATCTGCCCTTTCACTCTCAAGTACATCAAGTAACTCAAACCAGCCAAATAATTGTTTGCCTTTAGAGCTAAGCTTTTAGGACTGGAAGAAACCTGAGTGATGATTAGGATCTGAGTGACTCATTTTACAGTGAATTAACTCAGATTCAGAAATGGTGGATGACTCCCCAAGGTCCTACCGCTGGGTAACAGCAAGTTTGGGATCAACCGTGGTTCCCACGTACCTTAAAAATGTCCTGTATGGTATTCACTGTGTCACTCTGTTCTTTTCGAAATAGAAAGAGTAAGGGTTTAATTTGGCTTGCTCATAACACTAAATGATTTGATATATTTAGAAGGTCCGAGGACAACTTGTTTTTAAAAGATTTTAAACCACAGCCCAGTGATTTGTTCTGGCCACGATTCTGACTCAGAAACAGGGGTGGAGTGAGAAAACATCCTTACGTGCTCAGGGTCACGGCTGTCCTCAGCCTCACAACTCTCTCTCCCTGGCCATCTCGTCCATTCATAAGGGTTCAACCACCACTTAAAACCTGAGGGGTCCCAAACAGTCCTAAGGACAGTAGCTGACAAGCTTTGGGCACGTCTGTGCGGCGGGCATTGTTCTAAGCCCAATAGGTAGGTTATGTCATCACATCCGCACCACCACCGCATCCAGTGCAGAGGAGGAAGCCGAGGCCCGAGAGGGAAAGGACTCGCCCACGGTCGCAGGTGGTAGCACCGGTGGCCCCCAGCTGCCTGGCTCTGCAGCAGGTCCCGTTTACCAGGACGGGACTGTGCGAAGCTCAGCTCCAGCCCAGGGTCCTCCTCTCTCCCGAGCTTCAAATTCCAGCAAACACCTGTGCCCAGGCTCCCCACCAAGCATCCCAGAATCCACTCAGAACTGAGCCTAGCTTCCTGCGACCAAACGTGCGGGTAGCCCGGCACAGCACCAGTCATTGCTGGCCCTCCCTTCCGTGGTTTCCTTCCCCCCTCCCCCCGCCTGCTACCAGCCCATTTTATTCCTAGATATTTCTCAGATCGGGCCCCTCCTTCCAGGGTCATCACCACTGTGTGTAGCTGTAGGTTCGCGGGTGGTCTCAGTGCCACAGCATCAGTCCCACCCCAGCCCAGCCCTTCACCCCCAACCTGCCCTCCCCGTGAATGTCAGCTCAGGATTTCCAAAAGCGAATCTGAGTACACTGCCTCGGGCCTCAGCCCTTGGTGGCCCCGAGTGTGACGATGATACTCCCTGCCACTCGGCCGGCCACCTCTGGGGCGAGCAGCCTGTCTCTGGCGACAAGACCTGGTTCCTGGCCAGGCGGTCTTGCTTCACACCTCTCTGCTCTTCCTTCCTTGGAATCCCCTCTTCTCTCCTCCCCGCCCCTCCGGGCAGACCTGGTCATTTCCTCCTTTGCTCCAAGCCAGCCCCTTTCACTGACGCTCACCTAGCCCTTTTCTAGATTCCAACCATTGACTTTCCCGTCTCTCTTCCCAGGCATCAGGGGCTGTATTTGGTGCTCATAGCTGTACAGAACCTAGAGAAGGTACATACATACATAGAGAAGACCTCTTTAGATGTAAGTGGATGCATGGATCTGAGGAAGGAAGGCATGGCATAAAGGCTGCCAATCAGCACCGCGTATAAAGCAGCGCACTCCTTCAGGGCCGCAGCCCTCCCTCTCCACCGCCTCCGCCAACGGACCCTGCACGGGCTACTGGTCACTGGGCCCACATCAATTCCACCAACCCCACCCTCGTCCACCCCGGCGCCCCCCAGTGAGGCCCCACCAGCCCAGGACGTTGGCCACTCCCCTCAGCACTCCTCATCTCCACCCCAAGGGCCTCCCTTAACCAAACTGGGAAGAATGGCTGGAACCTGCCCGGATGGTGGACAGAGGGGCCCCGCAGTCTTGGAGGGAGCACGGATGGTTTGCTCTCGCTCCCATGAGCACTCAGTAAATATTTGTGGGTCAAAGGCATGAACGGACTATAACTATTCGTTACAATGGAGATGCAATCAATCTCTGAAAGAAAAAGTTTGTAAAGACAGAGCAAAGCATCAGGGATGTTCAGACATTTGAAGTGAGCAGATTCTAGAAGCCCAGGTTTTCGCCAAAGGGGTGTGTGTTCCTTGCCCGGAGTCACCTGGATCCCTGCCTCTTCTAAGTGAGAAGAGGAAGTGAGGGCTCAGGAGTGAGGAGGGGTCCACTGAGCCCGGTGGCCCGCAAGCCCATGAGACACTCGCCACTCCCAGGCCCACGTCCCAGCACGCCTGGCAGTTTGCTAGTAACACACTGGCTTCTGAGTGGCCGAGGCAGCGTGAACCTTGTCTAACCACCAGGATTACTGCTTCGTGTTGGGGGCTCCTCAAAGGGAGGGCCTTGAGGCCAGCTCCCTGCCAGAGATTCTTGCTTTGGGTGATGAGACCGGCAAATGCTTCAGACATTTCCGTTTCCTTTTTTCCCCCTATTTTTTCCCTTCCTTTTCTTTTCTTTTTTTTTTTTTAAGTTGACCTCATTGAATTCACACTGCTAGGAGATTTTGAGTTGCACTCTTGTTTCTGCAAGTTCTTTTTGAAACAAATGCAGTGGTCATTAAAATAAACAGGACAAAAAGAATGAATCTATCCCCTGACAGAAAAACAAAATCTAAAAACAAAACAAAAACTTTGTTCTGAGAAGGGCTCACCAGACACCAAAGAGATCCAAGGAGCAAACAAAGATTAAGAACCCTGGGGGAGGAAGCTAAGATTTGGGTCCTCTGGGTAAACGAAATCTTCTGTTTTATAATCCCAGAATTTCAAAAGATGTCCCTAGTAGTGGAAGGGGAGAGGCCCTTCTGAATCTTTTCTTTTTTTTTTTGCGGTATGCGGGCTCTCACTGTCGTGGCCTCTCCCGTTGCGGAGCGCAGGCTCCGGACGCGCAGGCTCAGCGGCCACGGCTCACGGGCCCAGCCGCTCCGCGGCATGTGGGATCTTCCCGGACCGGGGCACGAACCCGTGTCCCCTGCATCGGCAGGCGGACTCTCAACCACTGCGCCACCAGGGAAGCCCCAAGTATGAATCTTTTCTCATCACTCTTTTCCATTTATTCATTTATTCAACAGATATTTATCTAGCATCTACAAAGTGCCAGACAAATTGAAAAAAAAAATGGCCCCTGGTTAGAGCATCACTGATCCCGGCAGGTGAGAGGAAGAGGGCCGGGCAGACACGAGGGATCAGGTCTCTGAGAAAACACAGATTCCAGCTGTTCATTGCTTTGAAACCCATGGAGGTTCCTCCCTAAGGTAGAAATTCCATCGGAATCGTTCACGGTTCCCCCAGTATAGCTCTCCTCACCCTATGCCTCTCCATCCACTCTATCAAAATCTTATTCATTCCTCAAGATGCTACCTCTGCTGCCCCTACCAAGCTGGAGTTAATCACCCCCTCCCCCAACACTCTCTCATGGATTTTAGCACTGTCACTTTTTACGTGTGTTATTTGTGGTCGGCCTCGCCTCCAGGATCCTGGCTCTCAGCGCAGTGTCTGGTGGCTTGCGGTGCAGCGGAGCCGATCCCCGGAGCCAAGAGGTCTGCTTCTGAGCTCTGCCTTCTCCGGTTCTTAGCTGAGTGACGGGTGCAACTCACTCCCCGCTCCACTGGCCGATGTGCCCTAGCCAGGACTCCGAGAGGCAAGGCTGTAACACGTGCTACCCCGAGACCTCGCTCTCTGACGTTTCCTCCAAATTCCCCCACCGATCAAAACATGATTTCCAAGGAGAAGCACTAGCTTTTCCAACCCGAGGGCTGCTTTAGAGCACAGCTTGCTTTCTGGCCTGGTGTCCGCTTCCTCTACCGACACATCCTTTCCACTCGTCCACCTCATCTTTTAAGACTGTCAAGTTGCTCCTTTTGGAAGCTTTTCGTGATAGGCATCATCCACCCACTCCAGCAACCCAGCCACAAATGACTCCTCCTCCTGTCCCACTGTAACCTGCACACTTTATTCCAACAGCTGTCTGGGTCTCCTCCCTGGCTAGAAGCTCTTAAAGGCAGGTACCGGGTCGTATTCGTATTTGTGGCCCCAGCATCGAAAAGGCAATACTTATTTGCTGAATGAAGAAGTGAGTGAAGGAATGAATGAGTGAATGAATGAAATGCCCATCCTCTCTTCCTCTCCCACCTCTCACCAACTTTTCCCTTTCCCTTGCAATTACTTTTGGGTCCAGGGCTGTCTTGGTCACTAACTCTGTGATCATGGAAAAGTGACCTCATGTCCCTGGGGCTCAGTGGCCCCTCTGGAAGAAGAGGGAGGGGGTAGAGCCAGAGGCTGCATAGGAACCCCCTCCCCTCTCTCCTGTGTAAGGTAATTCTGTTGTGTAACTTTGTAGGTGTCAGTACTGCCGGGATAGAAGAACCTCCCACGGCCATGCTCTCTGTCCCAAGCATCCCTCCAGGACCAATGTCCTAACTCTGGTATCTAGTTGGTCATGTCATCCTCTCAGTTCTATAGATTTCATGTCTTTAAGTCCACCAACCACCTCCCACCTTTCCCTTAAACCACTGCTCAAATCCAGACCTCCATTTTCTCTTGTGTTTACTCTCTTCGTCACTGCCCCAAGGATCTCCTGTCTCATCCGAGTCCATCTTCTACGCAGCCCCAGACCACCAGTCCCAGAGCCTGGTCCCCACGCCACCTGATCTGGGGGCAGAGGCTTCTTCAGAGACCACCAGGATCCTGCAAGATCTGGATTTGCTATTGGAACCAAAAGTGCTTTTCGTTGACAGCTTCCTTCCACAAATCTGTGTGATTCTACCTTCATTGTTTTTCTCAAACTCCCAGCCAATGCTGTCTGAACTTTCTGCGCAGACCCCCATTTCCTAATTCACAGGGGACAAATTTGGTTAGTAGCAGGGACATTCAGCTTCCCAACACCCGCAAATGCATCTGTATTTGCCTCCACCTTCACTTCCCTGCCCTTTCTCTGAGAAGACCTGATTCCTCCACCTGTGTCGTGGTCCTATAACAGAGGCGAACAAACCTGACTCCATATTGGATCTATCCCTTTAGCTCTAACCTTTGCGCTTAGTCATGCTGGCTCCATACCTTTGTAAAAGACTGTTGCCTATAGCCTGAAATAGACAGGAGAGCCCATTCTCAAGGCTCTGACCTTTAAAGGTATGACAGTTTCCCATTCACACAGAGATAAAAAGTTGTAGAACAGAGAATAACATTTGTCCTGTTGGAGGTTTATAGGAACATTGCGACCAGACCTACCCGGACAGCTGCAAGAACGAAGGATACCTGCACCATGAAGTTAGCAACAAGCAGCCACACTCCCTCCCCTTTTAGTATAAAAGAGGCCTGAATTCTAACTCAGGTAAGATGGTTCTTTGGACACTAGTCCACCATCTTCTCGGCCTGCTGGCTTTCTGAATAAAGCCACTATTCCTTGTCCCAACACCTCATCTCTCGATTCATTGACCTGTGTGGTGAGCAGTCCAGGCTTGGACTGGGTAAAAAAATGACACTCAGCTCACTTCCTTCAGCTGCGTTACAAACACCCGCAAATGCCTGGAGCCCAGCACAAGCCCAGGTCACTCTTCTCTCTCCTCGTAGCTCACTCTGAGCTGGGAGGGCGTGTGGGGAGGACGTGCCCTGCCCCACACAGTCACGCAGGGAGCCCGGCCCCTGCAGTTTGTAGCTCTGCGCTCCCCACATCCTCACGGCCCTCCCCCTCAGCTCGGGGATGGATGCCGAGAGAGCGTTGAAAGGCCCCTCGGGGCCATGCCTGCAGGTGGCACACATCCGTTCTACTCCCCATCCGTGGGCAGGACGTAGTGCACGCTACTGCAGGGAGGTTGGGGAGGTCGTCTGGCTGTGCCCTGGAAGAAGAGAAAAGCATGGACATCTTGAGCATGAGAATCTCTGCCAGCTAGCCCAGATCGCCCCCAGTCCCGGAGCCAGAGGCTGGTCTGGCTAGAGGAAATCTCCACTTGGATTCCTTACAGCCCCTCACTCCGTGCATTCAAAACTGAACTCTGTTAGGCTGCCAGACAGGCTTGACCTTCCTATTCCTGCCCTGGGGGTGGCACTATCACCCACCCACCCAATTCCCTGAGCCAGAGGCTCCCACACTCCTCCCCCACCCCACCCCGACAAGACTCTACATCCTGGTGTGTTTCTTAGATTCCTCTCTCGCACCTGATCTATTTCAACAGCTCAGTAACAGATTTCTCTGTGTACAATCTCACCCCTCCTAAGTTCTTCCTAAAATGGACTTTATAATGTGTTCCTTCCTCGCAATTCCTTAGCATGATTACAGGGCCCTCCAGGACCTCCCCCTCCCCCTCCCGCCTCATACCCCACCAGCCTGAGCTCCAGTTAGAGGAAACCAGCCTGAAGCTTCCGTTCCTCTCTGCATTCACAAGATTCCTCCCTCCCCTCTTGGCAATTTACCCTAGAAGGCACAGCTCAAGTATCACGTTCTCGAGGAGCCTTCGAGAACCTTCCCAGATATAGTTGAGCACCACCTCCCTGGAGATTAGAGTTGGTCATTTACAGAATGGTCTCAACCATGTGGACCAGTTAAATATGATGTCCTTCATCTACAGCATTAGTAAAAATTTCACACACTAATGGACTCAATTTGAAACCACGGGAGGTGGTTCTCTTTCTTTCTTTCTTCTTTCCTTCCTTCCTTCCTCCCTTCCTTCTTTCTTTCTTTCCTTTCATTCTTTCTCTTTCTCTCTCTCTCTCTCTCTCTCTCTCCCCCTCCCCCCCCCTCCCTCCCTTCCTTCCTTTATCATGAGACAGACTTATCACTCCTATAGAACTTTGGGAACTCAAAGTATACAGCAATAATTATTTCTTCCAAAATTCAAAGTATGCAACAGTAATTATTCCTATAGAAAAAAAAAAAAACAGAATTCCAATCTGTTGACAAGGAAACAGAGGAAAGATCTGTACTAGTTAGGGATCCTCTAGTTTGCCAGCCGCAGAAAACTTAACTTAAATCAGTTTCGGAGAAAAGAGCAATGTCAGGGGATAGATCTGGCTTCAGATCTAGTTGAAAGCAGGGTTCAAATGATGTCACAAAGATTCACATCCCAGCCGGGCTTTCTTTAGGCTGCCTCATCTTCTGGACCCGCACAACGGCTCCTGCAGGCGCCGCAAGCTTTCCGCTCATGGCTGTGGCCCTTGTGAGCGTTTCATTTTCAAACTGCCAATCCCAGCAGAGAGAGACCGCGGCAAGATTCTGAGTCCTTTGAAGGCTAAAGTTCATTCTGACTCAACCAGGTTGGGTCACCGTGGCCCGGGCGGCGGGGTGGGGGGCGCGTTACGGCAGATGTCAAGCAGGGCCATTTCTGTAGTCACCTTGGGGTTTCCCAAAGGAAGGATGAAAAATGAATTGTGGGCGGCCAACAGCAGACAGTATTCCAACACCTCTTCCCAAAACAAGCATGGAGCGAGACCAAAATATCCTCTCCAAACTGTGTCTCTTCCCACCTTCAGTTACTCACTTCCCAGACAGAATTGATTCTCCCTGCCACTTTTTTCCACGACGCTTCAGTGTGCAATGATATTGAGAGAGATAGTCTTTTGCATTATAATAATCCTTTATATGATCTGTCTTTGCTGCTGGACTTGAGCACCTCAAAAGCAGAAGTGTTTTCATTGTTGTACCTACAGGACGTAGGGGGCTCCCTAAGGTTGGTACATTGTGGGTGCTTAATAAATGTGGTGTGTTTTATGAATGAATGAGTAGTTGTATGCTCTAGAGGATCATTTCATTCTCCAGGGATGGCTTTTCTGGGTCAAGTGGCGGGGACATTGGTGTGGGAAAGGTAACTGTCTCATCTATGCTGTGGATCCATCTGGTGCCATGATGGACAGGAGGAAGTGGAGGTCTACTTGCCTTTGTGCTGTACATTCACCTATGGCTCCTCAATCCATACGCAGTCTTCCCTTTGTGCTGTAAAATTCCCTTACAAGGACATAGAATCCCATTGGACCCTGCTAGCCAAGCAGCTTGACAGGGCAGGAAGAGTTTGGGGCAGGGTGCTGTGTATTATTGTTTTCTGGAAGAAACAGGATTCACAGGCCAGCCCTGACCCGTGCCACCACATGCACCTCTCTTTGGTGTACACACGGAGGGATGGACAGAAGGCCAGTACTGGGGCAGCCACTGGCCCCAGACATGCTCCACTGGAAGAGGCTGCCTGGCTTTGGAAAGGGCCAAAATGGTGGCTAAGAGCACAGACCTTGGTGTCAGTCACAGTGGTTTGCATGACACTTATCACCTCTTTACACTTGACCTGGCCATTGACTCCTGCTCTCTTCTCCTATAATGTGGGAGGACACCTTCCTCACGGGGCTGGCGCGAAGAATAAATGAGATACTGTATTTCAAGTGCTTAGCACACAGTAAGCTCAATAACATGTAATAATAATAATAACAAATGGGTTCCATTTTCTTTTCCCCAAAAGGACGCTGCCAGCCTTCATGCTTTGGCCCAGTTCAATCATGTCTCGTCCGTGAAGGAAAAAGCATAACTCTGCTCCTTTCCAACAGCTTGGATCTACAAAGCAAAATAAAACCCAAGAGGTAATAGAACAAGTCCTAGTTCTTTTCTTCTTTAAGGGTTCATATCATATGAATTTTAAAAACGGGGTTAAGGGCTTCCCCGGTGGCGCAGCGGTTGAGAGTCCGCCTGCCGACGCGGGGGACGCGGGCTCGCGCCCCGGTCCGGGAGGATCCCGCGTGCCGCGGAGCGGCCGGGCCCGTGAGCCGTGGCCGCTGCGCCTGCGCGTCCGGAGCCTGTGCTCCGCGACGGGAGGGGCCCCAGCGGTGAGAGGCCCGCGTACCGCAAAATAAATAAATAAATAAATAATAAATAAATAAATAAAATAAAAACAGGGTTAAAATGAATTAAGCCACCAAATTTTAGGAATCAGATGTTACGAGTCTGGGTTTGGAACACAACCTCAAATGCCTACCTGGGCCAGGTATGCAACCAGATGAGTGAGGCATGATGGCAACTGACAGCGTGGGCCGTCCCAGAGTGAGGAATTGCTACCAATTTAACAACAGTTCTTAAGAGAACTCCCAGAAATATTTTTGCTGAAGGATTCATCTGAAAAGGAATAGAGAAGGAGTGATTCAGGTATTATGTCATGTAAGGCAAATTTTGCCAGAAAACTAAGTGCCTCACTTCTCTTACAGGCAATACTGGAGCTGCTCTTCAGGGCAGGAGCTCTATACTAGCTTCTAGTAAAACGAACAAGCCACAGAAGGTACTCAGGAAACTCTTTAGGCTGCCTCATCTTCTGGACCCGCACAACGGCTCCTGCAGGCGCCGCAAGCTTTCCGCTCATGGCTGTGGCCCTTGTGAGCGTTTCATTTTCAAACTGCCAATCCCAGCAGAGAGAGACCGCGGCAAGATTCTGAGTCCTTTGAAGGCTAAAGTTCATTCTGACTCAACCAGGTTGGGTCACCGTGGCCCGGGCGGCGGGGTGGGGGGCGCGTTACGGCAGATGTCAAGCAGGGCCATTTCTGTAGTCACCTTGGGGTTTCCCAAAGGAAGGATGAAAAATGAATTGTGGGCGGCCAACAGCAGACAGTATTCCAACACCTCTTCCCAAAACAAGCATGGAGCGAGACCAAAATATCCTCTCCAAACTGTGTCTCTTCCCACCTTCAGTTACTCACTTCCCAGACAGAATTGATTCTCCCTGCCACTTTTTTCCACGACGCTTCAGTGTGCAATGATATTGAGAGAGATAGTCTTTTGCATTATAATAATCCTTTCTATGATCTGTCTTTGCTGCTGGACTTGAGCACCTCAAAAGCAGAAGTGTTTTCATTGTTGTACCTACAGGACGTAGGGGGCTCCCTAAGGTTGGTACATTGTGGGTGCTTAATAAATGTGGTGTGTTTTATGAATGAATGAGTAGTTGTATGCTCTAGAGGATCATTTCATTCTCCAGGGATGGCTTTTCTGGGTCAAGTGGCGGGGACATTGGTGTGGGAAAGGTAACTGTCTCATCTATGCTGTGGATCCATCTGGTGCCATGATGGACAGGAGGAAGTGGAGGTCTACTTGCCTTTGTGCTGTACATTCACCTATGGCTCCTCAATCCATACGCAGTCTTCCCTTTGTGCTGTAAAATTCCCTTACAAGGACATAGAATCCCATTGGACCCTGCTAGCCAAGCAGCTTGACAGGGCAGGAAGAGTTTGGGGCAGGGTGCTGTGTATTATTGTTTTCTGGAAGAAACAGGATTCACAGGCCAGCCCTGACCCGTGCCACCACATGCACCTCTCTTTGGTGTACACACGGAGGGATGGACAGAAGGCCAGTACTGGGGCAGCCACTGGCCCCAGACATGCTCCACTGGAAGAGGCTGCCTGGCTTTGGAAAGGGCCAAAATGGTGGCTAAGAGCACAGACCTTGGTGTCAGTCACAGTGGTTTGCATGACACTTATCACCTCTTTACACTTGACCTGGCCATTGACTCCTGCTCTCTTCTCCTATAATGTGGGAGGACACCTTCCTCACGGGGCTGGCGCGAAGAATAAATGAGATACTGTATTTCAAGTGCTTAGCACACAGTAAGCTCAATAACATGTAATAATAATAATAACAAATGGGTTCCATTTTCTTTTCCCCAAAAGGACGCTGCCAGCCTTCATGCTTTGGCCCAGTTCAATCATGTCTCGTCCGTGAAGGAAAAAGCATAACTCTGCTCCTTTCCAACAGCTTGGATCTACAAAGCAAAATAAAACCCAAGAGGTAATAGAACAAGTCCTAGTTCTTTTCTTCTTTAAGGGTTCATATCATATGAATTTTAAAAACGGGGTTAAGGGCTTCCCCGGTGGCGCAGCGGTTGAGAGTCCGCCTGCCGACGCGGGGGACGCGGGCTCGCGCCCCGGTCCGGGAGGATCCCGCGTGCCGCGGAGCGGCCGGGCCCGTGAGCCGGGGCCGCTGCGCCTGCGCGTCCGGAGCCTGTGCTCCGCGACGGGAGGGGCCCCAGCGGTGAGAGGCCCGCGTACCGCAAAATAAATAAATAAATAAATAA